>NC_142260.1:956250-1275000 GCF_052056855.1 Sturnus vulgaris | reverse complement strand
TCAGCCAGTACTACCATTTATTTATTTGTTTAAACTTCTGTTCAGCCAAGATAATCACAGCTTAAGATATGTGAACCTGTTTTCACAGACACATGTATCATCCATTAGTGTTCTTTGGCCGCCTTGTAGTTGTTATTTTTTCCTGAATAAAACCACCTCTGTGAGACAGAAAACACACTGCTAAGTTTATTTATAAAGAAAAAAAAAAGAGCTAACATCTAACAAAAAACAGACTTTGCGCATAGTGATGGGTGGCTCTATCCTTTACAACTCACAGTCAGGAAATTCTCATTATTTTCCTTTGTAGAATTCAACCTAACAGTGTGTTTTAGAGGCATCTTGGTATGGCTACTGCATTGATATGCACAATGCAGGCACAGTTTCCCAAAAGTTCTATTTGTTCCTTAAAATATATTAAGTATGCCGACGCTCTTTTAGTGAGTAAGTAATAAAATCTGCATTAGTATCCTACACAGAATATGAATTCATGCTTTAAGATCAGAGCTGCTTTTATAGCAAATTATCTGCATCATTTCCCATTTAGCAGCTAGAGAGCTGTCCAGGTACAGTCTGTGCCTCCATGAATGTGGTACTTCATGCCCTGTGTTTTTTGCTGAATATCCATGTGTTATGTAGAAAAACATGTAAAAAACCAGCAGTAACCTAAGAATTCAGTGCAGGAGCCTGACAAGATTCAGGTTGTTGGAGCAGCAGAGGCACAGCACAGTAGATACACTGGCAAAGAAGTCAAGTAGTGCACAGTCCTGCTGCTTTGGTGCAGAACAAGGCACTGATTAGCCCTGGACACGTCACAAGTTCACGTGGGTCCATCAAACTGTGCCTCTGAGTAACCACAGTGCTCTGGCACATTGACCCTGGGCACTCTGGTGGCCAACACTGAGCAAAGACAATCTCACTTTTCCAGCATCACTTTCATACCAAGCAAAAGTCACAGTATGTTCTGCACGGATGGACAGCAGAATAAAACATCCCTTCAGGAAAAAAAAAAAAATCAAACAACATTGTCAAGTCCTTGAAATTTCATGCATAATGTCTAAGGAGATTTGACCCAAAGAGAGGAAGAAAAGGGAAGTGAGTTCCTGCTCTGTTTCTTTACTCAAGTAGTCCCCTAGATGAGTGTGTGGTTACAAATATATTGGTGTACCTATATAATTTAGCCTGTACAGTAGGGAAATACATGTACATACTGGAAGCCATGTGACAGTCATACAGTGGAACCAAATTCTCCCCAAATTTCTGCACAAATACATACTGGAACCCATGTAACAGTCATACAGTGGAACCAAATTCTCTTGTCCAAGTTAACAGCTTGCACAGAACAGCAATTTTCTCTATTATCACACACCATGAAGGAAGAATGGTTCTTATCTCTGAGCACCAGCAGCTGCTCCCTGGGTTTGCCCCATTATGCACAGCCTCTCTCAGTTTTTTGCTTTGTCTACAGGTTCACTGCAGCCTGGTCTACCTGGTCAGTCCATCCTGGCATCACTGCATGCACAGTTTTCTGTGTCTGTCAGATGAGAGAAAGCAGAATTCTCTGCTCCTTGGGCTTCCAAAACACTGCAAATGGTCCACACAGACCAGCTCCCCTTCAGCCCTAACTACAGGACCAAAAAACTTCGATATCTGAATTCAAGTCAGATTGCCACATTCACCACTAGAAATTCTTTTTACTATTTAACTCCTTTGAAGTCCTAGATATCACACCTCACTCCAGAAATCCATTCCCGTCTGAGTTGCAATGCACAAATCAGTGCTCAAATCCTTTACAAATTTCTTATTTGAACTGGTTTTTTTCACCCCTGAATTACTGTTGAACTTCTCACCCAACATGTTAAACACTCTTCACAACTAGAGCCTTAATATTTTTGTATCTGCTACTTTTTTAAGTCCTGAGGATAAACTAGGTAAATTATGGAAGAAAAAAAAAAAAAAAAGCACACAGTTAACTCCATCCTTCTGGTTATTTTCACTTGATTTCAATAAATGATAAGGCTATTACATTCCATGGTGTCTTCTGCAAAAGAATACCATCTATGCAATTCATCAGTGATTTTATGAGTGTCAGAAATCAATTTGATAAACTATTTCATATTGTAGGTGTGCCTATGTATATATATAAAAAGAGTCCATTCAGGGATTTCAGTTTGCTGTTGAAGCCAACACATCTTAAAGACAGAAACCACCATGAATATAAAATTACAGTGTCAGACTTCCACCCATAAGATAACCATGTAGTGAACTTTGATATCTCCTCATAAAATGATTCATCAGGCAGCTTTTAGCATTTGACCTACAATTTTCCCACTAGTCAAAATTTCCCAATCAGTATTGTCAAGTGAAGGAAGCACATAAAAGTGCAACACCTTGTTTTGACTCAGTATCTGACATGCTCTTTACCTCTTTATGCCTGGGTTTACCTCGGTGTAAAACAGGCAAAACATCTTTATAAATCCCCTTTCTCTACTGCTTTGAGATCTCCTGTGAAAAAGGAGGAATGAGAGAATCTGACCCTCTCAGCACTATGAAACAGGGGTCACTCCAAAATGAAACCAAATAAATGGGCAGAAAAGTTTGGTGTTTGCTTGATTTTAATTGCATGGGTTGAACTCGATTATCTTCAAGGACTCTTCCAACCCAGTGATTCTGTGTGGGATTTTCTGTCTCTACTGTTGGAGCTTTCAATACCCAATCAGCCAGTTGTACCTCCACATTGTTTTATTACCAAGTGAATCAGAACAGACAAATTAATCAAGCCAGGACAGTGAGTGCACTATGTTTACATGATATATCCTGTCCATATCTGTCTTGGGTTCAGACTGAAATCCTGCTCCAGCTGCATCAGCTTTCAGGCTGACAAATCTTTCTGAAGCTGTGCCACACAGAGTTTCAGGCCTGAAAGGTGCTGCAAACAGGCACTTCCACTGCACTTTTCAAAGTCCCAAATACCAAAGTTTTATACATTAAACATCCATCAAAAGGTACACCTGTTACAGTTTACTGATATGCACTGTCCAGTCTTGGAGCACTCTTTTTTTCCTGCCTAAATAATTATTGGTGTTTTAAATCTTTCCTTTTTAAAGAGTGGAAATTAAAATATAACCTCTATAGAAAGAAAATGCTATAAACCACAGCACAGAGACTCATTTATAGCTCACTGTCAAAGAGTTTGGGGTAATAGATTTTGAAAAAGTGTCTCTTTTGGTATATATTAATATTTTGGGGTATATCTAAATCTTTATGAAACGTCTATTGCAATGCAGCTGGCAAACATCACACTCATGGAAACTAAAGCAGTTCAGTAAGCAAAGTGATGCAAATAAGTAAAACCACCTACATTTTCTAATTACTGTAATCAATTTCATGTTCCACCAAGCTAACTTAACATGTCTATAGAAGTTTTGCTGGTAACCACAGAGAATGAACTGTACAACTACCTGGTTTCTTCAACATTTATGAAAAATATGATTATCCCAAATGGATTTTGAAATTATTATCCCAAATGGGTTTCTATGGTTTTTTAAATACATATATGTACACACCAATGCACGTGTGTGCATACATATATGCATGTACAGTTACATTAAAATAAAATTATTAGGCCGTGTTTTCAGCCTGTTTTTCAAAGCTCACCCCTTAGAGGAGATAGAAATACAAAGGCATTTATTTCTCTGCTCTGGTACCTAAAAGAGGACATCACGAGGTGCAGAATAGAGCAAGGGCTGCATGTGAACAGCCTCAGGGAACAGATGTCTCAGCAAAGGAGGAGGGAGCAGAAATCAGGAGAGAATGAGAAAGGCAACAGCTTGGGTGAGCCCAGGAACGCCCCCCAAACCTGCAGGAACTTCTGCCTAACATCTGCATTTGATGGGAAACGTTGGCAAGCACTTCCTCCCAACAGACTCCTTCAGCTTAGAACAGGGATGGGAGAACTTAAAGAGTTAAATGCATAAATTTATAGCAAGGATTAAGAGAGTCCTATATACAGTGAATATCCCAAATCCTAGACAGAGAGCATTTTGCTTTATTTTTTCCCTTCATGGCTGCACTTTTCTGTCATAATGAAATACACAGGCAGCCTTCACTCGGTAAAATATTTGTGTTGCCATGCAGTTAAACAAATGTTTTTTCATTTTCTTTTAAAATAGCCTCCCACCCATATTTCTCTAAACAGTGGCCCATCAGTCCAGCTGCATTACACGTACAAGCTGAGCAGTAAAGTCTTATCTTGCCCCCCATTAAAAGGGTCCTTTCCTTATTTCATTAGCCAGAACACATGGGGAATTACTAGGACTTCAGAAATAATGGAGTACATCTGCAAGGAATCCTGATTTCATAATATCCCCACATTCCACTATAACCCACAGCATCTGAGCAGCATTCAGCATCACAGTTTTAGCACAGGCAAGTGCAGGACACCAAGGTAATTTTTTTCTTTTTTTTTTACACGTGGGCATTTCATAACTCCATTCAGAAGAAAAAAATGCACTGTTTTTATTGTCCCTGATGCCTTGTCTCAAATATGAAGGACTCACAAGTAAGAGTATCAAATTTATGGTGAATGCCTGCTATAGCACATCTTACAGTCTTGCAGTTGTCTGCCCTGCAGTAGGGAAGATTTGCATAGTGTTTAAATGGGCAAGATCTATACAAACTATAGTTAAAATATTATTATGTTTATACGTTTTTCTATACCAAGTAGTAAAAAAAAAATAATCTTTTATTCCACTTTAGGGCAACGTTTTAGTGCAATTAAATGAAAAAGGCTTAGCTCTGATACTTCTTTGAAAAGAATCATGACCAAAAAAGACACAATTTTAGGACACATACCTGGAAGGTGATAAAGAAAATCTCACCACTTCCATATGAGGCAATATCACAACCAAATATGCCTTGCTGATATTTAAAACCTGATCATATTCCCTTCTGTAATTCTTTCATCTGTGTGCACAGTTTATACAGGAGCTTTGAGAAGGGAAAGAATGCAACGCTTGCCTTTAACCCCGAGGGTTTTTTTCTATGGGCTTGTTTTTGTTGGGTTTTTTAAAATCATTGTACTCTCCCTTCCCATGGCTGGTGACCATCACTGCAGCACCATGCCTCCAGCTGGGAGCTTGAACACACAGCTCCCTGAAGCCAAAACAAATTGTGCTTTTCTGACTTAGAACAAGGGACATTGGAAATAGGGGGGGAAAGTTTGAGCTTCCCTTCCCTTTGAATTTCAGTGTAACCTCTCTTACAGAGCATATGACACAGCAACCTAGCCAACATGACAAATTACAAGAATAGCTGCAGCAATTAAGATTACAGAAAATTATCAGATCTTTTCGTGGCTATTAAATATGGTGTCACCTTCAGGGGGAAAACGCTTTAAATCATATTTTACATGACATATTTGGGAAGCCACGCAGCCTAACTTGTAAGGCTTTTCTGTTACAACCACGAGGTGAAATTTTGTTCACCTGTTTCTCCTCTCAGGAAGAACTATTGCCTAAGAGGAGAGGAATTCCCACTTGCAGGAAATCCAGGGCATGGTAGACACAGAGAGAAGGATGGATGGATGGAAGGTAAATATCAACAAGTAAAAGGACAGAAGATTACTTTGGCCATTGTGCAACAGTCACAAAAAATTATTTAAAAGAAAAGTGGTTTTTTTCCTCCCCATGAAGTCCAGAGCACACATTTTATTATAGTGAACACTGACTTAATTTTCCAAGACTCAGCCTGAGACAACAGCAGCTGACTACTAGCTCAGCAGCGAGAAGTCTAAAATTAGTATTTTTAAAAGTCTTTTTTATTCTCATAAAATTTGTACATTAAAACTGACATTTTAAAAGGTTACTTCTGTGGAGAGGAACTAGCAGCTATCAAAATCTAAAAACACCAATCAAATGCAAACGTGTTTCAAACTAAACTCTGGATAGTGCAGACAAATCACCGAGCACAGAGCGGGAGAGAGCTTTGGGAAAAATTACAAATTAGGTAAATCTTCAAGTTACAGTATTATTGCATCAAAGCTGTGGTTTAGACATCCTAGTGCTAACTGCCAAACTGTCTGCATTATTCTACGTTGTTAGCCATCCTAAGTGGATTTCCAACCACTTCAAACAAATTATCAGTTCCAATTGAACGGGTTTGTGATAGAGCCAGAGAAAAAGACTTGCTTTTAAAGCTTGTCTGCTCTATTTTTCTGCCCTACTATAAAATATACCTTATTTGTATGGGGGTTTTATACATTTTCAGGTAAGAAAAACCAGCTACTCATTAACATGTCCACAAGTGTATTAAAATGACATTCACCCCAGTCTTTTATATGTAAGTTTTTTTTATCTATCACACACAGCTGTAAGTAGAAGAGACAAGTTAGTCCAAGGACATAATGTCTTTCAGGCTCTATAGCACTTAGCAGGTTACTGGGCCTCCAAGGCCTCACAGATTTAACCAAGACTTTTCACACAATCAGGTAAAGAGGGCTAAGCCAGTCAGCAGATGTCCCATTCAGATAACAAAGAAAATATTTTAGTGACAATGTGAGAAAACAACAGTAAAAATGGTGGAGAAACCCACTGAACCGTAGAGCTCTGTTTTTCCTTTACAAAGAGTCATTGACTGGAGTTTGACTGTGACATTCACTGTCACCAAAGGGAAAGTCAGTTGCACAAGTTTTGTCACAAAAGATCCAAATAAGAATCCACTACAACAACGCTGGGCAATCTTCTGTATTTTAATTTCCTCTCTGGATATAGCATGTATTCATAGAAGATCCATTAAAACAGCACGTTATATGAAATATTCCTGTCATGCATGTCATCATTAAACTCATCTACAACATCATCCTTAATGATTCCATGGTCCTATTGCTGCAGTTGTTCCTCCACTTCCACCTCAACACTGCAAGTTTTCAGTGTTCTCGAGTCCAAATTAGCAATTTTAGAAGTTTCAGACGAGAAATGTCTGTTGGTATGCAAAATGCCTACACCTACTTGCAAAGCAGTGAAGAGGTAAAAGCCCTGTGGTGTGAACAAAGCCAGTTTTAGCACTTGTTAAGGTCACTTCAGTCCCTCAAGTGTCTCTTCTTGGAGACCATTACCTCAGCGAAATACGCACACCAAACCATAATAATAATGGAGATAACCCATCTGAAGAACCAAGTTTGGGGTGTGGTTTTGAATTTGAATCAGGGAAAAGATGACTACACACTCCGTGTTCTTGTTCTTCTCTCAGGCCAAGTTTAAATAAAGAAGAATACTTTTCAGCTATCTTGGACCACATTTCAATGGCAAGGGAGCTGTGAATGAAAGAAGTTTACAAAGGGGACTGTTAAACATTAAAGTATAGTATAATCACTGTATGAATTAGTCATAGCCAGTTTAGGCACTGTCCAACCCACTTTCCAACCATCTGCAACAAATGTGCTCCATTAAAACAGAACCATATGGAAAACAAGCTAGCAATTAACACAGCTTCTATGCATACCTCTAATACAGCACAGATTTCAAACTTTGAGTGAAACTGACTGCTGAATTACTTCCATATTGCTGCTGTTTAGACCTTGGCAACACATATTTATCCTCACTCACCACAGTATGTCATCCCAAGATACTGCTATATCATCAAAATAAGCATGAAAAAGCCACCCACAACTGAGCCACTCATTGTGGTTTATAGCCCCTGTTAATAAAATATTTGCAGATCAAAGTGTAACAGACTTTTTCAAAAGATGTGTAATACACTACTTACCAGTCAGTATCAAAACAAAAAGCTAATGCAGGGCAAATCGATTAATTTCATTGCTAATTGGTGATATCTTGTACTATGGAACAAAACAACTCCAGGTTTGAGTGGCTTTCTCCTCTCCCAGATTTTCTGAAGAGATGCTGCACTTAACACTGTGATATTTGCAATCCAAAGGAGACATGCAGAATTCCTAGTTCCAAAACTCAGAGCATTTGGAATGCTCAAGGATAGTAACACTGGTTCTTTTTCTTTTATTAAAGAACAAAACAAGAATACCTCATCATTTTATCTGAGTGTACAAGATGTAGAAAGGGAAGTGTATGATAAAAAAACCCCAATTATTAGCAAAATCAAGTCCAAGTGAAGTGCCAATGCTCAGTACATATTCTATGTCCCTTTCACCCCAGTCCATCAGAGTTCTTCACTTGAAAAGCTTGGATCTTTAAGTCACCCTGTAAACATTTGTTCACTTAAGCTCAACAGTTCAGCCTGCAAGGTTTGGAGAGGGAGGAAAAGCCCCTGAGAAACAGAGAGCTTGGCAGAGGCCTCTGGAGCTCACAGCACCTCACACTGCTCAGGTAAAGAAAACTTAAACATTGTACTAAATAATAGAAAAAAGAAAAGAATATTAAAAACAGGACATTTCCAATGCAAATTAAGCTGCTTTAAAACATGTAATATTAAAGCTGGGGGGATTTTATACTTGTTTGGAGATTTTTTTTTTTTAGTAACGGGAATTCTAGTTCAAAGCACCCATATTTCCTCAGTTATCCAAGAAGAAGTTAAAAAACTAACTACAGGCATCATTTTGCCACAGATTTCCCAATATTCCAAAGAAGAGATTCACTTCATGAAATATTATCCCAGTACCTAGACAATTTCCAAAGCATTGAAATTCTTGAAGCAGCCTTTCATGATTCTAGGTCATCATTCCACACTGATTCCAAAGACCCACAAGAAAACACGATGAGCTTGGAAACAAAAGATTTAGAGGCAGAATTTCCCCCATTGATTGAATTCTTCACACAGACGTTTCTCCCTCATTAAGCAGAAAACAAGAAAAAACTGCAAAATAAGCTCCACCCTTCTTCCTGTGTGCTTTTCATGCCTTCAAAGGTTTGAATATTGACAGCAATTTTACACTGTCCAAGCCTAACACATTGATAAAATAGTATAACTTAGCTATTTTTATAGAGGTCCACAGCTGCTTCTTAATTTTGTCCTTAGAACTGTCAATTGTAATGGTTATATAGTAGAAGATATGATGTCTGTTGATGGATTTTAATTACCAGCATTTCAAGCTGTGTAATTAGACTCCAATTTTCATTTTTTTCCAGAAAGAAAAGTTCTAGAAAGCTTTGTCTGAAGATGTTCTTCCACCTATTGCACACCCATAAGCTTAGGCACTTGGACAGAAATAAAAGGATATAAACACGAATTGTTTTAAAATTCACAGTTTGGGGAGACATTTTCAGCAATACTTAAATACCTAATAAAAACAATAAGTCATTTGGCTTAAAAATATACCCATAGCATCTGAAAGAGCTGAGGTATCATTGAATGGGATTCTGATTAACAACATTTTGGTTTAATAAAAAGAAGGTTTCAGTGACAGTCATATTAAACACTGGTTTGAAAATATGACTTTAAGTAAAGCATATGTATGTGTCAAAAACTGGCCTTCTGCCACTATATTTATTTTTTACATTCATTAAGTAAATGATACCTAGCCAAAAAGTCCAAAAATATTCAAATGGTATTAGTACTGCAAAAAAATGCAATGCTTTAGCATTAGCACCTAAACCTCCTGCATCCCCCATAAATTCTGACTAATTAAATTCCTACTATGTTATTCCTCCTGTTTTCCTCACAGCTGTTTTATATATTTTCACCTGTTTCACTTCTCTTTTTTGTTCAAGTAACAAAAAAAGCTTAACCTTCCTTGATTGACAGAAAGGAATAACAATATTTAATTAACATCACTTCATATGTGACAAATCTTCAACTCCGCTCAGTCAATAAGGCTCTATGAAAGTATTCCCCCAACATTTTTAAAAGCTTTTTAAGAAAGCTCAGAACACTGTGTTCTTAATGCAAAAGCACATGCCGAGTTAATTATGGTCTTATGCTTTGACCAAAAGTAGGATTTGTGGGATTTTCTTTTTCTTAAGTCAAAGGATTCAAAAGTAATTTATGAATGATACTGAAATAATGCACGAATTAGCTGCTAACATGCTGTTAGTTTCAAGTGTTAATATTTTTTTTTTTCGTGTACTGGGAGGGTCAGCATTAGAGTCATGCTGACTTGAAACTCTATTTATACTAAAAACTGTATTAACTAAACAATCATGTTATTTTACAGTCCTCCTACTTACTTTTAGGTTATTGCTCTTGACTAGGTTACTTGTTTGGGAGACTTCTGCACAATTTCTGCCAATTCAAATATAGACGTTTCCAGAGCTAAACAAATCCTGTAACAGTGTCACATATCCTCTCCCCAGAGTTACTCCTTTATGTACATGATGTTTAATTCATGTTCCCACACCTTTGTGAGCAGTTTCACTCCAGGTGTATAACTGCACACATCCTCATCTCTCATTGTTGGGCTCTTTAAGCAACTTGCTTTACCATGACCTTGTTATTAGTTACAAAGCAAATTGTTTTACTGTGACCTTGTTATTACTAACACGTTTCCAAAGGGGTCACAGATCGATTCACAGCACACTCTCAGGTGTGTGTGTGGACACAAATGTAAAATGGCCACAATTCAGTCATGTTTATCAAAAGCGTTGCTATCTATGTCTCGGTTGGATTTTGAAGAGCATCCAATTTCCTGTGGATTATTGATTCAAAAATGTGATCTCGGGCTCTATCCCACATGGGGTCAGCACCACTTCCCTCCCACCCTGCAGCTGACAGGCAGAAAGGGCACTCAGGCTGAAGCTGCTTGTAAAAAAAAGAACCATGGACAATTTTCTCTGCCTGCCTTTTCCTTTCCCTCTGTGACATGTTCCTCAAGAGCAGACTGAGCCAGGCAGAGGCCAATAAAGACATCCCCAGCTCCAGCCTTATCCAATTCCAGCTCGGGTCAGGACCAAGCTGAATTTCCCTCATGCTATTCGACCAGCTTCTACATTAACTTCTTTTTTTTTATCAGTAACAATAAACGCTAATAACCATAAGCATTCATCCAATGCATTCTAACAATCATTTCTGTTAGGATAATTTTAGTAAGCTATAAAATTATTTCAGCAAGATAAAGTTCTCTCAGAAATGCTGGAAGGAGTTATTCTCTAACAACAAGGTATGTGGAAGATTAGTATGCCATAGTGTTATGAACCCTTGCCTAACACTTTTACATCTATTTTGCCTACTTTGTACCTCTTGCCACAGTAACTCAATCAACTCCATGTGACTATTTAGGTCTTTGCAAGAGGAGTGTGCTTTTAAATCAACAACACCAAATGTGAAGTCATTTCTGCACTATCCATTCAGCAAATAATCATGATCCAAAAGTAATGTATTCTGCAGCTCATACTTCTACTGCATCATTTCAGAGAGGGTTTTTTTTTCTGTTTGTCCTATTTCAGAGGCTTTGAAAACATCTTCAGCATATTCCATCATCAGTAAGGTTGGGCTTGCAGAAAAATAAGACAGTACTGTGATAGAATTAAGGGAAAGGCAATGTGCACTCAGACTCAGGGAAGGGTATGGCTCAGCGACCAAAGTGAAATAATGCAGAAATAGTATAAATTCAGGGACAGGTGAGCTGGGGACACCAAGCCTGCATGATGAGGAAGGGCACTCGGGCAGCTGGAGGCAGGGACTGGGAATGCAAAGTTGCAGCAGGTGCAGCTCACTGCTAAAATCAGTGTCAAACTGGGCATCCCAGCAGCCACAAAACCAGAGCAAATGAAGCTCTCAGAACCAAGACAGGAGTTAGGAAGAGCAGTAGATCATAAATGCCAGAGCATCCACTTCTGTGTCTTGCTGCAAGAGGAAAAGCAGCTTGCCAAGTAGCAAGTAAATGTTTCTACTTCCATCTGATTTTTTTAACTTTGTATGTAAGACACTTTTATACAGAAAATGTGCAAAACATGCATAGTTTTTCACAGAATAAAATGCCAGTATTACTTTAAATAATACTTTGAAAAAAAAAAGCTGCAATGACTGAAGTGATAGGAAAAATGAGAGCTGCTTAAAAAACTCTCAATGGTCTCTCAAAAAAACCAAAAAAAATTCTATTTAAGTTTTCTATGTTTTAGTTTCTCTTCTTGCAATATCTGCCGATATAATGTAAGGACAGACTCAGGAAAAAGAGCAGCTCTAGAATATGTAACATTGTAACAATTTGTAAATTTATTTATTAATTTTTAAAAATAGACACCGATTCAGAGTGCTATTGGACTTTTCTCATCCAAGTGTTTTTATAAATCCCTTGTATCCATTTAAGAGATGAAACAAATCAAATAAAAAGACAGGAGGAATCTAGACCATGGTAGAATAAAGAGGAAGGGACATAATTAAGGAACAGAGGAAAAAAGCAAGGGATGAGCACATACTTAATGTCATAGAATATATCAGTTTTAATTCTGATATTTCAGTACTAAGGTTTTGGGTGCCTTAATTCTATAAAGTATACATTTTTATAAGCCTCCATCAAAAGTAATAATCATTAAGAGATTATCAGAAAACCTTCAGGAATATTTCCCCTCAACTACCTAGTAAAGACTGTAAATTGTTCTAAAATATTTGTGATGGTAACCCCCTCTTCTTTCACTCAATACTCCCAGTCTTATGCTTGAATAGATGAAGGAGAAAAAGGCTTATTGATTATTCAGTCAGTGATGTCTCTTGGATAAACAGAAAAAAGGTTTGCCACAGAAAATATCTACAATGAACTCAAGATAATTAGAGGGGGAAAAAAGCGACAAACAACTCTTCATTCATCTGCTAGAGAAGTTACTGCATTTCTAGCCCAGAAAAAGCAATTATTCAGACCTTGCCTCCTCTATTTCCTACATTGCTTCCTTCTTCTGATGAACAAGAGACCTTTCAACACAGATGTGGTAGTCTTGCTTTCTTTTCTGTTTTCTGCCCACAAGTAAATTTATTGCTCGCGCCAGGTTGACAGCCTCCAGAACTGAAAGGGCTCCATTTATCCTGGGAACAGACACACCACTGGCCACGCTGGCCTCTGCTCATTGCCCCACCAGTCCGAGCTGAGCCTGCCCCAGGAGCAGCCAGGGTCAGCAGTGGGCACACGTGTGGGACACATATGGGGAAAGTAAGGAAATTACAGCCTGAGAAATATTCCAGGCTGGAGCTTCTCAGCTCTGTTCCCAGCCCATGAGCTGCTCCAGCTCAAGGCCAGGGAGAATTTCTGCCAGGGTGATAATTTGGTCAGAATAAAAAGGAAATAATAACAAGATAGAACCCCTGTTGTGGTGTGTGCCCAGGCCCTGGCCATGGGGTGTCTTCTCTCTGAACCAATCACCTTTTTCCTACTCTTGAAATTGCAGTCATGCTATAAAACCAAGTGTGTTCCTGAATAAACTTGGCTCTTTCTTCCTGTCATGACAGACGACCATGTGGCTGTGCATCTTATTTCTGCCTCACTTAAAGGGTTCAAACCCCTTTCCATCCAGGCTGCACACCTGGATCCAGGTCCATTTCCATTCCCAGCCTCACACATCCCTGAAGCTGCCCAAGAGCCAACAGGCAGTGCTGGCATCCGTGGGTGAGCACCACCGTGGATCTGAACCATCAGCTAACACAACACAGAGATCTAATTGTCAAAGTGTAACCAATACATGCCATTATTTACTTGGCTGGGTTCGAATCAGAGGCCTTTGGGATGACAGGTTCTATTTCTAATTAAATCTTTGCTTTGCAATCCAATCCCAGGAGTCAGGGGGAAAAAAATTTAAAAAAATAAAAAAAAAATTAAAAAAAGACCAAAATCCTAACAAATTATGAAATCGCCATTTACTAGTACAGGGAAAAAAGAAGGGTCAAAAACTGAAGGTCATGAGCCCAGGCCAGACACAAACACTTATTTTTGTGTGTAATCCAGTGCTGAAAGCCTTACCATGAAGTGCAGTAGGAAGAAAATCATCCTGCAGGGGCTTTCAGCTGCACCACACACACAGGCTACATTTTGTTGCTAAATATCTGGTGCTCACTGTTGGAACTTTGCTTGCCTTTTTTACATTTAATGGCATATACTTTAAGTGGAGTCAAAATGGTTACTGCAGAATTGGAGCTGAGTGGTTTCCCCACTGAAAAGAGATCTCAGTTAGAGAGAGAGATTACATCACCTTTACCTAGAGGTACCAAATGAAAAAGGGTGAGGCAGAAAGGACAGCACAGAATTGCTGCATATTGTTGGTCACTAAGGGAGCCCATTTTTAAAAGATCCTTCATACGTTGCCACCTAGATAACCAGTTTTGTGCCTCTTCAAAGCATACAAGAAAATCTTAGGAGAGATGAGCAGTGGGACAGGCTGCCCAGGGAGGCTGTGCTGAGTCTAACTTTGGAGGTTTGGCAAAACCCATCTGCATAAAGGCCTGAGTAACTTTTCAGGCCTCACTTTTGACCCTGTTGGGAGCACGAGGCTGGGCAAGAGACCTCCAGAGATCCCTTTCAATCTGAATTTTCCCATGAACTTCATCTTCGGGGAAATATCCAAAAAACGTGATTGAAAAACATTATGACAGGGTGATGGATATGAACACACAGCAGCCAAGGCACTAAATACTTCCTGAATTATGAGGCTTTTTATTCTGAAGTTCTGCACAGAGATGGATATTACTGCTGTGATAGTAGACAAAGAAAAAATAAATTTGTTTCTATTATTCCTCTTACCATCCACTCTAGTAAACACACTATTGCAGAACCATGTTTAAAGCCTTGAAGCCTTGGTGAAGAGCTGGAGAATAACACAGGAGAGCACAGAGAATGATGAGTAATGTGGCTAATCCTGGTGTATGGACTGGAATCTGAAGCAGGCTTTCAGGCAGCAGCAGATGTTGGGAGATCTCACAGCTGGCCACAGCTTCCACCACCGTGCTGGCAGCAGCTACACACACACACAGGCTGTGGAAAGGAGAGATCTGGGTGGCATTGCAAGATCCCCCAGCACCCAGGAGATCTCTCCAATTCTGGGGAAAAACAAGTGCCTTCACATTCAGCTCCTTCAGGCACAGAAAGGACAGAGCAGCAGCAATCCTGAAAACCCAATCCGTGTCCCTCCTGGTACCTGTGGCTGCTGTGCCACACTGCCTCTGCTCAGTCAGGAACACTCCTTTGATGCTTCTATATCCATAGTTTGTTTTTCCTTATGTTCTCTGCCCTTTACCTACTAATTTTTCGATAACAAAATAAATCTCAGTGGGTTTTGACCGAATGCTGAGTGACTGGAAACATCACCTATGTTTATGTGCTCATTCTATTTTATTTTTTTTTTTTATGGGGCCATACCCTCCTGGCATTTTGTTATTCAGGCACTCAGACCACCATCTTACATATTTTACCACTGGAGTAATTCACAAGATTGCCAGCCTTTTGGAAGTAATTCCTCCTTCCATTGCAGAGTTCCACAGGGAGGACTTAGCCTTTATAGTGAAAACCCTAATGCCAAAATTTACTTTTTCAAATTAAAACTAGATTTCATTCTGAATCTCCTTGAATGAAGTCTGTCAAGCAAGAATGCATGGAGTATTTATGACAGCATATCACTTATAGGATCTCCTTGAGAAAATCAGACTTCTTGTGAAAGTAGTATGTAAAATTTCTTTCTTCTCATTCTGTATTCAAATATTTCAATGTAAATTGTAGCTGAGTAGTTACTCAGAGTGAGAAGAACACATTTTTCAGTTAATTATATATTACAGAAAGGACTTGATATCAAGAATGTCATCCTGAGGTGTTGTTCAGTAATTCTAATCATTGCTCTAACACTGTCTTCTTGTCTTGTTAACAAAAACTATTCTCATGTGTAAAAAGAATATTTTTTACTTTAGCACTTGGTGGCATTGCCATAAAATAAACCTTCCTTGTTCCTGTATGATTCCACTGACTCCATAACCAATTAAATTGATCTTCTTTATATTTATAAGCTTTCTCAATAACTCTAACTTTGGTCTCAGTTCTATATTCTAAGATCCCCTCAAATATCATTGCTGTCCCTTTATTCTACTGCAACTGCTCCACTCAAACACATAACGACCTCCAAACTGATCTGATCTTCTCTGGCCTTAGCTGATTCCCTTTGTTCACAGCTCTCCACCCCATTTCAGGCAGCCCCTGCTCCCTTTCACCTCTCACAGACCTACTACTTCAATCCATTCCCTTCTTTCATCAGAAACTCTGATTTCAGGTTTGGCTGATGGACCTCGTGCCTTTACTACTGCCTTAACTGAACCCCCACAAACTCCACCACATTTCTCCCAATAGCTAAGCAGTCAGCAAAGTTTTTAAGACAATTCCTCATTCCCGTTCTTCAACAGCACGTCTGAAAACTATCCTATCCTTTCTTCTTTGCATCTATGGCTGAAAAGCTGTAAATGAAGTCTTAACTATTCCAGACTCTTCCACTTGGTGCCTTCTGTCAAATTCTGTTTCTTGGAATAGTTGAAATTTCTTTTATACTTCCACGCATCTGAATTCTGAAAGAACACTTAACAAAGACAACATCTGTGTATTACAAATCTGGGACTCTTGAAGGACTTCACTTGGCAGTCCTGCACAAAATGAACACACTAAAATAGAAAATCCCAAAGGCAATATATCAAAAGTCATAAATGCCCAGAATCACTTGTGCGAGTTTCAGCGCCTATACTGATAATTTGTTGCCTTCTCCTTGGCAAAAACCTACCTATGCCAAGCGTATTATGGAATCCTAAATTTACAGCATATGCATTCTGGTTTGAGTTAGAAGTCAACAATGCAGTAGAAATGGAAGCAGGCATTGGATTGTCACAACAGAGGCCAGAATTCCAGTGGAAGAACTCTTTCATGAGAAGTTGGTTAAAATAATTTCTCCCCTGTAATTTCAGTTGAAACTGTTAACCACTGAAGGCCTTGTAGTGCCTCTTTCCAAACTGTAAATACACACAACACAGAATTGTCTCTTCTATAGTACCCACGTCCCCACATTAAAAAACCATGTATATTAAAACAAACCACTGCTCCTTTCTCAGCCTGCATTTCCCTTCACAGGCACGGAGCACTGGAGGAAGCAGGAAACATTGTGCTAACACGACTATAGTATTGATGAATAAAAACTATAACCCCCAGGCTAAGCTGCCAAATAAGTAGTGAATTAATTTCTGTAAAGTACTCCGATATTACAAAGGTGTGTTGAAAGGTGTCTGCTCATGTTTCAAATTAAACGCACTGCTGGTCAGCATTAGCACCTCGGCTTTGAACAGCAGCCATTTGCCTGTAACACTTCAGGGGCTGGGAAAAACGGATTTGCCGTTCACACTGGAATAATTAGAACATGTCAGGAAGAATTAATTTCCTCATTTTTCAAAAGGATACACAGAAATTACCATGTTATTATATGACAGGGTCCCTTGGAGAATTGTATTAAATTTAATTTCTAGCGCAGCCCACACAACAAATTAAAGTCATAAATAAGATGGAAAGAAGCGGGACGCAGAGCATATGTTTATGGCAATGAGTGAAGCCAAGGGACCAGAAACAACTATCTTCATTTCATTTTATTTAAATCAGCCAGACACTGTGTATCTGAATGACAGCACTTGTTAATGGTGCTGAGATTATAGGCTCCTTAATTTTAGGAAACAGAAGCAGTCACTCAGTATTTGAAATGGTATTTTTTTCCTACAATACAGATATTAGTTTTAAGTTGCTCCCTTTCAAGGCAGCTTCTCGGAGCCCTGCAGCAACTTCATAACACAAGATGCACATTCGTTTGTAATTGTTTTATTTGGTGTTAGTAACAGAGAGATGATCCACGAAAGAGAAGGGAGAAAATGACTGGTAATCGAGAGAATTAAATCTTTGGGCCAGCAGAATGTTCCAAGAGTAAGAAAGATGATGGGAATAGCCAGTTAACACCATGATTTTTTTTTTTTTTTCTATTTAACTGCCAGTATCTAAAATAATTTTCTGTTTTCACGAGCCCAAATTTTTTGATCGCACAAAAGAAAGAATAATCAGAGAAAAATTATGCTTGTTAATATTCCAATCACAAGAATTCCAGAGCAAGAAGTGCCTCTCCCTGACACACCTCAAACTTCTGATCTCTCCTAGGACCCAGGGAACCCTACAAAGTCCTTTTGTCCCTTCAGCAAAGATCCAGAACTCACAGAAGGATTTGTGAGAACGGTCATTTTATACAACACTGAAGTGAACCCAACTGCGCTTTAATAACATTTATAAAAATTTAATCAAGGTTTATAAAATATTAACAGTACTTTAACTTATTTTAATACCTCCTTCTATATTATTCTTTGTACATTTCAATTTTTAATTGTTGTGAAACTCGTGAACTGAGATGTTAAAATCAGATGGAATTACACTGAACATCCCCTCCTGTCTCTGTGCATCTGCAGCAAGTAAGAAAATTCCTGTTCAAGCTTCTGCACATACAAAGACATGACAAAGTCAGTGAAATATAGGATTTGATATCATTAAATTCTGGAATGCAGGTTGGTGCAATTCCTACTCGTCTGTATTAAGAAACTGAATCCTTCCACAATATTGTATGAAATAATCTATATTTAAACCTCAGAAGATTTTTCAGGAATGCTTATAGTATTTCCCTTAACAGGAAACTAGTTACTCTGCAATTATCAGAAATTACAGGTGTGATAACAGGTGATAAAGAAAGTTAACAGAAATATTACAGATGACAAAAAGAATTGGTATAAAGAGATTGACTAAAGTTAATTTCTGGACAAGATGTTTCCTTGTTGATACCTGCAAAGTTCCTTTTTCATATAGGCATTTGGGGTGATACAGGAAAAAAAAAAAAAAAACCCTAGAGAAATCCTTTGAATACATTAACTGGTGCTCTACAAACTGCCAATATCCAGCTTGCAACCATTTTATCATGCTTGTTAGCTCAACACAATCTTAAAAGAAAAGAGAGTTTGCACACTTTAAGAAATAGCTGTCATGGATCTGAGCACTCCCCTGGGTGTAACAAACTTTAAATAATTTGTGAATCAATTAACTGGCGACTCTCTACATAACACAGATTTCACACTCCCAGGTCACTGCATTATCAGCTTGATACGAATCATAACATTTTGGAGAAAAGTTCATAATTGAAATCATTAATTAATTTAACAGGAGCTTTTAGTAATGCATAGCATTACACAGCTGTAAAAGAGCAGAGATCAATGAGTTGTTTCTCTGACAATTTTCTCTTCTTGGTGGAAAACTTCAGTTTGTGAAATGTATTACTTTCACAACCTTTAATAACCATTTTAAAGTCAAAATGCTCATTATCATATACCATTTTAATGCAAGGAGAAAACTCAGATACTGTGAGGAAGAATAAACTTTGCAACACCAAATATGATGTAGTAAGCTGCCTTCCTTTGGACTTAAGAGAAAATCAAAATAATTATATTTAAAAGAGCATCAAATAAAACATAACTAGGGCCTCAAATGATGGACTCACGTTATTGAATTTTCTTCCTTCTAACTTAGCTAATAAGCAATATATGAGAAAGCTGCAGCACTTCCATGAGAAATGCATCAGCTTTATAGGAAGAGAAGCATTTGCAACGAGGGGAAGTTTTCTGTAGAATCGACTTGGTGACAGCAGAAGTACTACTACCTCTCCACAGAATTCCCTTACAATTATGAAAGACTAATACAGAATCATGAGAAAGATTAAAATAATGGAAAACACATTCTGCAGTGAGGCAGCCAAGTGGCTTACTCCATCAAATTTGTTGAAGGAAAAAAAAATAAAAATCTTTAGATCAGAAGCTAGCAGGGTGCACAGGGGAAAGAAAACATGATAACAGAGGATTTTTCAACCATACAGACAAGCATGGCTGTAAACTTAGATTAAACCAAACTAGAATTATGGCACACAGCTTAATAAGTGAGATAAATTAAACACTGAAACAAATTAACAAAAGATTCTGGTACATCTGCTGTCACTGTAAATTTTTCCAGTCAGGCTACATCCCAAAAAGATATATCCCTCTGGCCAGAGCTAGGGGACTTTGGGGACAATTCTATGCCTGCATTATGCAAGTCACACTAAATAATTACTGCCACCCTATAGCCTTAAAAGTTACCAACTTCTTAAAACTGGAGTTTTTCAAACATGCAAGTGGCTTTGACCACTGGACTTTCATGCAAGCACTCAGGGAAACACCACAATTAATCTCTGGCCCATATTGAGAAATTCAAAGCTCCTTTGATTAGTTTGTCCTGAAGGACAGACATGTAAACCTTTAAAAGCCACAGTTTGTAATAACTGCAGACTGGTGTAACATAGCAATCAGTCTGCATGATTTTGGTCTAAATTTACTATCAGTGCACAAGGATGAAATATTTCCAGTCCTCTAACTTTTATGTGCATTGTCTATTTAGAAAGTAAACTTAGCAGCAGTGAAACCTTCAGTTCAAAGGAGCTCTACTTGTAGCTGAGGGCTTTACATGCAGAGACACAAATAAAATAAGAGCAGGAATCCAATAATGCCCATTTCAGTAATGGCACCTTTGGGGAAACCACTTTGCAGATCTTCACTCCTATATTAGAACAGTAAAATGGACATTTCATGGACATTTACTGATATGGAACTAAGGCAAGATGTGCTAAACAGCTCACCCAATGACCCATAAATGGCAACATGGGGCTAATTTCAAAGTCCTGGTTCCAAGTCTGCTAAACCACTTTAGCCCATGTTTCATTTCAATATCATTGCACACGTTTTCATACACTAGACACAGAGTATGTGATTTTAAACACTATAGTAAGCAGGATTTTTTCAAGAAAATATAAGAAATATTATTTGTAGCAGGTGAAACCAATTTTCCAAAATATTTCTTTGCCTCCTATAAGCTTGACAAATGCCTCAAATTATGTTTCAGAATTTAGATCGATTAGTTTCTAATTCATGATCCTATAAACAAAATAGAGCCCATTTCTTCAATCATCATAGGAAGGTAAATAATTCTAAACACATTAAACTAAAATGAAATCTTTTCAGAAGAGTGATGAATAATTAGATATTAATAAATATAAGTCTTGTAAATACTGAGAATTATAATTTTAAAATTTTAAAATAAGTTTTGTACTTGCCTTCAGCTTAAGCTACCATCATTAACAACTCATTTTTAAGTTTTCATGGTTATGATCTGAAACCAGAGAACCTAACATATTAAAATCATGTGTATACATTTATACCTTTTGTTTTCATTGGACACATTTTCAAAATACTTAGCAGACCATAGGGTATCAATAACTCTAGAGCAATTATTAAGCAGTCCTAGTTATTTAACACACATAACCTTCTTCCTTTTTTTTTATAATGAAATTACTTTCTAAACACACCACCCAACAGGCTGGGAGGAGAACAGGGAGCAGAAAATATTATGTGAATCAGATACCCTTTTGGTGATTCATATGGAATGGTAATGCTGTGAATCCATTGCTAAGTACTCATCAGATCATCTCTCAGGGCCCTATTAAAAACATTAAGTATATATTTGAACATGAGTTCTTCTATTTTGAACATATTTGAACGCCAGTAACTGTATTTTGGTGGGACTCAAATCGATATCTATGCAGCCTCATGATAGTTTCAAATGCAAGCAGAAGTGAGCAGACTTTATACCTACTGTTTTCCAAAATCCTGGATTGCTCTTTCCTGAAACAACAGTGAGCACTGCTGCTTGCCTAATCATCCCTGGAGAGAACTGAGGAACTCGAAGCCCAAAGATAAGCAGGCATTGATGGGGATCTCAACCATCTTGGAAAGAAAAGTGCTACGCAACAAGAACTCCTGCCAACCCAGATGACTCTCCTGAAATCTAAAGAAGAAATACAATTTCCATCAAACAACAGCCTTCAGACACAAAAGGGCAGGTATTTCAGTATTTGAACTCAAATGCTGGGTTCCTCCTTAGCTGGAGGTGCACAGCAGATGAGGAAAACCTGAAGAAATGGTTCACTGTGCTTTGCAATTAACACTGTGTGAGTGTCCAGATGTTCCAGCTGCTCTAAGTGTGAGCACGGCTCCAAATGAAATAGCTGCACTGGCAGAGGTATTGGGAAAGCCTCGTACTGCCAGAGCTGAAGAGGAATCTCTCACTCTCCACCCTCCCTCTCTCTCTGCTGGTTGGAGCCCCTGCCACAGATCTTCTCTGGTGCATCTTCCCTCTCTCGACAGATGAGAAATTCAGCTGAGCTGCAGCAGCCTTAAGGGACTGGGAGATGGCACTTCCCATTCCAGTATGGATCACAAACGTTTGCCAATTTTTTCTTGAGAAACCAATTGCAGTTTTCCAGAGGCATTTAATGTGCATCTTGCTCAGCCAGGCACATTATCCTCAAACCCTCTGCCATCAGAACAAACAACCTGCCTTCCACGTGCACTCTCCTACAGGTTTGTGTGTTGTCATCCAGCTTCAAGGATGACTGTGTCCCATTCCCTACACTCACCTCTCTGCCTGTTAGTTCAGACATTTGTCTTCCTTACTCCCACCCAGGGCTTTTGAATCTCTCCCGAGGATCAAAGTTGTTCTCCTACTCTGTGAAAGTTTAGAGAAATGGAGGGGAGGATCCCCTAATAGCCCCTAAATAGGCCACACCAATTTTGTGGGGTTTATTATCTTAGAGCAGTGTTCAGTGTCCAGGTGACTAGTTTAGAATTTTATAACTAAAATATAGCAACACTTAATCAAAAATTCCAGGAATTACTACTGGACTTTAATCATATTCAGTAAAACAAAGTTCCTTCCACAAGTTTTCATGTTTTCTTTATGGTGTCCATTTTTCTTTTATCTCATACGGTTTTATATTTCTTTTAATATCCACAGCACCAATGAACCTTCATAATCTGATTTTTAAATAGACTTTGTTTTCTTTCAGTATTATATAGATTAACATATAGGCACCACTCTCAGACTTTTGGGTCTGCAATTTTCCCTTTGAGAAAGATTTAGGCCAGGCAGGCTCCCTTCCTTACAAAATGAGGATGATATGAAGGACATGCTATAACTCAGAATGCAATTTCCTCTTCAAACAAGACACATTATCATTTGGCACGTTTCATTAAGACACCACAACAACAAAAAAAAAAATCTGTGTCATAGAAAAGAGGCTCTCAGAAATAAAGGAATAAAAGTCACAATGGTTACACTTGGTTAATTAAAAGTCAAGATTATTTTAAAGGTGACGTGTTCCCTTATTTGTTACAAAGTGCCCTTTTGATACCATGGAGATGAAAGGACAATTTTAACAAAGACTGCTCAGAAAACAAAAAAACAAAACACCTACTTCTCCATGGCTCTTTTATTCACAGAATGTGATGGTCAGTAGCCAGTTGTCCAAGCAGTAAAAATATCAGCAACATAGAACAGATCAGCAAAAAGGAGATCAAAATTTGCATTCATTTCCAACTCCTAAGAAAAATAACCAGGGAAAACTTTCAAGGCATTCATGTAACTGGTCAAGAAACCCCAGGATGGGAGGGCTCTGCTGACCTGACCTTGAGCAGCAAATTCCTTCTTGTGCCAGGGCTCCCCTACAGACACCTGTGGCCATGAAAAACCAGCCCTGGACCTTCACCTGTGGGTTTCATTCCTTCCTGCACTTGACAGCTATTGCTGATTATTGAAAGTTTGTTCACAACCACAGAATAATTAAATCATTAATAGATCGTTCACTGGAATGAGGGATTGGGGTCCCAGTGCTCAGCAGGATGTTTATAAAGCTCTAAAGCACCCACCTTCCCTTGGAGAATCTTTTAGACATGTTCTACCACGGGCTTGTTGAAAAGTTTGCCAAACTGAGTTTTAGAGTGGAAAAAATAAGTCCTGAAGTACAAAGATTTCTTTAGCTTCAGGGAAGAGTCTGTTTTTAAAAAAGAAATTATATTAAAAAGTTTACTACAGTTACAAAACTGACCTGCAACTCATAATACAAGTGCAGGCTGTTTTTTTCAAAAATGGATTCCCCCTCCTCTTTTTATTATTCCCTATTGTATTTTGGGGCTTGTGGGGTTTTGGAGTTTTTCTAAATTATTTTGTTCCTATACTTCACAGGCATGTGTAAAATTAGTTCCATCTATAATACAAAGAATTCTATTAATCTTTTAATTTTCATGGGACCAAAATATTCTTTGGTACAATGGAAGGCTTTTATTAACTGTGTCAAGTTTCTCCCAAACACAGACCTGACTGAACCAAGCCATGGGTCTTGTACAGAGTTTATTTATAGGGGAGCATAACTTTAAATCCTTTAAATCTAAATCAACTTTAGAGTGCTGTACTACTCCAAAAAGGCTGGTCTAAAATTCACAAAAATATTTTTCCTGGGCTTTTCGAGATTTCTTTCTTCCCAAAGTAGCCACATTGCTGGTGACTAATGATGTCCTCAAGGATAAATAGTAAGTATTTTAAAAGTTTGCTACTCTCAGTGATTTCTTTTTGTCAGATATAGTCTCTGAAGCAAACTCAGGGGCTGTCACATGTTTGTTAGAAAGATACTGCCTGTTTCAGAACTCCCACAGCATTAAGTAGATGTCTCTGGAGGTTCCTTTCTGCATCTAAAAATAATTAAATAAAAATATTTTTTTTCTTTTTTTACTTTCTCCGTGCAAATTTTGAGCTTTTCAATCACCTAAATGTAATAAAGCCTGGTGTGATAGTACTAAGAATTCTCCCGTTTAATGTCTAGGAAATTGCAGGAAGTTTATAATTTCCTTTGATAATCTGCTGTATTTCCCTTTTCGGGACATCCTGCAGAATGCAATGTTCACAAGCTGCATTTTGTGATGCAAAAATTCACCTCACACTGAACTAATTTTATGCCAAAAAGAGCAACTACTGGCCAAATTCAATGCCTCAAGTAACTCAGGACTGTCCTTGTACCCCACATCATTCCTCATTTATGTGGATCCTTTGCAACACGAGAATCTTCAACAATTTTGAATTAATGGATCATTGTACACTAAATAAGAGACCAGGACAAGATGTGGAACACCACCACTGCTGCACTTGCATTGTGGCCCCAGTGACCAAGCACCAAAATCATAATTAAATTCATAAATAATAAAATTATCTCATAAATTCAGATACAAGTGAATTAGCACAAGATTTGTTTTTCACCCAACAGGCAGAAGTTCCCACAAAGAACCAATCCCAGAAGTGAGGCACTTTCTTTAGGAACAGGAAGAGGTCATTCATTCCAATTCATATTTTGACACAAGCAAAAGAGTCAGATACACATTTTGGTAAAAGAGAGAACAGTCTCTCAAACACATGTAACTAGTGAAAAAAAACATCAGATTCATTGCCCTCAGCTAAGAGATTTACCTTTTGAAGTTTTGTTCCAAAACTGAGATTGTGCTTGGCTGCCAGATCCTTTGCTTTCTAGAAATAATGAGTCCCAACCACTCAAAGGTAGCTAAAAAAAAATTGCAAGTGCATTTCTGGAAACCATAGATTAGCAGTTCCCTCCAGCTGGGCATTTTCAAAATGAAATATTTCACAGTCATATTTATCAGAGCAAATAAAGTTTTGGGAGAATTGTTACTGTGTTTCCTCCCTTTTAGGAGAGTGTTCAGCTAATAAATATATTTGGGTTTTTTTCAAGCCATTGCTAGCTCTTCAATTCTTTGTCCATTGTAGGTTTGGCCTTGCAGCATTCCATACACACATTCAGTCTAATTTCTATGGCATCCACTATTTTTCCATTTCTGGGGAAAATTCAGCTGTTTTGTGTGTTTGCTGGCATATATGGCTTTCACACATGATTCTTCCACGTAGCTACTTGAATTTCTACTATGACTAAAATGATATGAGGCAACCAGAGCTGAGCAATTTTATCTTTTTCCTCAAGAAATTTATTCTCTGCCTTTTTTAAGTACAATTAATCAGGTCCTCTAATACAAACACCTCTGCTGTTATGGTGCCACATTATTTCTAGAAGTTTATGACAGAACACCATGATTCCACCTCTTACAGACTTCTTACAATGTAGGATTTTTGGGATTTGGGTTGGGATTTTTTGTTCAAGCCATGACAGAGTAATGTAAGCAGAAGAATCTCATCTTCTGTACATTTCAAGGAGTATTACATCTCAAATTTAAACATTTGGAAATGGAAACTTTAAAGGCACAAATTGGATGAGGCAAAAATTCCTTTTTTTAGTTTGTTTTCCTTCTTTGAGGGAACACTTTTCATTCAAGTTTTTAACCCTGGAATTTAATGCAAGTTTTTCCTGTCAAAGACAGGATTCTCACTTGCAAAAGGAAAACATGGGCTTTGCAAATATAAAAGCTGTATCTTTATGAAGAATTTCCATTTAAAACATCCCATATGAGTCCATAAAGTCGATAAATATTTTTGGCTTGAAGCAGATAACAGATAAATCCAAACAATTAGAAAAAGGCCAAAATATATTATGCAAATTGGATGTATTTAGCACGAACTCTCTGCAATTTCTATATAAACAAGTGATTAGAAGGTTCCCTTCAAAGGCCAATGTGATTAGCAGAAAAACTTCACAAATTCTCTTGCTGCCTAACGAAGTACACTCATTTTTTTTCCTTACAGTTATCACAAGTTGTATATCAGCTATCTATTAAAGCAATTACTAGAACGATGCCTTTTGTTCTAGGATCTCTTACAACACTCCCACATTTTAGCTCTGGTTGTCTATAATGTAGAAAAAAAAAATAAAATTAAAAAAAAGAAAAAGAGGGAAAAAAATTAGTCTTCATCTTGGGCTACCCACAGAAAAAAATTAGCTACTTGAACGTAGGTAACAATGGTTCAAATTATCAAATTATAGACACAGCAACAGGCTGAAAGATTCCTGAAAATCCATCCACACACACTGAAATATTTACAGTCAGGCATTGATAACTCTCTAACTTAGGAGCAATTACAGAAAAATTGAACTGGTTATTTTTCAGTTTACTGAACTAAGACTTTTTTCTTTTTTATCTTGGAACTCGAGCACAGATGTTTCAGGAGACATTTTGCAGACAAAAGCAGGCCAAGTAACACGTGTGAAGGACTCATTATGGTCTGGGGAGTAAATAAGTTGGAATAAACGTTTACATGGAGCAAGGCCTAGAAGGAGCTCATATTTCCTTGTTTGTATGTGTTTTAGTCAGACCCTAAATGTAATCTGTACACAGGTTTTTTTGTGGTTTCATAAAACGTTGTTAAACTGTCCAGCCTGGTGATAGGTACTATATGATGCTGCAAAAGGTTTACTGTTCTCAAACTCTCAGAGCTCTAGAAACAAACAATCAGTTCCATCTGCAAAAGGCAGCTGAATAAAAATAAAACCTAGATTGTAGGAGAAAGGAGCACGTAGACAGCAGGGGAAAAGGATCAACTGCCACAATTTATTGCTATAGTATAAATGGTGCAGCAACTTGAACATGGCAGGGCTCTTGGAGCAATATTATTCTTGTTAGAGCACTGCTCTGTCAGAGAAAACAAGAGTTCTTTCACAGACATTAAATACAGCAGGAAAAAAAATGCAGGGAAGTGATTTGTACTTCATGGCAAAATGGTATATCCTCCCCTTTCCTGTTTTGATCCCTCCTGGAACATACCAGTCAACTATTGAATGTAGTCCACTGTTCAAAAGCAAGATTAACTGAGATGCTCCATGGCAAGCAAATAAATTTGTTTCCAGTGGAATAATTATTCTTATAGAATGTCATCCTCTCTTACTCCAGAGAGAGACAGGTGATGACATTCAATAAAATGTCATTTTTATTCCCATTTTCTTGACATGAAGAGATGTATGACTTACTCAGCTCCTTTGAAATACATATTCTGAGGTCATGTCTTTTTTTTTTTTTTTTTTTTTTTAGAATGCCATCACCAACTACATAATAGTTAAGTGACTAGGAAAAATGGGAATATTATTTTCCATTCAAAGTAATCCCACATAAGCATGTGAAAGAGCAGCTATTCATGTAATGGGCCCAGAAATATTGCAGTCTTTGTTTCTGTATTTTCAAAAGCTAATCCTACCTACATTTGAGCTACTTAGACACATCTACAGCAAGTTACTATGTGACAACTGCTCCAAATATGACAAGAGCTATTATCTGGAAAGAAAAACCAGAATCCATAACTCTTTGTACCATCTAATATTCTTTAGCATTTCAAGTAATTAGCAGCTTATTCCAAAAACATTTGAACAGTTAACAGATTTGATACCTATGGTTAATCCTCATTAAAATTACGATTACATGATATAATTACATGTAAATAAGAAAAATGAATTCAATATAACTCTTACCCTTTTCAATGTTGGGCACTATGTTGGGAATCATAGTATGTACAATTAGATTTATACTGCTAAGCTAAAAATATTGGTGAAGATCTAAAAATGACGAACAGTGCCTTTTAAATTAATGTCTTATTAGTTGAGTGAAGTACACTGACAAAGAATAATTTATGCTTATTCAAACTGCTCTCGACATCTTCAGGTGTTTCCAAATGAGCTCACAGAAGAGTGATTAAATGCATCTGATAACAAGCCACACATTGCTGAAATTACTTACCGCCTCATTTTATGATTAATTAAACATGTAGATTAAAGTTGCAAAAGAATTTAGATTAATGAGCAAGTTAAGTCTTGCTGATATAAGTGAATTGGGAATTGGATGCTCTGTGGAACTTTATAAACATGCATTTTATAATGAGTAAGACAAGGCTACATGTTGAATCCTGGCCACAAGGGCCTTTGACGATGCAGTCTTTTTTAACATGGTTTGACAGCTTTCAAATAACATTCTACTATAGACTTTAAACTTTGTGCATTGCTGTAAAACACGAGACTACATAACTCATGTATTAGGAGTACGATTATTTCAAAGCTCTCCAAGGTAATGACCCCCTGTAGCAGCAGCTGTTCAGAAAAATTACAAGCTCGATTGTTATTTTAATCAGAGAGAATTTAGTAGTTAAAAGCAGTTATGCAACTAGTAAAATTATACGACACTCCATCAGTAGCCTTATAGCATCTTTCATGGCCCTGTTCCTCCCAATTCCCCCACCAAAAACCTTGGTCTTATTACTAAAACAGGGTACTCAGTGATTCATGAAAAATTCAAAGCCGTTTATTAAGTCTGGTTTCTGTGCAAGGTAAGGTAACATTTAAATTTATGATTATTCTCATCAGCTCCAAGAGTGTGTCAAAATATCTGCTAGGTTTGCCAAGTGTCCATTTTTCCTCTTTTAATATCATCTACACCTAATCCACCACCCAGCTTGGTCTGCATCAGAAAGCCAAGTTGGATTTCATGGCTTTGCAGGACAAAAACAAATCAGATCACTCATCCAGACGTGCTTTTCTTTGTACAGGATGCTGAAACGGAAACTATTGACTTATCTGCATGTTTATTTGTAAAACTTTCCTCATCTACTGCATCAAATGACTCCTGCAGACTCACCTCAGGTGGCTGCCTACTTTAAAATCATATGATTCTTATTTTTAAAATTTGGATAAGAGTCCCTTTCCTTGTGCTAGATGTGCCCTTTCAATTTACATCCTATCTTCCAAATATCAGAGGCCTATCCAACAAAAATCAAGGACAACAAGAACCAAAAAGGTGCATACAGCACAAATTGCTCATGAAAAATATTAACCTCAGGTCACTAATGTATGCTCATTTTTTCTGAGCATGTGCACCAACAGAAGTACAATGCCTTTATTTAGAGTTCTACAGCAGAGCACATGCCTTGAATACTTTGACTTCTTACTGATTCACTGTAACACTTTAGCATAAGTTAATTATCAACCTTCAGCTGGACTGATGCACATCAGTGTATCATTCACAACACCACAACTGTTCCCCAATTCCTTATTATTCTTATAAACACTTATCCTGTGCAGAGTGATGTTCCAAGATCATATTTACTGCTCTAGGACTACAAGCCTCATCTGATTTACTAAAAGTGGATAATGATGGATTCTATGAATGCAGGACAGGCCTGACCTAAAAGACACAGTCTTCTTCTTCTGTTTTCTAATTGAGTTTAAGCCTCACATGTACAACTACTTGGGTAATATATTTGAATGTATCTTTATTGATCAATCAATAAGTCAATAATAATCCTTATTGTGCATGCAATGTGATGATAAATTCTAAACAGGTTCCTCCCATTTGTTAAACTGTTCCACCTCTCCCTATGCATTTCAGTGCTGTCTGCCAGCTTCTCTGGCTTTCCTTCAGAAGACACTGCTTATTTCATTAACCATTCTCTAGCAATGTAAAGTAGCAGGTTGTAGTCACATAAAAGCATAAAATTACTAAAATGTAGTAAATGTCACTTGTAAGTTAAGGGATTGGTCTGTTTTCCTCTCAGCTTCCAAACTGTTGGGACATCTGTGCTCTCCTGTTCCAGTCTAGGTCAATTTTATCATTTAATATAAAAATCTCACTGTACTGCAGAACAAACTGAAAGCAACCAAGTATGAGCTGAAAGAAGTTTTCTTCATGGCATGCTGAACATATTCATGATAAAGAGTTTCATTTTCCTCAAGTGAAAAAATAAGTTTGCAGTCAAATAAAATGGCTTTTCTGGAATCAATAAATGCAAGTCAATGGCAAATCCACAGTCGTGGGTGTTTTTCTATCTTTGATATTCAGTGAAAAAAAAATCTCACAGTAAGTCAATATTTGATAGCAGATAGCAAACACGTGTTCTTACTTATTAGAAAATTGTCTAACCACAATGAATTTCATTATCCAGTTCACTTTTTCCATGTATTTTTTTGTACTTCCCTGTCATACACATTTAATGTATTCTACTGAAAGAAATTTAGTGTTTAGATACGATAATACAGAGTAGCACACAGAATTTTCAGAAATGAATACCCCAAAGTTTTTAAGAACACACCAAAGTACAGGACAAACAAACAAGTGGCAACTTGCCACCCAGCTCGGACTTCAGAGGAACAAATTTTGAAAAGGCAATTCTCAAAAAAACTCAGAAATGAAAGAATATATTAGCTTTCCCTAAGTTTTTTACCCGACAGGACACTTTTGATCCCTTTCCACAAGCTTACCACCAAGGACTACATTTCCTGGATTCAGCTATTTGCTCAGAGGGTGAGGCAGCTCCACTCCTCTCCCTGTCACCATAGCACACTGAGGCTGTACTCAAAACAGTTAAAAGGAGGAAATGGAATCATTGCACAAACGGGTTTTTAAAGAGCAATCTGATCTCCACTGAAGCTCTAGGCTTCAGAAATACTAAGCAAAAAGTACAGTTAGCTGATTAAACTTTTAATTAGTCAGTTAGCAAAGCTCTGTTCATCCTGTTTTCAACAGCAAACCTCTTGTAACATGTTTTAAATGATCCTAAAGAAGAAAATTCAAATTTAATAACAAATGAGCATTCTCACTCGAGTTTTTAAAAAAGTGGCTTGGACACTTATAAGCATTGCTACTTTAAACTTGCAGAAGGATTTAGACTCCTGAATTGAACTGAAGGGAATTTTTCACATATTCCAGCATTCTATAAAACTTATTACAACTGCCAGGCTGGCTTCAGACTTCTGTCGAATCTAAAGCAAACTCTGAGAGAAATCTGCTGGGATTTCTGGCAGAAATTACTGGTCACAGAGGTCCTGGTAGGATCTGCTGTCAAGGTTGTCTGAGGCAGGTATCTGAAGCATTCCCTAGATGCACACAGTGAAACTGGCATTTTGAAACTGATACTGTGGTTATTCAGTCTTCAGATACTTTAGAAGTGCTCTGGAATAAAATATTTCGTGGTCAAAAGCTGCGACCACTTTTAACTCTGCAGCTACTTCTACCCTGTGAGCAGCTTACTGAGACACAAAAATTAAAGCATGCAGATGAAGTGTAAAGATACACAAGAACTATAAGAAATATTTTTCCCTGGAGATCTGCCAGTGGAAAATGTTGCTAACTTGTCTGTTTCTTCAAGAGCATGTCCAGCAGATCCCATCTCCTGTAGAATGATATGTTCTCACAGACTGCAAAGGAGATCGCTTCAAAGCTATCAGTCAGGGCTGGCTACAGAGAAGAATCCTCCTACTCAGCTGTTCTCCAGAATCATCTTTCCAACATGCAAATATGAACAAAACATTAACCAAAGAATTCATGAAAATAACTCTGATTTATAGTCCGTATCTGATTTACACACATACCTTCTATTGTAAGAAAACCAGCAATGAGAATTATTACCCTTTCCCTTTTTTCCCTACCTCAGTAATTGCACAGAAACATTGCTAAAGGCTGTACCTGGGAACATTCTGGCTTTTTTATGTCCAGTACCACTTGATAGAACAAATCAAAGATGTAAAACAGTTTGAAATGAATTGCCTTCAAAGGAGACACCTTCACACACTAATCTAGAATAAGAAGAAACTTTAGCTGGAAGGAATTAAGGAGTGGCCTTTTAAGTCACGATTGTAGTAATGCATGGGACAGACACAAATTTCTCCTGCTGGCAGAGCTGGTTTGCATTCAGGAAGAGATGTTAGCACAGGAAAAGTCCAGTGGGGATGACTAAGAAATGGACAGAAGCACTTGCCAGTAGCACGTGGAGACAAATGGTCCAAAGAATGCTCAGATGATATTTGACGTTGGCAGCACATGACAACAGGCTGCATTATATTTAAAGATAACAAGCAGGACTACATGTCTAAGCTTCCAAAGATCTTCATTTTACTTCCTCACTCAGCTTCTCGTCTCCATCCAGAATTAACCTCCAGCATCTCCCTGTACAAGTGTAAAAATAGTACAAGAAGGAGCATCTGCATATTTGATCCCGTTACACCACTGACATTTTACCAATTTTTTGAGATGAATAAATGAAAAGGGTGACTTTACTGAAGTCACTTTGATATAGTTTAGAGGTATAAAGCTAAACTTAGATTAGGCAAATCAAAACAATTCTATTGAACTTGTACTGGTAATATCAAACCCCCAGCAGTGGCTAATTCACCCTGGTTGTTGAATACAGATGCATTCTGCTGGAATAAAGAAAAAGAAAAAAAGAACAAAAAGCAACTAACTTATAATTTCTGTAACTTTGACCAGTGTCAATGGAAGATGCAAGAGAGGATTTTCAAAACTCTGTACATGAGTTTCCAATCCTGACTGGGAACTGTGAGCAAGGCTATCACTTCCTTCCTTTTAAATGATCTAAAGTTAGCATTATTCAAAAAAATAAAAATTATTGCAAGATACTCAGATATCATGGTAATGTTGACAACAGTAGGTACTCAAAGATAGTTAGCAAGAAAGTGAAATTGGCCTGTTGACTATTACATAAGTGCTTTTCAGAGTTTGTCATCTTACACAGAAGAAATTACAGGGTAGGGATATGGGGAAAAAAAAGTGAGTAAAAACCAGAATCTAAGGGGAAAAGAGAGATCATTGTTCCATTGTCCTCACAAATCAACATTTTGAAATAACACTTTGTTATAGAGCTCCTTTTTTTTCTCCTCCAGAGTGAGTATTATTCATATTTATCTGAAATCTCTCGGGTCAGTGTCAGATACAGTCAACAGACAGCAACAGGGAAAGACATTTTGGAGGGACACCACCAGTTGCATGTTCCTCAGTTTTAGCTTAAGCCAGTTTGATCTTCATTCTGCTCACTACTGGGTATTCAGAGAGCCAGGATTGGGCTTTATTATTGCAGAAAGCCACACATCTCCTATGGATGGCAGAAATTTAATCTTAATGGATCCCACAGCAGTTCCATCAAGGCACTAAATAAGAGCAAAGGAAAGTGTGGGGTTGTCAAGCACTGCAGATGGGTGCTCTGGGAGCAGAGAACTGCTCATCCTCCATGTGTCACAGGCTTTTCAACATATTTCCATCTTTCCCTGGGATCAGTTGAAGAATGGAAAGGAGATTTTGGCAACTAAATATATGCCTCTGCTTAGAGAGAACGAAGCAGAATGAGGACGGATTACTTCCCTTATTTCATGGGCAGGAAAATCATCCGTCAGAATGACAAATGCAGAACCTTTACAGGCTCACAGCCTCTCTGAGCTATTCAGTGGTGCTGTTGTGAACTCACTGCTGCTTTCCTGTTAACCTGCTTTAAAAAACTCCAACAACTGCCGAGGGCACCAATAATAATGCTTTTAATAATAACCAACCACTATGCAGAAACCTTAGAGCAGCCATCCAGTATCAGAATGGGGGGCTACAAGGAAACCAACAAGGAGTTTTTACAGGGGCATGTAGTGATGGGACACAGGGGAATGACTTTAAACTGAAACAGGAGAGGTGTAGATTAGATGTTAGGAAGAAATTCCACTGTGAGGCTGGTGAGACACTGGCACAGGTTTCCCCAGAAGCTGTGGATTCTCCATCCCTGGCAGTGCTCAAGGCCAGGCTGGATGGGCTCTGAGCAACCTGGGATAGTGGAAACTGTCCCTGCCCATGGCAGGGGGTTGGAATAAAATGATCTTTAAGATTCCTTCCAACCCAGGCCATTCTGTGATTGGAATAACTCAAAGTACAGGTAGGTTGACTCGAATACTAAAACTGGAATGGCACAGAAGGCTCTGAATGCCAGTTTGTGTTGTGGGACAACCAACAGGAATGGATCAGACAGTTTAAAAGAATGGATTGTGTCCTGTGGCTCCTGAAACAATGAATGACCAGAACTAAAGAGAAAGCAGGAGTAAAAAGGAATTCTTGTGTTTGCATTGAGAGCTATGAACAATTCAAGGGTACAGTCAGGTACAAGATATGTAAAAAAAAAAAAAACTCACGTGGAAATAACATGAAAGAATTTCAATGCTATTGGGTCAGGAATTTTTTTTCCAGCAGAGACAGAAGAGCAGAAAGGGAGTGTTGGCATTTAAATTTATAAAAACATTGAACCTTATGATCTTTTTTGGCATATTAAAGAGAAACTTTAGTAACTTCTCTGAGAAATCTTTTGTGTTAGAGCTCTGTAGATTAATAGGATGCCCACACTAATGTGGGAGTCTAGAAACAGGACTAAGTGGATATTCTCAAAAGACTGTGTTTCAATAGACCTCTCATGCACTGGAGCTTGGATAGGAATATAATGACTACTCCACTTCATCATCTAATATCTGTTAAAGACATTTAAATACTTCCTTAGTAATATTACTTCCTCCGGTTACAACAACTGCAGACTGAGACGTCCTGGGAAAATATTCTCTTATCTATAGAGCCTCTGTTTTTCTGTTACTATGAAACTTCTGTCCTTCATTAACATTCAAATCACCTTCTTTCTCTGCAGCTGGTGGAGAGGCACTTCACTTTTTTTGTCCTAGCAGTGATATAGCAGAACCTTTAACCAAGAACAGGATGTGTCTACGATCACCTTTAGAGTTTAAAGTTTGTAAACTCTTAGGGTTTTTTTTGGTTTTTTTTTCAGGATCTTGACAGCAAAACAGAGAAACGGTCCAGGAAATAGCTGTAATTAGAAATCATCATTTTCTTTCCTTTCTCCCTCTTTTTTGGAACTGCTGTTTCAAATAAATTGGCCTTAAACACTGCATAAGGGGCTAATCCACAAGGTTGTTCTTATGAGACAAGTATTTGCTTTCTTTAAAAAAAAAATGTCTCAAAAAAATGCAGCTTTCCCTAACACCAGATAACCTCTCCCTTCGACTCACAAAAATACCAAAAATTGTAATCTTACATCTTTGAAGAGAGAAGGAACACTTGAGGACAGCAGAATTCAACACTTCTTCCAGCTTTGTTAGGCTTAGAAAGTGGTTTTGCAAAAAGACTTTTGCAACACTACCAAAGAAATCTGGTCAAATTTGGCAGAGAAACTAGAAAGCAAGTTTGACTCAGCTAAGTAATCTGCTTTTCAGTGCAAAGAGCTAAAGGCTAAAACTGCTCCCTTTAGTAATATCACTTATACCTTCCCTGGGCACAATTAAACATTTGTAACATATTTCAGTGACTTTTCATATGCATTACTGAAAGGTTAAAAATACCTGTTTTAATGGCTCTAGCCAATTATTTGGGAACTCCTAACGTGAATGTTAAACACCAATTCTCAAAATTCTTGAGCATTATCAACGATGAATGTTAAATTATGAACACAAAGTTTAATATATTTATTATAAATCTCATTTTACATGAAATAAAGTTTTAGTTTGCAGCTGGATAAAACACAAAATATTTCTAGATCTTGGAATTCAAATTATACTACTTATATCTATGCTCTGTCACCAGTCCATTTTAATTTCATAAGTAAATTCTTAATTGGCAATTCTATTTTTTTATCTGCAAAAATAGTTCTCTTTAATTCTGTTTCATTTTTAATACTGCATTTTTCCCTATAGTCATTAATGGTAATATTGTGATTATATTAACAATGAATGCTCAACTACTCTTTACATCCCTGCTGTTTTCCAGTTTGTAGAATTTGTGCAACTGATTAATAGCAGAAGGAACTTACTTTGGAATTCACTTAGTTTTATTCCTATTTTGGAATAAAACAAAAACTTTAATTGAATCAGAGACAACCATTTTTAAAAGATATCTTAATTTTTTTTTCATATTTTTCTGTTTGATGATGACATTCATTTGTCATATTCTCAAAATTTATTACAGCACCAATGTAATTAACTTACCTAAATCTGACCTAAAAAAAAAAAAAAACACTTAAAAATCTGACACATTTTTAAATAAATAACATCAAACTACTGCATTGAAGGTAGTGAAAGCATTTCTTTGATGAACACTAAATGCTTTATTGTGCTAGATAGGAACCACATGAACATATCTTACACAAAATAATTTTGTTTAAAACTTCTTCCAAATTTTTTCCCATTGCTATATAGATGCAATATTCTCTAGAATTATGATTGGCTGAAGGGGATACTTCTAAAACTGAAGCTTAATCTGAAAATAAGCCTTTGGCACGTATTTATTGAAAAATGGTCAAAAGGGAAGAACCATGTATAATTTCTGTAATAAGTAGAACATGGAGAACATGCACCATTTAAAAGCAGTCAGATATTTCCTGGTGAATGTGGGCAGCTTGAGAGCTATTAACATGTCAATAGTTTAAAATTGCCCCTACTGAATGGTAATACAAGTAGCAGCAGTTGTTACTACCACTACTGTATTTATAATTGTAATAATTGAAAGCAGTGTTACAGCCATTTGTGGCTAATCCCTCTTTTGGGCACCAGAATTTGCCATCCCTTCTAAGTTTAAAAAAAAAAAAAAAGTAAAATTATCAAAGATTAAGAAAGGAAACAAAGATGAAATGAGCTGCTGACCATAAAACCAGGAACAATAACCACAGGTCAACCTGCCTGGACACAAACACTGAATGACCTTGAAGGGTTTTTCTTAGCTCATGAAAACTTTCTTCACCCAAACTGGAAAGAATCTTAACAGCCACCAAGAAGAACGTTAAGAAAAAATATATCAGAGCATGGTACTTACCCCAGAGACTGGCACCAACTCTCAAGGAGAAACAAGTGCAGGGAAGCTGATCCTCCCCATCTTTTCCCAGTTAAACCACCACATTATTCTCCAGGATAGGATATAGCCTCCCTTCCACCTGCAGGTGCTGCTCCCCTGAATGTTAATGTTGATCACATGTGCTTACAAAGCAAAGAGAAATCCCCTAAATTTCATTGGGCTGGACAGAGCAATATTTCAAAAAGCAGCTGTTGTTGGTGGCGTTCAAGTTTATTGGCAATCCTTATAAAACTGCCCCCAAAACACATACTGTGTCTGATCTCATGTTAAGAAGGCTTTTCTCTAAAGAGTATTGAATCACTTTAATGTAGATTCTAATGCTGCCTTACTCTGCTTTCAAGGTAGCCAGTAAATTCAGCTTTACTACAGTACTATAAAGATGTGAAAGAACTGTAACAGCATCTAAAAATGAGCTGTTGCCACTATACTGTTCAGTTTAGAAAACTCTAAACAGAATACTGATGAAAAATGTTAATGATAGCTTGCTGAGTTGCCAAGAGAAATGAGACAAGACAATTCGCTATATTTTTGTTATAAAATGTAAATTATAACATCCTAAAGAATCTGCCACAACTCCAAGAAGGACTAAAAGGAAGATCTAAACAACACAGTATTTCAGTAATTTAATTTTTAAAAGCCATCCAGCAGCCATACTTACCTAATCAGTACAATCCAGCAAAGACTTCAGTATTCACAGGGTTTTTAACTGCTGCAATGAAGCACCTCAAAATACTTAAAGCACCTTGCTGAATTAAGGCCTTAATCACATATGTATATACCTTGAGCAGCTTGCATTAGATCACCAATACAGTCTCAGTAGACTGGATAAACAGGGAAATTAAAATGCTCTAAGAGTGTCAGGGGAGGTTTGGGTTGGGTATCAGGAAAAGGTTCCTCACCCAGAGGGAGTTTGGGCTCTGGAACAGTTCCCCAGTGTCACAGCACCAAGCCTGAGAGAGCTCAAGAAGAGTTTGGACAGGGCTCTCAAGCACATGGTGTGATATTTATGGGTGTGATTTGTCCTGTGCAGGGCCAGGAGTGGCACTCAATGATCCTTGTGGGTCCCTTCCAACTCAGGATATTCTGTGATTCTGTGTGAAATGTTAGAAATGCCCCCTGAGCCCGTGATCCTTTAGCTCTGAGGCTTGTCTCCTTTATCACACCCATGTCTCTGACCCCGAGTTTCAAGACTGAAAATGAATACTGTCTTTCTTCAGTAGTGATAATGGAATTATTTTACAGCCCCAGCCCTTCCCCAGACTCTGTAAACTAATTCCATGGCATGACCTCAGTTCTGCAGCTCAAAAATGGCACAGTAGGTGCAGAGAAAAGGCAGAAAGGAGAGGCACTGTATCCCCTGGCATCTCTGCATGGCAGCTGGTGAGACAAAACAAAAAAAAATCAGATCACTGCCTAGAGAGTCTATTGGCAACTCTCAGTTGCATCTGGGAACAATGACCCATCAAAGCTAACTATGCATTGTTAATATCCCTACCTAATCCAGGCAACGGGAAAGAAAAGTACAAAGTGCCCTAGCAAATCCTACAACCTTCCAACACTCTCACATCTTCATTTTGCCTTCATTTTATATGCTGGTAAGCATATAAACAACCATTATTGCAGCAGTGTTCCCAGTGCTGCCATAAACCTCATCTGGGGCCAGGCTGGGGGTGAGGGTACATCCACTGCTGCCAGAAGGTATTTATTCCATATTCTCACAAAATAGAGAAGAAACCAAGGAGGCCTCATTTCATGCTTCCACCTCACTGGTCTAGGAAGAAATTAATGTAGTGCAGAACTTCCCTACAGTGATATACTTGGGTCTGGGAATGTTTCTGAGGGCTGGATTATGATTTTTTGAGATGCAGAATTTTCGAGCTATTGGGTTCTAAGCCTGCACGGTCTTAAGCTTGCAGCTATTGGCATGTTTGACATTTTAAACTATGAAATACCAACCTATTTTGAAATTGTCCAAATCATTAGTTGTGGAATTTTCCTAGCACTTCATGAATACCACTGTTAATTGGGCAATTAACTCGAAACTACAGAATATGCTGTGATGGCATGATATGATATAAGCCATGTAAAAGAAGGAACAGCCAAGCAACTCAGTATGTTGAAAGATATTAATGAAGTGGCAAAATCTGCCAGAAAAATAATAATGGGTGATTTTAACTACCCCAATATTAACTGGTTGAATAACACATCTGTACATGGTTTGGAGAAGCAGCTTATTGATACTATAAATGGCTTCTTTTTGGAGCAGCTCCTTCTGGAGCACAGAGGAGGAGGAGTTCCACTCACTTATTAATTTGTGTGTGTGTGTTTGTGTAGAAAGCAAGCATGGGTGTTCTGCTAAGCAACAATGGCCATGGGACAATGAGTTTGAATCTCAGTGATGAAGCATTTCAAGTGGTAACCAAATGGTTAATGGCAGGTGGGTGGGTGAGGAAAAACCCAAGACCAGCAGACATCTCAAAGGGATGGCTGTTTTGGAGGAGTGAAGGAGTTTATTCACACACACAAACAAAACACCAGAATTAAAAAGAGAAGGGGGAAAAGACTAAAAAGAAGGCTAGGCTGGCATGTCTCTGGGGTAAAGTACAAGAATCTATGAAGTCTTAAAAAAAAAAACAACTCTCTTTGAATGGGTGAATTCTGCCTAAATGTTTAAAACAGTGCACAACACTGATTATTGTTACAACTCACTGCTCAATATTGCACAATATGAAACCAAACCATAAAGCAAACTGTGGCAATCAGAATGTACAAGTTCAATTAAAAAAATTACAGGTAGAGAAATTTTTGGTTTTCCATAATTATGTAATTATTCAAGTTGACCTGCAAGGAGGCCACATATATTTTATCTAATGTACAAATCTGGAATCTGGAGCAAGAACATTCATGTCTTCCAAGTGTTTTGGAGAATTCAGCAAAAAAGATAATTGAATGAGTGTGGTTATGCTATCCTCATCAACCTCTAAAAGTTAGTTATGTCCATAGAAAAACATTTTTAAAAACAAGACTTCAAAAATCAAGTAACTAACAGAAAAATTCTGCACAGACATGATGATGGTGATAGTCACCTCCTAGGTGGGATTATTTAGGAATGGGGCTGCCAAGCATCACAAATGCAGTTTGTTTGTTTCTTTAGCACATTTCAAGATCCATATTAAGTTCCCATAATGAATCAGAAAAATCTTGGAGTGGACAGCAACCAATATCTGATATTTCCAAGGTGAGTGAATATATCAGAGTTTACATCAAGCAAACCTTTGGGCAAGAGGTTCCTTTCAATACAGATATATTTATATATATTTATACATGTGCTGTTTGCTAGGGTGGGGTGCTACCTTAAAATATAATCGATTAAAAGGCCAATAACCTGGTAATGTTAAAAAGTTCCCCAAGCAAGATAGAACCAGAGAGTTCTAATAACGACTCTTTAGTGGATACAGGGCATGGGGGGAGATTCAATGGTTGAAGGGTAAATGGCTTTTCAAAAATTAATATTAAAATCTCTATGTTCATTTGGAGGAGGAAATGTTCCATAAAATTAAGACTTTCTAACAATGCTTTAAAAATATTGGGTTGAGAAGCTGTAAAGTGACACGAAACCTTGTGTTGACACATAAGAACTTGCATTTAGAAAGAATAATTTCAGCTATTTCATTTCACTGCTGGATTTTACACAAAGTGTAATCACTCTGTAAAGATGGAACAAAGAAAATGTCAAGAGTACAAACAAACCCAAAAGACATACAAAGAAAAGAGAAAATGTCCTATTTTAAACAAATTGGTAACGTGTGTTCTGATAAAGTGGGGTGCTCTAGTCTGAAAAATATCTCAGAAATACAGGTGAAGCAAGAATGAATTAATGGACATCACAGAATTTTTTAGTAAACCAGGTAAATTCTAGAACATTTTTACTTGTCTCTGAAAGGCAAAGGGCTGCCTGATGTGATGTTCATAAAGGTATTGCTGAAATAGAATCGAGAATTAAATTAATATCATACACTCTGAAGTCAACCACATTTCTGATCTCCTGTGCCTGCTGTAGAAACACCTCTCAAGTTTTAGGTAGTTAATTATGAGTTAATTATTTGAGAGGGGGGAAACTTTTACTTCACTTTCACTTTATGAAGCTTGGCTTCAGATTCCTGAGCTTTACTCTGATCAGTTCAGCAGATCTAACAGTAGTTGTGTTTTAAAAATTGTTATATTCCGAGCTAGTAAATCATTTGAGATGCTAAAGATACAGTAAAGTAGGAATTTCCTATTCACAGCCAGTTTTTTAGCTACTCATTCCTCTTCACTCTGCTGCCCTACAAGAATTTAGGTTTTCTGCAAGACCATGTGTCTCAGCTCCTGAAAACAAGAACTTGGAGTGAAGTTTTACACTTTTTTCATTGGGAAAGGCTGAAGTGAGTGATAAAACTCATGTAACCTGCTTTGGTTTAGCGTTGGAGAATTGGATTAATTACTCCCTGGGGCTTTTTGGATCCTGCAGGGAGCATCTTTGAGACCAAGTTTCAGAGCCAGGATTATATTTACACAATTAAGTGTAGCCTTTGAATATTTTATGATGCACACTACTGTATCCATCAAATGCATGTATTTAGAAGAGAAGCTGCTCCCACTTACTTCAAATTGATTTTGTTCAATGTCTTGTTAATGTAGACACATAAAAATACCAATTCCTCATCACTGTGCGGGAACTTAAACCACTAAAATTAAAAAATTAACATTTTCACATTATTTGTATTTTAATTATTAGTTAAAGCATTGCTAAAAAGACCAAAAAATGGGAAATTACTTTTTCTAAATACACTTATTTTATACTTTAGCTTTATACTTTATCATACCTTTAATATCTTAAAGTAACATTTTTAATGTGGCCTTCACTTTGATCAGCTCTTTTTAATTAACTTTAGAAATGTGAGTATTTTACAGCCTAGTCTTTATCAATTTTTTTTTTTTATTTAGCTATTAACACTTATATTTTACCTTCAGTAGACTATTATCAGATTTCTATCGAGTCAGGCTTTGGTATATAGCAAAGATCTTGATACATCTAGCAAGCAGTTAACCTCTTACCCTGCTCTCTCTTGTAACTGTGATTATGATGAATGAGTGGTTAGTTCTAAGCAATTCTGTTTTATGTCAATAAATGAATCAAACAGACATTGGTATCTGGGCATTAGGAAGATAGAGAGAAAATGAAGCTGTCTGTGGGCACTTTATAACCCTTGCTCTTTTAAGTAATGTGATTTGAAAAGTTAATGCTGACATCAGCTGTTGGTATTGTTCATCCATACTGCAGAACAAGACATTCTTCTTTTTATTTACGTAAAATGAGAAATACTATCTATAATTTATTACTCACAGCGTGGCTTAAAGGAAATTCTCTTTACAGCTTTCCTGAGACACTGCACTGTAGTTATTAAATTACTGGAAACTTTGGGTTTATGATGAACAACCATTTCTTCCAGAAATATTTGGTCTCTGCAAATGCCAATCCCGTGCTGAAAACCTGCCCAGGTATGGACCAGTGCAAGGACTTGGCTTCTATATTCTTATTTGTGCTTCTTAACAGAAATACTCCCAAGCATTGCAAGCAACTTCAGCAGCATATAGAATCGTTTGGATGAGGATTTGCATTTCATTGCTTAGCACTTTTGCAAAGGAGTTTTGAGACAGCAGATGGATGCAGTGCATTGCACGGATCTCATCCAGCACACATATGGAGCAGCAGCAGAGCGAGGAAGCCCTGCTTACACACAGAGCACGACAACCCCCTGCAAGAGAAAAAGCCTTTCTAGCAGCAGCTTCACTGAATGGCTCAACTTCACCAGGAATTCAGCAATGACAGCACGTGTGGCCCCTGCCCTTGTGCAGCGTGTCAGGAGCTGCTTGCATGGTGCTCCTGCCCACCACTGGTGTCCTCGTTCCAGTAAAGAGTCTTAGAGCCTGAAACCCCTTGGGTTTATGTGGATCAAACCTGGTATTTCGTGCATTTTCTCTTGTGCCATACATTTCATTCTTCGTAAAGAACTGTAGGAGATTTCTGGGCTCCACTAAATATCAAAATCCCACAAGCAGTTTAAGTGCTCTATTTGTTTATGGTAAGAAAAGCTGTGTAAAACGAATACAATGCTTTCACAATACAAGCATTCTGTGTACCCGTTTATTTGCTTGCTTACTAGCAAGAAACAGCCCGCATGGTCAGTGGAGAGGCAGCCAAAATCATGTCTGCTGCAGTCAGAGTAAAGGGGATCTCACATAGGAGCAGGTTTCTGTGCCAGCATCAAGCAACAGACTTTCCTTCTATTGGAACTACAAGTCCCTGGGTGACCTCCCACAACCACACAGCTTGAGATAAAATCACCCAGGGGAGTCCATCAGACATCCCAGCTGGAAGCACAGGCTGGGGAGAGAGAGAACTTCAGGCACTGAAAAACAAACGGAACTTTTGGTATTTGAGTTGTGGGCTGCTCATAGCAGAGGGCTGGCCCAGCCCCCTTTCCCTCCCTTGAGTCCTTTTCCCACACCTTCCTCTCTTCAGGTACAGCTACAAAACTCCAGATGGATCTGTCAGATCCTCACTGGCAAATGTATTTGGGGACCAGGTCTGAGCTGAGTAGAAATAAATGCTTTTTACTCAGCTTACTGTCTCTTAAAAACATCTAAGATATATATATATATATTTAGGAATTTTTTCTCAGACTAAAAAATTCTTCAAGGCAGGTGTCTTCTTTTTATCTATTTACACCACATGTTATATACTGGAAATTTGTTTCTTATTAGAAAATTTGTGTGTTGCAATCCTTACACAAAAACAGCAAGATAGGGTTCCAAAAGATATCGATTTTATATTCACCATTTATAAAATAAACCCAGGAAAACAGAGCTTCAAATTGCTGAGGGTCTAGTTAAATGATGGTTCAAGCAGATTATTTTATGTCAGCAGGGAAGGAGGCAGAAGAGGATGAAGGTCTCTGATACCTCCAGCACACTCGTGCCAAAAAAGGCACAGGTGTTGCAGCAGAGATTCTGGTTGGGCATCCCTTGGCTGTCCTAACAGGAACTTTGAAATACTCAGCTCTTTACACAAAGAGCTGTGTGATAAACTGGCAAACATCTCCTTGACCAAAATGCTGATTAACAGCCCTGTCTTGAGAAGAGAAAAATGGAGATGAACTTTTTGAGACTTGAGTTCAGTGTATTGTTTTTGTGGAAGGTAGACACCATATATTTTCCCAAATATATCACCTGTAATTCAGTAGAACATCACATTTTTTCAATTAAACCCATAAGGTAATAGTACCAAAGACTTCATTTGCTCCAAATAAGCTGTGCTTTCTTTGACTTTGTTATAAAATATTCACAATTAAATAATTTTCTCCTTTTAAACAAGCTGGTATAAATACAAAGCACAAATCTGTTTGTTCAGATGCTCCATAATGTAAATAGAAACAGTCCAAACTAAACAAACAAAAAAGTACAAATGTTGCCTTAAAAATAAGATTGGGGAAAAATATTAAATATTGAGTTTGAAGCAGAGCATGCTTCTGTTGATATGCTGATCAAAGTGTTTGAAAAAATAAAATTTACCTATCCACAATGCCAGTTTTGTTGTGTCATGTGTGTGTTCCCTAAGTGTTTCTGGTTCTGTTCTCAAACCTTCTTAAAATAAAAATCCTGTTCGTTTTTCAAGAAATTTGATTTTGTTCCCAAATACTATTAAATTTTTTCACCATATTTTCAACACAGGTTTTTCACCATAGAGCTCAAAACACTGAAGTTTCATGGGCTTTAACACCCTCATTTCAGGTTTTATTTTTCTCACTCTGTCAATGCTTTCACATTGTAGCCAAGTCACAATAAAATGTTTGCACAGAAACTGAACTGCTAGTTAAAAGATGGATCTAATTGCTGATGTACAAGCAAAGTCGGGTTTAAATGCTGTGCTATTAGATGACATTTATTTTGCCATTTATACCTTTAAATAACTGCTGCAGTTTACTACTGGACAAACCTACTTGAGAAGAACAATTAAATAAATTAAACCACGTTAAAACCACATTCTTGAAAAAAAAAAGTAACCTTTAGTTAGGACAATTACTCTGTGGGCATAAAACAAAAGCACAAATGTCACATTTTCCGTGAAATTTACTTTGGTATGAATCATCAATCCTGTTTTCCCCTGAACAAAACTAGCCAAATATGACAAATAAAATCCCAAAGTTGCCTGAACTGGATGATCCAAGTAATTACATGTTACAGCAGAATGCATCTATGACAAAACTTTCAAAAATTTGAGGGAAAAGTTAGTATAGCCCCTGGTTGAAATAGCTTTGGTCTAGACCTATAGCAGCATTTAGCTGATCTTGCTATATTCCCATATAAAAATATGCAGAGTTTCAAAGATCAATCTTCCCAGCACTGATCTGCACTCCTTCCCTTTGGAGTACAGATCAAACAAACACGCTATAAAAACATGCCCAAATATTCTAGCATAACATGAAAAAGGTATACACTTCTCATTAGCATTTTTAAAATACTGCTTAGAATTTATTCTCAAAACCCCTTATACAAGCAAACTTCTTGTCTTCCATGCCAAGCCCTGGAGCTCCCACCTCCTCCTTTGCTTGGGGCCTGTTTGTGCATCCCCAGCTCCTGATCCCGAGTCCATCAGCTCCCATGGTCAGCTCACAGGCATAAATATTTGCAGAAATCAAGTCTTTAAGTGGAAAGGTACCTGAGGTCACAGCCTGTGCTAGTAGTCTATTTTATCAGTCTCATTTATGACCCTGTACATAGTCCTGTTAGTGCATAGTAAGAATCTGTATCTGCCTAACTCATGTACAGAATATTTGTAAGTTTGGAGAGGTAATTGAGATGATTTAAGATCTAAACCTGGATTACTGTAGAAATACTTCAATGCTTTTCTCAGTATGTGAGGAAACACAGGGCTGAATCCATCAGTTGTACCTCCTACATTTCATTTTATTTTCAGTTTATGTGAACTTAAGGTTAGCATATGTTTCAAGCTATATAGTGCTAAACACTAAAATGAGTCACTGAAGCAGGGAAGAACAGCCAGCACGGTGTTGGCTCCTGCACATATTCATGTCACTGTGGCTGAGGTGTGGCTTGAGGAGGACACTGAGCACAGGCCAGGCTGTGCCTCATCATTTCATCATCATCTTCATTGCCCAGGCACATCCCATCCCACATCCCAGCACGCCAGGGCTCTCAGCTGGACTAACAGCAGCCAGTCGTGTGATCAAAACTGTCCACACCTCCCATGGGAGTTTAAACCCTTCCTTGATTGACCTAAACCCAAGGATTGATTTCAAAGGACTTTTCCACACCACTTTTGTTACTGCAGCTCTGTGTTGGTGTCAGCCAAGAGGAGCAGGACTCAGAGCAGCAGTCCACACTGTAATTACTAAAGCCCTTTTTTATGTTTCTGACACTACATGAACTGAACAATACTTACAACTTCTCACCCAATTAGCTTAGGACACAAAAATTTCATCACGAAACTACCATGGAATTTATTCCATTGCTTTCCTTGGAAAGTGTGCTCTATATTGAGGTATGAAGAGCTACTCTTTGTATAGATTAATATATTACTATTTCCATTTATAAAAGAGAAAAATGAAGAAAAGAAACTGATTGCTTAAAAAAAAAAAAGTAGCAAAGCCAGAAAGAATATAACAAATTCCTCATTCTCAATTCAGTAATCACTTTGTATTGCCTTCTCAGAACTATTTTTCAGTGGTAATACTTGGTTTTGAACTGTTTATCTTGTTTGATAATATTTTCTTTATCTCTGACTGAAAATGTTCCTTTAAAAAAATGCTGACCTGTAAATGAAGCAAAGTGCAAATACAATAGCAAAACTATATGTGAAAATGAACATTTGTAAAGAGGAAGGGTTAGTACAAATTGAACACATTTCCATATTGAGAGGCCATACTTTTTCCCTGATGAATGCAGTTTTGTGAACATCTTTTTCCACAAATGATTGAATAAATATTTATTCATAAACTATATTTGTGACTTAAGAGACCAAGCTGCAAAGATTGGTTTCATTTATACTACATCATACATGAGCTATTGCAATAATTTATATCATGCCAAGTCTAGAGCCCATTAGATTTTCCTTATTGTACTTGACTAAAGCTGAGGACCATCCAAAACAGAAATTCTGAAAGTTTTCTATTTGTTTCATGAATAATTATCTTCCTCCTAGAGCCTCTCCTCTGGTTTTCCCTTTCTCAACACATTTCTGTTGAGGTGTATTCCCATTTGATGTATTTGAGCTCAGGTATACTCTGAAAATGTTCCCGAGCTGTGGCCTCAATGATTATGGTTATGCTGAAAAAATAAAAGCCAGATTTCTCAAGGATACAAAAATGTATTCCTAGTTCAGCAGATGCTGGTCCTCCCAGTGTTTCCTCAACAACACCACACAGCATTTCCTCTAAAAGTCCTGCCTGTCTTGAGTCACAGCCCCAGTTCTTTTCTAGAAATGATTTTTATTGCAGAAATTTGATGCAAGTGCCACCATTGATGTGTTACGTTAAGCTGTTCTCCCATCGTTGTTATTATTACAAAAATGACATTGTTATTATTACAAAAATAAAGTTTGAAATAATAATATTTACTGTTAATTCAGTATTCTGCTATTCAGAATAACAGACCCATAAGTTGGTGGCAAAAAAAAAAAGTAGTGAGGTCAAATTCTTGCTAAATGAACATGCTAAAACATGTGATACAACAGTGACATTTCAAAATTATTTCCATTCCCCATATCAAAAGAGTATTAGAAGGGTGCACATAACAGAGAAAATAATAAATACTTACAAATACACAAGAGAATCAGCCCCAGCTCCCAGAAATCACTGGTAAGTTGCTTTTGAATTCATGAAACTGACCTGAAAATATAAAAGGGGAAAAAAAGTTGAAGCAAAAGAAAGGCCAGAACTGATAAATGTTACTTTTTTATTATTATAAAAGAGTTATGATTTTTAACCATGAACCGAAGAAAGCAGAACACAAGACTGTTGTCACGCTTTCAGCTAAGTAATTTACACAGAATTTGTTTCCAGGAAGCCAATACCAAGAGAAACAATTATTTCATTGTTCTGCATCTCACAGCATAGCAACCCAGTCCATTATTGCTTCTAAGAACTGTCATAAATGCAAGCATGGTTATCTTTTAATAAGAAAAATAGCTGTGAGGGGGTTTCTGGCTTGGAAATTTTTTTTTTATGTTCTCAAGTGTTACAGAACATTTATTACTTTTTTTTTTTTTAATGTAAGTAGTTTGTTAACAGCATTCTGCAGCTTACCTGGTGTAAAATTATTGTTTAGGTCATTTAATTGGAATCCATCTAAGGCAAAACTTATACAAAGAAGAAAGACTAACGATTTTGTTCTCTTATGGTCTAGATCCCAGTTAGAAGCTTAGCCTAAGTACAATGCAGTCACTATAAGGCATGATTAAATCCAACATTCTTTTTCCTGCATACCCCTCAGTTCTAGTTGGAAAGGTAACAGATGCAACTCAAACCCACAGAGCTCGCCTTATAAAATTCTTTAACTAGCACAATGACTCACTTTATGCCTCTAAATATCCATGGTTTCCTCTCTCCAGAACCCCCATGCATTAGAAGGTAGTTCAGTAGTTTATTTTTATTGTTTGGTCTACATACGGCACATTTTTAGTTCTTAGGAAAACAAAGAAACTTTGTTGCACAGCCCTTGTTTCCTTTCCAAAATGTGAGGATGGATATGGGTAACATTAAACTGAAAATAGTAATGGAGCCTGGGCAACTAGTTTAGGTCAAAACCTTTTTGTTCTCAGGGAGCTATCTGATTAATTTGCAGTTCATAAAACAGTGGGTGTAAGCTCAGTTTAAAAACATGTAACTATATTTAAAGATGAAATTGTCATTTTTGTTAGCCCCCAGTAATCTTTAAGAAACACCTTCCCACAACATTTCTGTATCCTAAAGTGCACCAGCCAGTACTGCACAGTGCCTAGAGACAAGGAGAGAATACCAAACTTATCTTGATGCAGAATATCCTCCTTATTTCATACACCCACCCTGAAGTGCATATTATTCATTCCAACCAAGCTCTCCCCCATCCTGAAAGTACACATTTAATTGTGTCTTCTCTCCTGTAATACCAACAGTCAACAAATCTCATTTGCTCTATCAATGCAGTGTTGTTATTATATATTTTAAAAGCAAGTCTGAATCTCATTATCAGCTGATTTATGCCATTAGTGTGCTTTGGAGCCACCAATTAAACAAGGACAGTGGTTCATAAGGTCACAGTTAATTAATCTGAAAGTATAAATACACTTTAATGCACACCACCTCATGTTGAGAATTTAGGAACAAAGCACCAAACCTTTATTCTGGGCAAGCAATTAGGGGGAAAGGTTAAACATACAAAATTTTAAACTTAGCTTTAGCACTCTGGTAATCTACCAGGGGAAAAGTTCAGTTTGGTAAAAAATCCTGCAGAACAATATGTGTGTGGAGCCTTAATTCTTACAGCAAGAGTGCAAGTGAGAGAAGGCAGGACAGGGCTGAGTATCCTGAGCAAAGGAAGGCTTCTGGCTCAGACAAATCCCCAGAATTGTGAACCAGCTGCAGGTTTGTCCATTGTGGAGCTGGGCAGGGTGGGGGAAAAAAGCCCAACCCTAAAGAGCCTGGTCTATTCAAAATGGCCCCATCAGAGCTGAGGTGTCTGTTTAGCAAACTGTACAAAACCAACTTTTCCTTCAACCACTTTCCCTTAGTAAATTTAATAAAATAGTGCAATCGAGGAAGGGTTCAGCCCACCAACACAAGCAGAGTGCAAGGGAAATGCTGAAAACAGGGAAATCTATCAGAAACTGTTATTCACAGTAACATTTCAAGTGTGAGGTATCTGGAAGAAAATACCTTTTTCTTACTGCCTGGACTCATTTTACCTTGCACAATTCTCTGCTCAAAAGAAAGACAATATTGCTAACACAGAGACACAGAAAAGTAAATCACATGACCTAATGAGATGGAGTTGTTGCTAACTACTTTTTCTCCTATTGCACCTGTGTTCCTGTATTCTGTAGCCTCCATCACTTTTATTGTTTTTAGATGTCCAAGTACTTTTTCTTAAACTGACAATGTTTCCTTATCCACGTAGAAAACTTTCTGTCCATCAAACACTAACATCATAACATTAATAAAAATTGCTCTATTAGCTCAAACCATTTATGTTTTCTCTTTAGATGTCTAGAGTTGAACTCCAGGTGACCACACAGGTGAAGAGCTGTTGCATAAACATATACAAGGTCAAAATTATCTTCAAAGTATTCTGTAGTTTTAATTGGTTACAAATCCCACCAGAAATTCCACTCAGATATTTTGCAGTTGAAAAGCTTTCAAAACATTCTGAATACCTGCAATTTCTGCATGTTTAGAAGATTGCTACCATCCTTATTAAGGACCTGCTCTCCCAATGCTACTTTGAAAGGGGAGAAATAAAGTTGTAAAAGCAACTTATGCTCTGATTTCAGGCACATTTGCTAAAGAGTTAGTAAAGGTAATCACTTCACATTGGCCTAACTAAGAATAATACACAGCCATCCACAATTTAACAGAATCCTTCAAAATAACTCAATTTGTGAAAGGCTGAGCTTTGGCTTGTCTTGCAAGCACGTGTTGGCACCAACACTGGACATAAAAGGGATTATGAACATCACTAAATGACAGTAGGAGCCTGTTTACCCCATGAGTTATGAACCAAAGAAAATTCCATAAAAAGCTGAATATCAGTTATAAAGTAGTCATCTTTTAATAATTCACATTGGTCTCAGTCTTCAGAAAAAAAAAAATCCACATAATTTTGGAAAAAAAAAATTACTAATGGTTTAAATCCTTAATTAAAATATTCTGATTCTTCTAAGCTAGAGCCTGCACAGGTAGCCTTTATGGTCTGTGCACAGTCACCAGTGAGCATGAAGGAAGCCTGGAAGCAAAAAATGGAAGCAGTCATTTAGTAAAAAGCATGGCATCATGTTATATCATTTGAGAATGTGGCCTATCATTGTGGGCTGCTGGGACTAAAATATGTATCATTTAAAAACTGTTAAAAAACTATTTTCAGAATGATAGCATGATGTGAAATGAGAAAAAGGAATAATACAGAAATGAAACTGCACATTTAGGGCCTGAATCACATAGTCATTTCACACCCTTAAATGTGCAATATTTCACAATTAAAGCATCATTAATGACCTGTAAGTGTCAAGACATAATCACAAAAATTAAGGAGGCAGTTGGCTGATTGTAATGAAAACCTTTGAAATGGATTTCTAAAAATCTTCCTTAATTCAGATAAAGGACACTTTTTCAAGATGGTTCAATGAAAAATGTTTTACTTACTCACAGAATATTCTTCATACATGATCATTTTGAAACAGGAAAGCAAACACAGTAATTAACCACTACAAGCAAATTCCTGCTAGCTTCCCTTTGTTTCACTTCTGTTCAAGCACTCAAGGATTGTATTTTACTGCCTTTGCTGGCTTCTTTCTTGAAATCTTTACTCTTATTCATTCTATGCATAGATAAAAAAAAATTCTCAAACCAATAAATAAAAAAAACCCCACAAAATAACTACAACATTGTTTCCCTATCACTTTTCATTTTAAAATAGTCCCTCTGCTGTGATCTTCATTTGGATTTTTGTATTCCCTAACAGAGATTGCAGTCAAGTGATCCATCAAAGGAGGAATCAGAGCACACCACCTGCTCCACAAGTGGTCATATGAAAACACAATTTGCATCAGAGTGAGGTAAGAACCACACCACAGGGCATGCAGTGTAAAAATTGGTCTCCAAAGCTCTGAACTCAGTTTTGTTACAGATTCTCTGCTCAGCCTTCAGCAGAAGTTGCTTTGTGCCTCTTAGTTCCATATAAATAAAAAGGAGCTGGTGCTTCTTCCCTCTGTGCTTTACAATTCCACACCCCAGGAGCTGTGATGTCGTTCTTAGAGAAAGGAGGCTCAGAAGAAGTCCCTAAAATAGGCCACATCTCCACATTGCTGCAGGCAGATATGAGCTCACTCCCTCTGCCCACACTGGGAGATGACTGGCCACAAACCCACTCTAATCCAGTTTAGCTCTGGTTAGCACTTACGTAAACTACACGACTTCCAGTTTAGAGCAACCTCACATCTGCCTACAAAAAACATGTCAACAAACACATACCACGGTGGTGTTTCTGTAAACCACCTCTTTAAAAAAAGGAGCCCCATAAACATCACCACTTTTTGCCAAATTCCACAGACAGTGGTTCCCTGTCTTTTCCCAAAGGGGTGTCACTCAGTAGTGGCACATTACCTGGCAGGGTTATATTATAGAACTGGCTATAAAAGCTCCTTATCGTCCCTTCTCTAACAAATATTTGTGTTTTTGTGTAGATGTCCTCGGGAAGGTTTCTCTGCTGTCTGCTTGCAGATCTATAAAGCATCCAATCATTACAGTACACGAATGTAGAATATGAAATTTATGTAGTATCACTCCCTAGCGTAGCATCTGCTGAAGTCTAAAAAGGATTTTCATAATAGAAAGTATTGCATCTCTCCAACAACTAATTTAAGTATATTATTACATTTACCACAAAAATTACGCTTGAAAACACCAAAAACATCTTAATTCACCGTGCAGATGAAAGAAATACCTAAATATGCATTTATTCCTTGGTATAAAAGGCAGGGTGCTAGCATTCCAGATCTGATAAGCTCTGTGTGCATTCTTTGGAGCAGATAAGAACCACAAGACATGCACCACGCTGCTCGCAGGGCTGAAGGGAGAGGAGCAGCTCCAGTTATAACTCATGGGCTGCAGACAGCAAAAGCCTCCTCTGCTGCCCGGGGAAAGGTGGCAAATCCCACATCAAGGCACTCAGATTTCCCTGGAGTCCCTGCAGCAGCCCACTGACTCTCACAGGGTGTGCTGGGACACAAAAAAAAAAAAAAAAAAAAAAAAAAAAAAAAACAAAAAAAAACACCTCTGGACTCGTGGTGAGCTGCAGGGCATTTTCAGAGGCACGGGCTGGGGTGTCCTGGTCAATACCCTGGGTTGAAGGGAACACCCCAGGCTTTCACAGCAGCACTGCTGCTGGAGCATTCACACGTGCAGATCCAGCTGCTGGAGGCACGACCAGGTAAATTAAGCCCTGAATGGAAAAGTTGCAGCATCACAAGCCTGTGGTCACTGTGCTGCAAAGAGAGAGAAAGGACAGCAACACACACGGAGCTCTTTGGGGAAAAAAGGCCAATTTATTGTACAGCCAGCCCGGATTTAAAGTGTGTCAGTGCAGCCAGGACAGGACAGGAGCTCATTGGACAATTGGGAAAAACATCCTTGGGACAGCACCTCAGGATGTGTCCCACGGGAAAGACACCAGGGGTTAATGTTGGTGATGAATTCCACTCTGTTTGTCACCGTGTTGTCACCCTGGGAGACTCCTCCCTAACTGAAGCTGCAGTCAGCTTGTCAGCCTGGGAATGGAGCTGAGAGTCAGGAGAAATCCAGGCCTGGAGAGGATTCCCAAGGTGGAATTCCCCAGCTCTGTGAATGTGTGTCCACACAAGTCCCAGGAAGCACCATCACAATTCCAGACCTAAGGAAGCCCGGCAGCAGGAGCTCAGGGTTAGGAGGTGCTGCTGGAAGGATGTGCCAAGGACAGAGAGGGTTTCACAGCCAATCCCAGCTGCACTCCCAGAGCTCCTCTCCACACCTGGAGAAGCTGTGGGCTGGGAAGTGACACCCAGGGTCACCCTGCAGGGACTCACTCCTGTCACCCCCCTGCGGAAACCAAACACCGAGAGGGCAGCGCTGAATTGCCCTGCATTGTAATACCGGGCCTTTGTTTTTTCTTTTTCCTCTTCTCTCTCTGGGCCTCACCTGTAGTCTCACCATGTGCAATGATAGTTTTTAATCTCTTCCCACAGGTGTCCAGGGCCTTGCACGAGCAGGGTCTCCTGGCACAACTGTAACACAGGCTCATAAGGATGCAACTTTAAACAAATAACATTTTTGTTCATTATATAATATCATCTTTATGCAACAATGCACTTACCAGGAGCTGTTAGCTTACCACTTGGATGTAATTTTTCTTGCCAAGTTGTAATGAAGTTAACAATACTTTCACTAGTTTTTGGCTCCTTTCATCTTTTGAATACATAATGTGTCAGGTTCCCTTCTCTTTCGTATGCAGACCGACTCTTAAAATAATTTTGCTGAAGAATTGGCTTACTATGTTTAAAAGAGGGCATGCTCTTTCAGCTCAGTCATATGACCAAAAACAACAGTACAAAAAGTTTAAAATATTATTCAAACTGTAATTCACCATGCGGTTAAGTCCCTTTAATGAGCTTCATGGGCTCTGCATTGGACTAAACTGAAATTCAGTTACACAACAGAATGGAATTGCTTTGATTTGTGATGCAAATCAACTGTCTATATTTACAGGTGCCTATTTAACCTCCATTTTTTAATATCGATTATATATATTATATGTATATATATTTATATATACATATATATATATATATATGTGTATATATATATAGATATATATGTACATATATATGTATATATACATATATTATATGTATATACATTTCCATATTTTATATATAACTAATGATCTCCTCTGAACAAAAAGTATTTCTGGAAAGAAAAATAAAAACAAATTCCTTGACTGTTTTTTTTTTTTTCCTTGCCCAACAAAGCATCAAGGATTATGTAGAGCTGAGAAGATGTAGAGCTGAAACTCAGATACCTTGGGAGGCTTTGAGGCACTGAACATCCCTCAGGCCACAGGAAGGCTTTAGGATACATCTTCATCAGCTTCTCTCACTGAACTTTGACTTAAACACCTACTCAGCTGCACTTGTGCTGCATTTACCAGATGCAAACTCCTTGGTACAATTTTTTTTTATAGTGTAACACCTACATATGCATAGACAAGGCTTGGAATAGTAACAGGAAACTAAAGCCCTGGAGCAAAGATATATTATATATATATCTGTATATATGGGGGGGCAGGGGGAGTGCTTATTCTGAAAGCTCAGTTTTACCATTTCACCACTATTTCCAAGAGTTGTAAAGGGTAAAATAGCTGAAATGTTTAGCTGATATTTTAGAGATATCAGCAATAATAGTAGTGTGTGGGAGCACGTCACCATATTTAAAATTCCAGCATAATTATCCCATAAAGCACATGGATTTGATGATTTGATGGTTCCCTGACAACTGGAGATTTAACCTGCCCAAACTGTAGTGTACTTAAACAATAAAAAAAATAGAGATTGCTGGTTTCAATTAAATTAAAAAAAAAAAAGAGGACAAGAGAATAGAAAAAGGGAAAAGGGAAAAAGAGGTAAGTCAGTTGCACACAAACTAACGATTTTTCTGACACATCGATTTTGTAATCTTACAATATAAGTGTGCCATTTATTCCCATTGAAATTAATATTAATCCTGACAAAATATTGGGGTTCTCTATTGGAGAGTCCCATGCAACTGAAGCTAAGATTTTTCAAAGCTAGTTAAGTAGGACATAAAAATCAATTAGAAGGCCTTAAGAATGTCTGCCTTCAGGTCTACTTCCCTGGATTCCCTGAGGGACAAAACCTCCTTACTACATATCTTGGAGTTTTCTTTCCCTGAAACCCTGAAACATAATAATTATAGCTACAATCCTTTTTTTTTTAGTTAGTCGTACACTAACTTCCCCTCTCAGCTCCCATTTTTGAAATTCATTTATCCTGACACTATAATCAGAGAAGAGGAAGTCCAGGTGCTTTAATTTTCGTTTCACTTTAGAAAAATAAGTAAATAAAATTTCTTTCTTCCAAAATCTATTCAATTAGGATCCCACCTTCCATGTGCATCCTCTGTGGGAAAACTGTTCCCAGGTCTGTGGCACAGAGCAGCAAGGATATTGCTTTGTGTTCTGCCCAAAGGACCCTTCAATTTGTGATTAACTACAATTATCAGTCCTGAAGATAATTAACTCTCACCTGCTGGACAAATAGATCACGCACACACAAAAAAAAAAAAAAAATATGAATCACATTATCCCATCAAGCCCTCAAAATAAAAACTTTTTGGCCTCCTTTCAGTGTCTCCTAAAGGATGACTACTGCATTAGTTTAAAAAGCAAGAAAAAAATGTGGTAATTAAGGAAAGAGTGCACCTTGAAACAGAAATTTGCCTTCAATGGTAAAAGTATCACTTTGATAAGATTTCACCCTTTGGAGACTTTACCAGGTGTGGCTCTAGTTTCTTTGGATTTTTCACTTATGACATTTCTGTCAAAATCTGAATTGAGATTTTGACAAATACTTGTTGCATATCATCTAAAGATTTGGATCTCCCATTTTTTCTGCAAAGTTCACCTCTGCAAGATATTTTGAAACCAGGACTGAAATATGCTCACCATGGATAGAAATTCATGCAGGCAACACTGCCCATTGAAAAAAAAAAGATATGATGACCCCCTACTCCAATTTATTTAAAGCACAGTCCTGGGTATTAAAGTCAAAGGGGCTAAAATGCTAAAGCACCACTTCCAAAAAGATCAGTTCATAGCCTGGTTTTTGTTCTGTTTATAGGAATCACATATTAGTAAACTCAGAGTTTCACTGCACTTCAGGACAGAAGGTCCCAAGCCACAAATTTAAAGGCAAGTCGGGGGGAAGGGTTGAGTTTTCTCATGTGCTGAAAATGACTGAGATAGTCACAGCCTCTTTAGGCAGTCATATAAAACCATATCTCCAGGCATTTACCAGCATTGCTTGACATCTCTGAGCCCCAGGCTGTCTGCACCTGCCCTCAGCAAGACACTGACAGGCAGCACTGAAAATCTGATGTCTAGAGGGGTGATTGCTAGGTGTTTTGCATGTGATATTTCAAAAATGTAAAGTGGAATACTGATCTTGCTAAAAATAAAAAAAAAAAATTTAAAAAAAAAAAAAAAGGAAAGAAAAATTTAAAAAAAGAATTCGCACTCAAGAAGTTGGCAAACCTAAAAGTTTCACCAAATTAACTCATCAGCCTGACATGTCTCATTACAAGATCTTATCACTGTTTTAACCAAACAAAAGAAAGGAAGGAAGAAAAGAAAAATATACAGATAATAGTTTATACTTCTCAAAAAGAAAGTTCTATAGGAAGGATGTGTTCAAATGTGTTTGTGTCTTGTGCTATGTGAAGCAGGTCCTGCTGTGGAATTTTAGGGTGGTGTTTTACCCATTTTCTTTTAAACGAACACCAGAGTGAACATTAGGGCAACATCCATCAGAAATCATTAGAGCACAGGTTGTAACAACCCATAAACTATGCAGGTTGTCTTCTTTTTTATTCTTTATTATTATTCTAAATTTTTCCAATTCCTCTATTTTACTTTAACTCGACACAATTTACTTCTTTGAGCTAGAAATTTCCCTTTTTCCAGGTGACCCTGCCCTCTTTTTCTGGCATTTGAACCCTTTGGAATGCACAGCAAAACCACTTATGTATAAGTAAACTTATAAGAAAAATTTCTGGGCCATCAAGAAAAGAGAAAATGTTGAAATTCCACTTTCAAGAACCAAGATCATGTTCTTAGAAGACCACCCTGACTTTTAATTCTTATTCTTCTTTTCCTTATTCTCCTTTTTCTTCATTGAGGAAACTGTGAAGTGCTAGTTGGAGTTCCAATGGTCACATTCACACTTTCAGTTGTTTTACTGCTGAATTTACTGCTCGATTCCAAATAACAACCCGGGGTGTCAGGGTGATGCTGCAGGTCACAGTCATGGCCAAGAGCCCATTGTTCTCATTGCTGTGCAAATTGTCACAGAGAGACTGAAAAGTCCACAGTCCTCAGAGGACAGGGATTTTCAAAACATCAGCAGACACACTATTCAGTGTGAATAAATATGCAGTGAAATACAGCAAACCCCAGGGATTCCTCTAAATTCACAGGGAAGCATGGTTGTTTTGGGGACACAGGGTTAAAACCCTCCCGTTCTTCTTTTATCACAGAACAACAAATATTTTCATGGATCTGGGATTTTGCCCTTTATTCTTTCATCCCAAAGAGGTAATGAACCTCTTAGAAATTTCTAGAACTTTCTAGACTGAATTATAATTATCTGGCAATTCACTGCAAAGTCAGAAATTACTATTGTTAATCACCACAAGAATATATTTTGCTCCTATACAAAACTTCTTAAAGAAATTTTCAAGTACCTTTCAAGAAGATAAATATTTGAAAGTACTAGAGTTAGATGACATTTTCCTCTGCACAGAGTGCCAACATAAAGTTTGTGGAACTTTCAAGCCATAATTTGAAGATCTAGGAACACACATTTCTGATTCTGGTGCCCTATAGTAGGTGAAATAACAAGTCAGCTCCTCGAAAATCAGAGAATATGATTCTACTTAATGAGATCAGAAACAGCAGAATCCCAGTCTAAGCCACGTAGAGCTTTGCAAAACTCAGTAAAAATACTGTTAGAATATTTTAAAAGATTTAAGTTTAAAAAAAATGTACATTACTCTCAAAAGTCAGATGAATCCTCTGTGTAACCGTGCTGACTCTGATTCTGAGATGAACTCATCACAAGTTGCTTAAGTGCACATACAAAAATTAACAGATAATTATATAAAAAAAATGTGCAAGGTGGCTCAATGCCAACCAGAGAGTCTCCCATCAATCATATATGATGCTCTTCTTGATATCTCTCCCTACATGGAGAAGCAGCTGTGCTCTGGAGCAAGTCCCAACAATTTTTAAAACCTGCACACAAAATAAGATTCTCTGAACACATAACCCAGTTGGGCTCTTCTGGCTCTACTTGCTCTTTTGTGGCAGCATCAGTTGCAGGATTCTCACATTCTGGTGGATTGAAATTTCACAGCATTTCAAAGATCCAGTCCTGTCCTACAGAAGTGCCTGCATGCTGTGAGGGATGGCTCTACTTGGCCTCTCATCAGCTCAAATATTCCTCATCTGAGATGTATTTCAACAAGCTGACCCTGTAATCACACTGCAGCCAATGGTGAAACTTTCCATTATTTCAGTGACAATAACAAGCAGAGTTTCAGGCAAGGGTAACAGCACTCCTGTGTAAAAACTGGAAGCAAATGCCACCATCACTAGGATTTAGCAAACATATACAAATGCAAAAAGAATAAAAAATTCACATGCAGAACATTTCTTTCAAATACATACAAAGCCCTCTGTGATTACAGCACACAAGTTACTGCTATGCTGTTACCAGCCTTGAATGGAAGGTATTAAAATTAAAAGCCAAATTTTAACACTACAGAAGCAAATCAATCAACACTTCCAGCTTGAATGGACTCACTTCATGAAATCAAGCAACATTGCAGGAGTTAAAAAGTGTGCTATGTGATCTGCTATTTAATCTTTTCATTTCTTTGCTCTAAATGTGGCCTGTCCAAATTCCTCCAATAGGAAAATTTTCTAAAAGAACAGACCACTCTTGAGCCATTTCAGACTAGATGTGGAAAATAAACAGCACTGCTACACACCTGAACCCAAAATGTAGGATATATTGATATTGTAGGAGAGTTACACATTAGCAGCACACCATGAAAACTGGGCATGCTGGGAAAATATCAAACTATTCAAACAAAAACAGTATTATTCATAACATCGTTTTTCCACTTTGGAAACATAACTTGGCACCCTCTCTATTAGGCCCAAGTATTCTGAGCTTCACATACTCCTACAGAGAAGCTAAGTGGGTTTTTATTCAGCTACGTGCGAAGAAATACAGAGTTATTTCTTTTCTGTCTCTGAAAATAACTTGTCCACTCCAATGAAAAGTATGCTGCTAGAGAGGTTGATAATTAAGCTTTTGGAGTTTGCCATCCATTAAAACTTGATGATCCCACCCAAAGCGCTTCATCATCAGAACCATCTGGTGCTCTTTCTGCACAATTACCAAAATACAGAACATATTTTGACTTGGCACTTGCATTTGGTAGACACTTTAGTCATTTTATAAGCAACAAGGCAGCATCTTGCCAAAGCACAGCCTCAAAAGGAAATTTCAACATACCAGAATCTGACTTCTATCCCAGGAAGTTCTACCAGGGTGGAAAGAAGGAATGTGTTCACCTTTGGCTAATGTCCTCACCTTCATGTCCAAGGCCCCTCTTACCAAACCCATTTCTCTCTGTTGTCTCTGTATGTTGGTTATTCAAAGCATTGCCTAGGCTATCAGGGGTAAAGTGAACAGCCTCTAAAATCACTTTATTTGAAGATTATTGGCTCTGAAATCAAACTAATGATCCACCAGAAATCCAATTTTTAGAAGTAAAAGGAACCAAAGGCACTTCACAAGGATACTCTGAAGAGCACTATCAAGAATATTTCACATTACTCTCTCCTACCACATTTTCAGTGTCTGCCCATGCTGCAACAGTATGAGCACAGCTCTAAATGTAGGAAAGCCTGAAAAACAACAGGAGAACTGGGGAATAAGGACTAATCCTGAATGATACTAGACTTCTCTTTTGGTTCTTAGTTTCCAAGATTTTCTACAAAAAAGAAAACAGGATGACAACATGGAACATACTTCCAAAAGCATTAATAAGAGTCTTTTGCAGATTGCCTTTAATTCACTTCTTTTAGTCATCTCTGCCAGAAAAATTTGTATCAAAAGCTGAAAGTTTCTGTGCAGTAATGATGTTATTCTCAGCTTTCTCCAGACAGCATTGATAGCATGAAAAGAAACAAAAAAACAGAGAACTCAATATCGAAGGGATTCTCAAATCAAAACATTTCAATTACTCTTAAGAATTCTGAGGATAGGTCTACATTTAATGTCCCTCACCTACAAGATTCCATAAGCAAGAACACAAAAAGATGCAAACCTATTGCAACATATATTCTAAGGAATTTATATATTATCCCTGGTGGAAATAAATGCTTCTCTCAAAGACTTCTGTTCGTTGAACATAAAAATTATTAACCTGGTTGGCATCAAAATGGGTCAACTGCTCCCCAATTAGTGAAAATCTATGAAAGAAACCAAGCAAATATACATTTTTAAATAGTTCAGCATATAAATACATCCCAAATGCCAACTACAAGTTCCAGAGCAAACAAATAAGTATTGCTCTGCATATGGCATGGAAACCACAAAAATATATATACTGGAAAACACAGGATTTCAAATCCAATGGCCATACCAGAACATGGTTTACACCCATCAAAGTTTTCACACATAGAAATTGGGAAGCTAAAGAAATAGAAATAACAGATAAAAGGTGGATAATTGACAGGCCAAAGGGTAAAAGATTGAATAACTGTACACACAGAGAACTGGACAAAAATTGATGAAAAAAGGTAGTAAGAAACTCACATAAGAAATTTGGATTGAAATGAAAGAAGCTATTGTAAGTAACATTGAGAGGACAGTCCCTTAACCAAACAACGTTCTGAAGAAACAAGTTTCATGAAATTATAATGGCAGCATGCAAAAAAGAGATGTATAAAATATGTAATCACACAAAAAATGTATTTGCACAAGACTATAAGTGAGAAATTAGAAACAGTCAATTTGGTGAAGAGATCTGTGGGTACACAAGGCACCACAATTGTATCCATCCTTATTAGACAAGCCATCAGACAGGCAAAATGTAATATATGAGCAAGTAAATAAACATTTGACTACACAGAGTGTCATCCTCATTGGGTGACACTCCAAAGACTCTATATCTCCCTCTTGGCAAAAACAAACTGCACATTACATCCTTATTTTTATACAGGATCTCGGAGCAGATTTCCTAACATCAGAGGTTTAAAAAAACAAATACAGCTTATTTATTTCCCACAGCTTTTTCCCCCTTTAATTTTATCACAGCCAACAATATTGGAACAAGCAGCAAATTGCCATCAAGTCATAGGCTTGCATTTTTTGAGTGCCAGCATGACTTTCTTAAGTCTTTACCAACAAGTGAAAAGATCAGAAGTATTTACTTTTGCAAAGACTAATCAGATTACTGCCACCTTACAAAAAAGCATTATGGGGTGTCCCTGTTATTCCAACTATCTCATCACAGTGACGTGTAACAACCACAATGTGGGGATGAGAATACACCAACCCCAAAAGGATCAACCCAATCAAGATGCATAACAATTAAGAGAGAAATCATTCAACTTACACCTTAGAATCTTGAGCAGCTGCTACAACTTTAGAAAAACTCTGTAGGAGAAAGATGCTGGTGCTTTCAGGCCAGTGGAATTAATATTTTGGTTTAAATTTCACAGCATCTAGAAAAGGCCAAACCCAACAGACCAGATTCAGCAATGTGTTACTTCAGTTTTATTATTTCTCAGAAACTGAAGCCTCATTTGCTTTGATACACAGTAATTAGCTATAGAGTCTGCATTTAAAAAGAGACAATTTAATATCTCCATCTCACTTTAAAAGTAAAAAATATGTATATATACAATAGGTCCTTACTTTACCTATTCTAATAAAACTAGCAGTTTACCATTCATAAAAGTGACATTTTTCTGGCATCTTTTTGATGCAAATTCTGTACAAGCTATGACATGAGATAGTAGTAGACCTAATTTCCTTGAACATATCGAGACTGAGTTTCCAGCCCTAAAAAACAGACATTTTTTGCTAAACAGATGAGCTCATCCTGAGCCCAGTGCATGGTTCCTACAATTATGTTCTAATGCAACTGAGAAGCTGGTGGATATAAACAGAGCAAGATATTTCATCTGGCCCTTTTCTTGCCTACTCAAATAGGAACAAGACCAGCAGAGATTTCCCAAGTCCTTCCCATGCACAAACATATTCATTTCTATATGTTTTGGCCTTCAAAACTGTGAATCAGAAACCAGGATCAGACCAGAAATAACTGCAGTCTGCTTTTCACAGAAACACAGTTTTCTTGTTATGCCTTGCTATAGTTATCTATCTTGTAATGTTATTCTTGTCACATCCTAAAAATCTGCATCACTTTTTTTTTTTTTTTTTTTTTTTTCCCCACTTCGGGATGAATTCTGCCTTCAGCTGCAAACCAGGAGTCCCCACAGAAGCCACAGTGGTTGCACACTGATGTACCAGGAAAAAACAGAACTTGCACTTCCAGTTAATCACCTCCTGTGTATGAACAGACTTTTACACTAACATAATACACACAGTTTGTGTCGTGATTTAAGAATTAAAAACTAATCACATGTAAAATTGGGCCATTCAAGAAATAAGTGCCAAGTAAGCTGGAATTAGAGCTGTACATGAACCATTCCATGCCTGCACTTGCACCAGTGAACTGGAAAAGCTCAGCAAGGCTTAGGCAGAGGAGCTGACACTCCAGCAGCAGCCACAATCCCCTCTCCTTTAAACAATTAAAACAACCCTGCCATTTAATGGTGAGGAACGGGGGAAGGAGGAAAAAATACAAATGAAGGATAAGGAAATAAATCCTTAACAGTATAACCAGCAAGGATCTTTTTTTTTTTTTCAGGGTCTGGTGAAAAATTATTCCATACGGTTTAATTCTGAAAACAAGTTCCTTCTTGTTCTCCTAATAATTAATTATAATACAAAATTACCTGGGACAAAATAACACCTTTTTAAACGCTTAAAATAAAATCACCAAAGGAAAAAAAAAAAAAAAAAAAGAAGAACCCCAGAAGTTTGCCAGTAAAAAATATATTTTATTCTACTATGTGTTTCTCAACTTCCTGTGTACTTATTAGCAAGCACTTTCATCACTGTCTGGCTGAAAAACGTCTGTATTGAACAAACAATGCTATTTTTCACCGAACTCAGTGGTGATATTTTCCTGGAATTTAGAACTGCAAGTCAGTCACATGACAAATTAATTTAAAATATCATCAATTGATTCAAATATGATCAGGTTACAGCCAGGCATATTAGTCTTAGCAAATTATTGTGTTGCTCATACTCTGGCATCAGCAGTCTTTATTTTTCTAGCTACTTGGCTGCCAGTTAGAATGAAATTTTCATTGGTTCTTTTGATGAACAGCAGATATAAAAGCTGAGCTATATCATCTATGACAGGCCAACTGCTTTTGGGGCTATTATTTTAGTTAACAGACAGTATAGCTTCAAATTATAAAACATGTTTATACACATATATTTACATTCACAGCAAGCCAGATGCACACAGAAGACTCCTGAATTGAGACATATTCAAGAAAAATGAGAACATAACCGTTTGCCTTTCTTCAACTTTTAAAATCCTACGGGAATCCATAAATTTAGGGGTGAGGGTGTGGGTGTCTAAAGGGGGATTGTACCTTTCTTTTTTTTTATTTTTCCCCTTTTTTTTATAAAGAGAAATCCTGCCATACCATATGCTTTTGGCCAGACCACTGCAGACAGAATTCCCCTTTGGCTTTCAGATACTGCTTCTAATAGAGAATAAATATGACAGGATGAACAGAAGTCTGCTCCTGTGAAACGGTGGAAGACAATGCAGAGAAACGGGGGCATGGGGAATCCTGAATATGCAAAAGGAGAAGATATCCAAGTCTTTCAAGGAACAGAAAGCTGAAATCAAGTTATACATAACTTAACCAAACTGCAGCAGCTATTTAAGGGTACTTAAAATGAATCTGCTCTTAAAGTAGTTACTAATTTTGTAAGACTCCATCTTGAGATGACCCTGATTTTTCTAAAGATGGTGCCAAAAAGTGGTTCAACAGAGTCTCAAGTTCAACTCTAAAAACAAAAGCACACACAGCTGCTTTTGCATTGAAATTGTTGACTTTTCATAGCTTGTGAGCTGCTGGAAAAATACTGAACAAATTCCTTGAACTTTAAAGCTAGGTAATATAAGAAACAATCAACCACTATCAAATTAATTCAAGCAATTTTAACATAGCGTTAAAGAGAGCAAAGCCTCGTATAAAAGGAGAAAAAAAATATAACTGACACTAAAAATAAACTTAGTTATGTAATAAGCCTAAGAAATAACAACACATAGTAGCATATTTGGCCTCCTTCAGGTCCACAGCAAAAGTTTTCATCCTCTAAAAAATGAATGGAAATTCACACATTCAGGCAGAGATAACATCTATTCCATATATCTTTTCACAGATGCAGATATATGGAATACAGTATCTAAATATCTGCTTAATTATGGAGGAGGGAGCAAAGGGTACTTAACAAATCGGGGAGATGGAAATCTTATTGAAAGACCCTGTTCTTAGTGGAAATCTGGAGTAGCCAGATGCTGCTGCATAAATGGATTAGCTGTTTGTGTATGCTGCACGTTGGGGATGGTCTGGCAGAGTAGCAGGGCTGGTGGGGCCACAGCCCTGATGAGAGGCCAGCTCTGAGGACCTGCAGCTCTGGTAGCTAGCAAAGCCCCAGAGCTCCTCTGCAGGCTGCAGGAGATGCTCACACACACCACAGTCCATGCTCTGCTCCTGCTCTTGCCAGCAATGCCATGGAAATTGGTTTGTACAGCTCCTGGCGAGCCTACTCGTATTTGCAAAGCAAATCTGTACCAGCGCTGCTTGCTGGGAAGAGTTGGAATTGTGTGCAGGTGAAGAATTTGACTTTCCATCCTAAATTGCACTCGGCTGTGCCACTGAGGTGCCTGAAATGCTCACTAAGCCGAGCTGAGACAGCGAGTGAGTCACCTCACCCCTGTGCACACAGATCAGAGTTACCCACACGTGGGCAAGATGCACCAGAACTCCAAGTTAAGACTTTCACAAGGCAGCTCTGGCCCTGTCTAGCATTACCTAAAGCTGTACCACGACTGTCTTTTAATGCCTCATTGGGAAGACATCTGAAACCTCCTTCATTGCCACAGCACATCATGAGTACTCAAATAACCAGGAATAAAAGGATTTTCACAGTAAAGGACCACTAATATCAAGCCAGGCAATGTCTGAAACCAAAACACTGATGCTTACACTTTCAGTGCCAATAAAATGAAAGATAAAATTGCTGATAGTAGTCAAACACAGAAGTGCTTTATTTTCAGACTTAAAGTATGCAAGACTTCTCTTGCAAGTAGAACTTGTGAATATTGCCACATAAAAATTGCAAGTAGAACACTTGTGAATCATGAAGGTCCTTCCTTTTTAAACAAATTTAGAAAATGTAATCATCCTTCACAGGTGAGATATTCTGTTTATTCTATGGAGAATCATTTCAGTCTAAATTAAACTCTTCAAATGGTTTTGATGATTGCAATAAGGACACAACAGGGAAAATATCTGGGAAGAGAATAACACGTGTTAGATGAATGGCTGACAGAAATATTTCTAGTATATGAAAACCACTGGTGTTTTTTTAACCAAATAACAGTATTATTTTTTCAAAGCAGAAAAATTAATCCTGCCTATCTGTACCAAATAAAAATGCCAATCTGCCCTCTCCTCTTGAATTATCGTCAACTTGTAGGGAGCATATCAAAGAAAAATTAAACATATATAGGTCTTTTCAGCATTCAAAAAATCCCACCAGCAGTACAAAGATACCTTCGAGATACCAGTGTCAGAAAACCCTGCCCATAGACCATGTGAAGAAAAAAAAAAGACACCTTTTTGGGTGTCTTGACCTCAAGTAACCAGACACAGGGCAGAGTGAAAATGGCTTGCTTGTTAACAATCTAAGGCATAAGTCCTGCTACAGTTTGCTTAGAATTTGTGCAATTCAGAACCTAAATCAGATTTTGGTAAGACAAGTAGTGACAAAAAGCAAAGAAAGATGTTAAAAACACAATATATGGCATTCTCTGTTTATTCTGACCCTAACCTCAAGCCTCACAGACAGAAGGAACAGAACTAAGTAGATACCCAAAAAACTTGTGGAAATAATTGTTTCATATATTCCTCCTCCAGGCTGTCTCTACACTCATCCTTGTTTAACAGTGTGATTAAGAACAGTACTGCCAGCAGCCATGGAAAATTCTAACATGAAGTCACAAACATACAGCATTCCTGAACACACAGGTGCAAGACATCCTGCTACCTATTTGAGGGCTTTTTTGTAGTATATGACATGCTGGCCAGTTCATGACTTTAATTATCTCAACAGCAAATGTTTTTAGAAGAGAAATCTCAAAAGAATAACCAGCAATACTGAAATCCAAGTGATTTTAAAGCTGTGTGACATCCTATAATCTGTCTTTCCAACCTATATAACTTGATCATCCTGCTGCTAGCACTCTTATTTCCAAGGAATACTCAGTGATCCTTTACACATTGCTCAAGGTGAACTGTAGTAAATCTCTGTTTGTCAAGTGCCTACTGCAGGAATCATTTGCCTTCTGTAGCAATGTACCTCCTGGAGGCTCCTTGTCCACACCAAGCAGTCAACAAATGGACTCAAGGAGAAGGAGGAGGCCAAGAGAGGCTCATTTCACCTCTCTGGAGGATGTTTCTATGGAGACTCTTTACAAAAGCCACTGCAACTCCAGACTGCACCATTTGCACTTTTAGCCTCCTCTGTAAAGAAAAAGTCTGACTGAAACCAAACAGTTCCTGCTGTTGGAGCTGTAGCAGGCACACAGGGAGAGACCAGATCCAGGTGCTCACAGTTCCTGCATGGCCATGCTCAGCCTTCTGCTGGTCCCTAGAACTGTGCCAGGTCTATGGACAAGATTTGAGGTGCAATGTGCAGTGCAGTCCCTGCTGTCCTCATTGCAGTAGGATAATGGGGAATGCAGGATCTGAGCCTGCTGGCAGACTCAGAGCAGAAGAGCTGAGCTACAGCTTTGGCTTAGACCCTTAAGACAAGGGAAGGAAGTGAGGAAAAGGACCTGGGATGTTGCTCTTGCTCGTGGGTCACTTTGGGATGTGGAGATTTGGGAAGATAAGGAGTCCAACCCCTGTAAGGGTCACAGGTCTAAAGTTACCATTGTACATAATTAGGCAATAAGAAGCTTATTACGTGCCCTCATAATCAAGGGCTTGTTCCAAAGCCTGTTTAAGTCAATAGGAATCTTTCTATTGACTTCAAAGGGGTTTTTGATCAAGCCCTGCCTACTTAGATGGATACCTCTCTCCCTGTGTCATAACTCAGCATTTCCATCAGGAGGGACTCAGACTGACAGGCTCATGGGGCAACACAAAGGTGCTGCTGGGAGGACACTTTCATTTAAAGACATTAAACCCCCTCTTGTAACTTCAGCCAACTGCTGATCTTCAGTACCTGGAACATTTACTGGGTAAGAAGAGAAAAAAAATCATTGACTTGAGGGAAGGGATAGCACTGAGAGACCTCTTGTATCCACTGGGTCTAATTTTTCTTGATGTATGTACAGGCACAGAATATTGCCACAGAATGTACACACACATTTCTTAATCCAAACAAAAGGAACAGAGGAATCACCAAGTTCCCACTAATACACATAATCCATTATTCACATCCTTCCCTGGCCATTAGGCAGTATCACATAATCATCATTTATACAGTTCCATATTTCTACATACATATTAATTCTGAAAATGCATACTGTGTGGCCACGCTGTAACTTGTCACTGACAGACGTTGTGGAAATCTCCCTTATTTCATGGATCATTGATCCAATGTGTAAATCCTTCTTAGCTTGCAAGCCATTGACCAGATAAACCATAAGGGCTCCAAAGGGAAAGAGCCTTTCTGGTCTGTCAAGCAAATTCAGCAGTAGCACACGTACATCAAACCCACATGTGAAAACCTCTTTGAAATTAGGGTCCTGATCCTGCAAATCTTTATCCCATTACCTCGAAGTCATCCCAATGAAACCCTGATACATTTATCATACACCCCTATAGAAAGAACACTGGGCTACTCAGGTTAAATGTTTGTATCCAGAATCAAAACCCAAATACAATCAGAAAAATCATGTCTAGAATAAATCAGCCCTCTAAGGTGTTCCACTCAAAATAAATAAAAACTGTGCATTACATGAAACAGGAACAAAATATAATTTTTTTAAATTAAAAAGTGGCAAAAGTTGCATCCATATATACCGACCTTTTAAATTTATGTACTCTCATAACTTTCTAAATAGTTAATTGGACTTTCCCACGATCTTTGATACTATTAGAAATCACAGATTTTAAGCCAATTCTGCAGATTTACAGCTATCATTCAGCAGCTGAATGCCTTTGAAAAAATATCTGCCAGTAACACAGACAATGCTCTTACAATAATATTTTGTCTTTAAAGCAGTTTGTTAGATAACCTATATTTTTCTTAATTTCAGTTCAGAGGCAAATACAAATTCAAAGTACAGAAACACAAATGTTGTTTTCTGTGGTGCTGGCACACTGCTATTTTCCAGATCACCCTAACATGAGGTAACTATTATCGATTGTGAAAGCACAACAGGTGGGTCACATGAAAGGTCACATTAGTTTTGTTCACAGGGCCAAACAGAAGGTTTTCATTATCCTTAATAAAAACAGAAGCAAGTAATAAAATATATCACTGCAATAACATATCTCTCCATTCATATGCAATAACCTCATGCATTAGATCCTACCATTTCAAAATACTGTTGTTGGCTCCAGCAGCATGATTATTTTTGCGGTTGCTACTTAGAAAAATAATATTATAAATCATAGTTTGACTTGCAAATTTCCACACTGTTCTTTTGAACTGCTTTTTGAAATGTTTTTCTGGACAAAACTCCTCAAAAGCATGAGCTCGCTTACAAATATTAAGTGCTCTAAGTGGTCAATAAGGCAGCAAAGATTTTTAGTAATTCCTGTCATTAGTGTAATAGCAAATCATGGTTCCTAGAAGTAGTCAGGCACCTTGTTCAAACCCTGATGGTGAGTTTAGTAGAGTCATAACTCAGGCATGGTGTAAAAAAGTCAGAACATATTAGATCTTTTCACGAGAGTCTGCAGGACAAATGCATTGACCAGCTGTGCTCTGCTCGTGGCACACACTGACATCCACAAACACATCAGTGAACCAGCATGGACAGCACAGGTTTACAGCTCAAAGCCAATGTAACATATTGCTGCACCTACTGAAAGCCTGTTTGGCCTTTGTCACTTAGCTATCTCACATGGATATCATCCATCTTAAATATATTTCAGTACAAATTCTAGAAGGTCTGCTTTTAAAACATCACTTAGTCACATTTAGCATCTAGATCAGAGAAAATGGTTTATGTTTCCTGTTTATATATAATTTTTTAACTTAAATTTCACTTTCATTTTTTTTTTTAATTATGCCTAAATCTTTCTAGGCTGAACAATAATCAGTACACTGGTTTTTTTCTCCTGCTTTTTTCCTATTTTGACTATTCTCTGACACCTTCTTTTGCCACTGTGCATCCCCACCTCATGATGAACGCAACTGGATATAACAGAATTGAACCAAAAAAAAAAAAAAAAAACCAAATAATTTGCATTTACCTAAAACATTATTTCCCAAAATAGCACGGGGTATGTGCATCAGTTTGAACAGCCCAGTGCCCCTGCACTGATACTGCAGCAACAAAGAGCCTGCTCCTGAAAGCAGCAACTCCTTATCAGAGAGCAACACGTGCTACTGGAGGCAGCAAACGTATGGAACAATGTATGGATATCTGCACATGCAAAACACCCCTGGGAGAACAGCTTTGGAGTCTGGATCCAAAAGAAGTGAGCTGCCCATCAGCCAGTGGCCCAATGGCACAGGGCTCGTCCTGGGCCGCGTCGCGTCTGCGGAGTGCCCGGCATTCCTGGGGCTCAGGGTCTCCCTCCCCTCAGCCCCCCAGTGCCACCAGTTGGAGAACAATGCCTTTCTTTTCAGAGCCACACCTGCTGCCACTTCTGACCAACTATTCCATCACGTGCTCCCTTCAAGAGGTTGGCAAAAATCTTTCTCACGGCTCGGAAACGCGGAGCCGCAACTTCGCTCCGCTCCACGCCTTTCCTCCTCCCCCATCGCGGCTCCATGTGCTAATATTAAAAATCCCAGAACATAAATCACTCAGGATATTTCCATGTCGGGTGAGGCAAGGGTGCAGAGCATCTCAAGCATTTTAGGTCAGGGGAAAAAGTCTCCTCAGTTACCATGATCTGATACAGACACGCTGTGTGGTATTCTCCAGTTTAGAGCCTATGCCAAAACCTTTATCTTTTAAAAGTAGTGGCAGGTAAATAATCGAGATGTGGAAAAAAAAAAAAAATGCATCTTGAAAGCATAGTTTGTCCAAACAGAATGTGTTTTATTATCTTTCTGCTTAAGCTGAAAATTCCAAGGAGTTATTGGAATTATTCCAATCAATTCAGATAACTAAATTTGTATTTCATTTTTTGCTTGTATTTCAATGTACTGAAAGCAGATTTCAAAAAGAAATATAATTCAAAATAAAACATAAAACTCCTCTGATTTTATCTCTGCATTTTAGAAAAAATTAGTACTTTTTGACAAATCATCTAAAGCCAAAACTGATAAAGTGGTAAAAAGTTTCTACCTCCCATATCCTAGGAACTTGTGAAGCTAAATGAAGCTAATCTAAAACTTGCTATGCAGCAGGCTTACTGTAAAAAGTTAAAATATTGGAGGAAAATTTTCAATGTCAAACACATGATTCATATGATTTACAAAAAGTCAGTAATTTCTGGACAGCCTTTTGAGAGATTTACAATATTTACAATTCAGCTATTCCTACATCTTTCATGGTACTGGCACACTAAATTGAACAGTCAGCTTAATCAGGGCTCATACCAAAGCATTATATGTGTTATAGACAAACTGGAGACCAGTTTATAATCAGGGATGGTCCCATGTGGACATGGAGCATTCCTCTGGGAATCCATGAGTGACCAGCTTTGTTACAAGTGCATTGCAATTTAAAGATTCTGCTATGGCAAGGCTGACACCCATGGGAGCCATTTCTAGAATGGAACTGTTAAGGCAGCTGAATCAGGAGCACCTAGTGCAAGATTCCTAATCCTAAATTCATATTGTAGCCACTGGCTCAAAGGTGGCCTGATTTTGGAGGCTCTTGGCAAACATCTCTGATGACAACTTTCAGAAGTGTATCACACCTACACTTTAAAGTGTTGTAGTTAATCAGAACTCTGACCTTAGACAATCCTACTGAAACCATTATCCCAGTGTCCACAGGATCATACATTTGGTCAAAGGTTGCACTTGATCTTGCAGGTCCTTTTCCAACCTTACTGATTCTATGATTTCAGAAAGGCTTCCCTAACCAGAATTTGAAGCATATGCTTGTTTTCCCCCCTCTGAGACCTTCCCTGATCATGGCAATCTCATTTCTGCCACCATTCCAACCACCCCTAATTTCAAACTGGAGTTTACACATCCCTGTATTTAGCAGTTTATGATCTGACACTAATTGGCTTTTTTGGCTTAGCTTTGAATCAAGCTATTGTCTAACAGCAAACCTAGCACTTCCTTCCTTCAGGATCAGACAAATGTGCATGCACCCATGCAGATATTTCTGATGTATTTATCCCCCTTTGCAGGGAGAAAGGCAAGCTCCCTCCAAAAATATATGAAAACAGATGACAGGCACCTGTTGCATTCAGTCCTTCTGTAGCATATAAGATACAGACTGAAATGTTTCTGTGTTGCTCCTATTTGCCCACATCACGTTGAAAGCTGCAGGCATGAATGGTTAGTTTCAGAAATAAACATTATTTTTCATCTAACAAAGAGAACTGGCAGTTTAGACTAAAATTTCCAAAAGGTCATGAAAGTCTGGAAGAAAGCCAATGCATTCCACACTCCAAAATTGCAAAGCCCTTCTAACAAATGTATCCTCCTCCTCCTCACTTAAGTGTTGCTCTTAGGTCTCCAGTACATTTCTTCAAAAGCAGTGAAAGTATCTGCTAACATAACAACTTTGTCCAGCTGGAAAAGCCATCTATGAGAACAAATCAGCAGTTTAACCTTTTAATTTTACTTGTTTGATTAACTTGTAGTGTCTACAACCTTGATAGCAGTCATGTGCTATTAATTAATTTCACTAATTCAGTTAGCATTTCCATCGACTTGAGGAAATTTCAGACTTTGGTCAGTATGAGAAATTATATTACATCCTGTGGATGATGAAAAAAAGGAAGGAAAAACCTTTGTACCTACCGAATTGAGCTGTTGTGATTTCAAATCAGTTGTTCTGCACGTACGGATATAATGACAGGAAAAAAAGTAATTATAATTAGGTGTCTATTTTGATTTTTCTCTTCATAGTATCCGTACTGAATGTCATTTGATTTTAACAAACTCTAAAGTCATTTCAGGCAGGCACTGTATATCTTTGCTGCTGCCGGTCTACTTGGAGTTTCTAGTTTATTTCTACAAAATTTTCATATGCAAGTATTTAAACATTTTTATTACTTAAAAAAAAAATAATACTTAAACAGTAAGTTGATAATCTAGAAAGGCAAAACAAAACTGATCTGAGCAATGTATTAACAACTGCTTTCAAGGGATGCAAATAGAGAAAAAAATAAAGAAAAACAGGGAGAGGGAAGAAAATAAAGACTGCAAACCAGAAACCAAAAATGGGTGGGGGTCAGATCAATTAACAATCTGATTTTACAACTGGAGCTACATTACAATTGAAGTCCCAAAAAAAAGTCTTAAGTGACTTTAATGGACTCCATCATGTGCCTAAGAGACTGTAACTATAAGCAGGACATTCATTAGGATTGAATCCTTCATTTTCAACAGATGTCTTCACTGAAATTAAATTTCCACAACTAAGATGCCCAGTCTGCTACTCTTATTTGTCTGGAAATTTTCACTAGCATCAACTTAATTGGTAGCAGAATAAAGCTACTTTCACACTCTATCATTACCAAGAAACTGATAAATCAGATAAAATGATAATTCTTATCAGGGAATATTCACACCATGTCAGATATCTTGTGCAAATACCTAAATGAGGAGCTAAGGCTTTCCAACCAACCTTCCCAGAATCATAAAAGCAACTCTCTACTCTGCATAAAAGGGCTTGAAATTAGAGAAACTCTCCATACTACACAGAGAACGTTTTAATTTGGAAGACAACAAAGTTTCTCCAGGGAAAAAAAAAAAAAAAATTAAAAAAAAAAATCTCAAGTTAAATGAATAGAATATTTATACAGGAAGACAAGAAGAAAATCCAGCACATGAGCTGTCTAGGAATTACACTTTGAGATAAGTTAGACTTGGCAGTTTCAATAAGTTTTAAAATGCAGATTTTCATCACAGGATGTTCTGATTAATACTGAAGATTCATCACTGGAGAAAAAAGTTAGGTAAAGGAAATTAATTCAATGATGATTAAACAGATTCTGATAATAAAACCATCAACACAAGGAATGTTTTCCAGCAGATAGCAGTAAAAGTCTAAGAAGTCTGAATCATTTAATAATATACTAAAAGTGATTTTTAAAAAATATATAGGGATTGAAATATTTGTATTATTAGCTGTAGAGTGTTTTACTAACTTCCATTTGTTATGGTAGTACAAATGGGAAAAATATGTTTCTTTAACAATAATATTGCAATAGTATCCAAATAGTAACAAAGCAGTATGGCTTCTTCTTGGAAATACAAGCTACTTTTAATTTTGTGGGTATACAAAATGCCATCATTTCTAATCTGTATCAGACTTTCTGCCAGCTCTGTTCAGAAATGAATCTGAAATTTCAGAGCTAGTAGCCCTGAAGGGAACACTGAAGCTTCCATTTGACACTTCTATATCCCTGCATTCTTCCCAAGACCACAAAACCACCCCACAGTAACCTGGCATAGCTGTAAATAATCCATCTCATGCAGACATGAAAATTAAAGTTAAGATGGTAATATTACCTTCATATCAAGGCCAATTATCAGTGCCACCACCTTTGTAAGGGGATGCAATTCACACAAAATGGTTTCAGAATCATATCTTTAGAAACTCTGCAGTTTATTTTTAAAAAATGTTAATGTGGCAAGATGTAAACTTACTCTCTATTTCCCTGCTGTTTGTTCAAGCTAAAGATTTTGCTTCTGTTCCCTACCATAATTTCTCCTTAAAATACATAATATCACCAGATTCCTAATCCATGAGAGACTTCCAGGGCAGTGCATCTTACAGTGTAGAACTTGAATTTGTTGAAAGGCAAAAGGATTTCCAGCATAATTTTTCTTCCCACCCCACCTTCAGCCTGATATCGCCTTCATTTATTTTTCCAGACCAAGCCAATCACTTCCTAAATGCTTTTCCTCCTTTTCTTTTCTTTTCTTTTCCAGGCAGTTTCCAGGAGTCCCTGGCATCGAAGGAGCTGTGAAACAACCCTGAGGACTCGGACCCAACATCTGGATGTTTGCTGCCTGCTGACCTCCCAGCAAGGAAGATTCTACCCCAAGCTTCCCCGGGTGAACCAATAATTCAGATTAGAAATACTGAGCAGAAAATTCTAAGAATCCTTTTTGAGTTCACGTCCTGTATTCTGCTTTCTTTACCAAGCACAGATTATCTGACAGACAAGTTTCTCCTCCATTTGTCCAGTCTATTCTATCAAAGAACACACTGAGTGTTTTTTCATTCTTCTTGACTGAATTCTGTCTGTCCCAGTCCCAGAGAAAAAGCAGTTGGAGTAACCCTAACCTACTTTTCTCTACTACTTTTGCACGTGGGCACCAATTAAAATATTGAACCTGTGAGTTAAACAGGAGGTGTCTCATTCAACATCAATGACAACCCCACACCACACATAGCCTGAAAGTTAAAATGCATCTCTTTAAAAAAAAAAAATTAGTTTTTAATATCAGCAAGCGTGTTAATTGTGGTAAAATGAACAATACTGAAATTGTTTGAAGACAGAATTAAATTTAATGAAATTCACAAACAAACCCCTTTTAGAAAGTAACAACAGTTTTTTGAACATTAAAGAGAAACTCATTATATCAAGACAACTCCAATGTAAAAGGCAAACCGACTTCAATCACTGCATATCTGCATGTTAATGAACTTGCTGTGTGCAGCAGGGACTGAACAAAGTAATGGGAAGACTGTCTTAAAGCACACAGTACACTTAAAAAAAAAAAAAAACACGCCACCTTTAATCAATGAAACACCTTTTCATTCGTACCTTAATAGCAACTGAAATGATTTCAAACGTAACACAAAGGGAAGATGATACTTGGTAAAGGTTTCTTTAAGACATAACATTTCTTGCACATTCTTTCAGCATTCACATGCTGTCAGCATCACTGTGGCAAAGACTTTCAAGTTTCAGCAGACAGATACCGCCTAGTACAAAGTCTTTGTCATAATAATTTCATTGCAGCCCCCTGATCAAACATCTAGACAAATCTGAGACTGAAAAGTGAGAGCTAACCAGTGACCTTTGATTAGAACCACAAGCACCAGTTTTAATAAAATGCCTCATTCATTGCCTTCCACTGCCAACAAGGAAGGTGTGTTTGAGCCTGAAAAATGTAGTCAATATACCATTTACACCCATATAATGATTCCTATTATTCACAGTTAGAATTTGTGACTGTAGCAAGCGAAACATAGACATCTTAAAATAGCTAAATGAAAACACACTGACAACGTTCTACCTTTAAAACACATTCAGGAGCCTGCCTCTGCCTTTCTGTTGCCTGCTGCTGGCTTTCATGTCTTTCTGATCGTATTGTAATAGGCTTGGCTTTTTTCCCCTCGTAAGCCTTCATTTGCACAATGTTTGGTTTGTTACAATTTCTCAAAAATCTATGACTGTTGGCAAAGTCCAGTTTTAAGGGCCTTTAAATTCGTACTTCACTTAAGGAACAGTGCACCATTCAAATATAAGTTCATAAAGCTGCCTTTTTGTGTATTAGACATGAATATTTATATATTAAATTTTGAAAATTCAACTCGCTTTTGGAGCTGAACTTCCTATCTAACTTTGAGGGAAGCTTGTAAAAAGACCTAACAAACTTTGCAGTTGTTCAACACATGTTTTTGCTCAAAAGCATCCAAGTTGCTGGTCCTTAATACAGAAGTTCAAGGAAATACAATTAAAATCCATTTCACATATTTGTGCCTTAGCATGTCAGGCAAGAGGACAGAAAGGGGGTCTTATCACATTTATTTCCCACTTGAAAAGCGAAAGTCTTAAGAAGGGTAATAAATATTCAAATGACTTTGCACCACTGAGCTACCATATCAAGCTAATGATCTGTAGTCTGGAGCTCTATAAAAAGAAAGCTTACTGCCTGCCGTCACCTAGAGGTGTTGCTGTAAACACTGTGGGGGGATATTCTCCTCTCAGTGTGTGTGCATGTAACTACACTTAATGCTGTTTTCAAGACAGAATATATTGCTGAGTTGTAAAACAGGAAGACGGGATGAGACGCGCGCAGGGGAAGAGCGCGAGGACAAGATTAATTGGGAGAAAGTTGGTGGAGATTTAACTTAGCCTGGTTCTTTGCCATGCTCTGAAGGAGTGGGTTTGTGTTTGCACAGCCACAGCCAGGAGAGATGCAGATGTTCAGTCATTCACAGGGTGGGAGCTCGTGGCTACTGAGCTAAAAGCAAGATGAGTGAACTCCACGGCTTGGCAGAGCCTGCTGCAATCTTGAATTCACTCTCACAGAACTACTGAGGCCCTGAAGCTGAATGGTCCACTGCATGAGGGAACAGATCCCTCCAGGCAGGAAGGAAACAGGAATAAATGGCAGATTTGTCATGAACACTGCATCCTCCCTAGAGCATGGATCGAGCACACTTGTGGTCCATCAAAAGCCATGGAGAAAAGGCAGCTCCAAGTACATTAAAGAGCCATTTCTAACCACATATGTGAGGGTACATAAAGTCTTATCTTTATTAAAAAATATTGCATAAGAAGGAGAGATGGTCTGCCATTTAAGCATAGGCCTGGAAATGAGCCATATCTTCCAAGTTCAAATTCTGGCTAGGACCCAAACCATCTTGAAACCTTCCTGCTTCAGTTTCCCAACTGGAAAAGTGAGAATAAACACACTTGCCTACGGTATTTCTCTCTCAAGAGTGGAGGAATAATTAAACACAGGGTACTGGTATCTTGTCTATTTGGAAGCTCCAACGCCCCTTATCACCTCTAGACAAATGTAAAAGACAGATTGCAATTGTGCATCTTCTCTCTTGCATACATTCACTTTCTAACATGCAAGAGAGCTTAATCATCATTACACAGGTTATTTAGGCTGTTCAGAGAAAAAGAGAGACTGAAAGAAAACTGCATGGAAGAGGCATACAGAATCAAAAGTAAAGCTCCTCCGAGGTCCATATTTACTTTCCTTTGAGTCTTACTCTTATGAAAGCATTAACCTCCTTCTAAACCTGGAGGAAAATGCCTGTCATCAGAAACCCTCAGGTTTCTCTCACCAAAGCCAGCAAATGAGAAGTAACCTGGAACTGGATACCAAGGGAGAGTGAAACAGATTTTTCTCTCCCAACAGAGTGACATAAGCCAGGTTTTTACTGTCTCTGCTTTTTGTTCTTACAGAGTGCATGGCAAGCCTTGCTGGCCCAAAGGTGATAGTGGTGCCTTCTTGTCTAACATATTCTGAGCAGTGCTTTCCCAGCTCTTTGGACTTTTAAATCAGCTGGAAGAGGCAAAGTTCTGTTCAGTTATAAAAATAATATATTATCAGATAGCAACTTTTGACCTATCGTGATCCCATCAGGGCTGAACTATTCAGGTTTACTCAGCAGACACTCAGAGTCTAAGACCTGAATCACCCATAGCAGGACACAGAGAAAGATTCTGTTCAGCCTCAGTAATGAAGGATGCTGTACACAGGATTTCAGAGCTCCCTCCCAGGACCTGCCTATAGTATCTCCAGCACTGCTGGCATCTCCAAAAATAGACCATTCTCCATTGACTTCTTATTTCTGGCAAACAGCTCTGAAACAGAACTGTGAGAAAAGAAGTGAGTCCTGACTTTGTGAATGCAGGTAAGATGCTCAAAAAGAATGAGAAACTAAGACATTTAAAACTTCTGTTGCATCTAAATGATCATTGTGCCATTTAAAAAAAAAAAAAAAAAAAAAAAAGAGTAAAAGGGAAAAAAGGACCCTTGTTATCATTAATTTAGATAAAAATACCTCCCCATTGGTATTTTAATTGTAATTCCTGAGGTTTGTTTGTCTTCCAAAAGCCACCTTCTGAACAGTCCCAGCACACAAGTCCAGCCCATGTACAACAGACATTCAAACACCTTGCAGCTACAGAATCAGGCTCAAGAAATTTGATTCTGTTTACACTCAAAGCCCAAGTGACCCCTGAAAATATAGTACAGGTTTAACATCCTGATTCATTATCTATTTACCAAAGCAAAACTGAATGGCTGAGGGGAGAAACTTTATCACTTTCTACTGATACTCCCCTGATTGTATTTATACATTTTAAACATGCAAGAGACAAAGACAACTTCTCAGAAGTGTTTTAAGTGCTCTGGAGTCCAACAAAAGCCAGGGAAATCTAGAGCTATCTGAAGCTGCCAGGGATACTGTCTTACTGTCTATGTGTGTACATCCTATACCTTTAATGACTTGGCAATTCTCTTTCATTCCATAACAAAAAAGCTTCTGCTAGACTGACCTATCAGAAGGTCAGATTTCCCAGGGCTTGTTATATGGGCTCTGTACAACCACGGATTTTAAAACAACTTTTAGGTTTAGAACAGAATTAGCCTTTGTTTCCTCTAGATAATTAAAAAATTGCTTAATGTCCATTCACACACTAGATATTTTTTCAACTTTTCACTTGCTGATAACCAAATATAATTACTGCTGTAATACAATATAATACTACTGTTTGTTTCTCTCCTAGAACTGCCTGGAATTACATGACTATTGCCACCAAAATGGAGCAAAACAGACTGTTAAGCATTAGCTCCAAGTTAAGTGGTAACATGATCTATTTAGTGGCACACTTATCAAGTCAGTTCTGCTGCTGTTTATTTAAATAGAAATTGAAATATTAGCTGTTCAACAAACTCCAGGCATTCTGGGCAGGAAATTGAGAGGACTCTAGACCTTGCTCTATGGAGGGAATTTTTGACAAGCCTTCCCTAAACAGTTTCCTATTCTGAAGTACAGTAACATCTCTAATAGTCAAGGGAAAAAAAAAAAAAAAAAAAAGAAGAAGAAGAAGAAGAAGAAAAAAAAACATAACAAAGCTGGGAGAAGAAAAATGTAGTCAGGGCAGACAGAGTGCAGACACATTCACATAATGATGCTTGCCAGGGTAACAGTCCTTAGGCTCTGCAATTACAGCCAAAGTGAAAGGATACTCTATCCAAAATCATAGAAGTCAAATGGATTCCTGATGACACACACTGTTCATTAAAAATCTGTTTTAAAACACATCTTTGCATCATAGAGAAATCTACCTACAATCTTATGCTCCTGAGGGCATTAGAACTACTCAACAAACACTTTAGCCACAGTAGCTAACCAGATTTTGTCATGTGCATTTAAAATCACTTCTAAAATTCTCTGAAAGACCCAGCTCTCCTATCCACATTTTCTTTTAATAGATCTATATATACACTTTAAATGTTGTGATTTGAGATTATAGAGCTAAAGGATAATTTTGTATTCCACTGTTGCCACCTGTCAGCGAGTATTTCCTAAGGGTAGTGCCACTATTCCCAGAGCCTCACACATCCACATAAAGGGCTGAGTTTTCATTCTAAACTATCTGGATCTGAATGTTCAGCCACAAAGATTTTGATTTGCTGATAAGAGTGTTGCAATGCAGCAAAACCAAAGAAGTCAAGCAATGTTATCTAAATAAACTAAAATCGTTATGCCTGATCAAAGCTATCATACAGCCAGTTTTGGTCAATCAGCATAGCACAAATAGCATATTCCACTGCAAGATAAACTTTAGAATTCACCCTGCAAGCTTTCAGTGAACAGAACAATCCCAAAATAACCAAATTACCTGAGCAAGGACTTCATAATAATACAGAAAGAAAAGAAAGAAAGAAAGAAAGAGAAAGAAAGAAAGAAAGAAAGAAAGAAAGAAAGAAAGAAAGAAAGAAAGAAAGAAAGAAAGAAAGAAAGAAAGATCCCACTACAAAAAAAAAGAGGTACATTCTTTCTATAATTTTTCTCATGCCTGAAAGCATTATATATATAGCAAAAATTACACTGGTGTCCTGTGTCTTATGTCTTATGACTAAACAGTATTGTTCTACTTCTTAGTTGTGGTGATTTTTTGTTTTATTTTTTCTCCACTGGGAAAGTACTACTCTATTGTACACATTTTCATTTTTTATGGATGATTCACTTGCTTGATACTAAATGGAAGAAATGCCTTAGTAACGTAATCAAAAATATGCAGGCATGTGTTTCCAAAATTAATTTTGATATTTCCTGTCACTGAACTTGCCTCATCAGAGCATAATAGTAATTTCATAGTTGTAGCAACGCTGATTTCACCACATAAGAATCTACAGGAACATTTGAAGTTGCGCATGTTCAAGATTATTTTTTTTTTTTTTTGTCCTGAACAGCTACACAGACAGTAAGTCTCAAATTCCTATCATCTTCCCAGTAAGTCACAAAGAAACTGGATTCAGAATTTCCAAAGGGCAATAGCTGATATTGCAATCTATGCACAGCTACAGCCTCTCTCTTATAAAAAGATGGAAGTCTAAGTGATCACTATTAAGCATTTGCTCACCATTTAAATTGCTTTCTTACTATTTAAAATGTGTATCTCAATCCTTTTAAGTAATTAGGCAATCAGTAAAAAAAAAAAAATAATAATAATTTGGGCTATTACAATTATTGTTCAAGGGTTAATTTATATAAGCACTGCAGGGGCTATACTGAACACTTATTTTATAAAAGACCTTTTCCTCCTGTTTCACACAACATTTTTCAGAAAATAAGCAGTTGCACAAAAATGTTAACATATGGCAGCATTTTTGGAACTGCTGTAGAAATTAAAGGCAATAAAAATTGCCTTGGACAAGAAAGGACAAATAGGCCAAACCAAATAATTATTCTTGCAGCTTTCTTTAACCGCTAACTCCATTTTATATGCAGTTTCCGATCTCTCATATTAAATCTGATCATATATATTTAATTCCATTCTTAAAAATTTCAGCAGACAACTTCAGTGCTAACCTACAACTGCCCTGTCAGAAAATCTTTGATGTCACAGCATAATAGCTCCTGAAAGAACAGCGCTAATACTTAATGTAACATGAAACCAGGGCCCTGCAGTGGGGCTGTCTGCTGTCAGGAACAAACAGTTTCACTGCTGCTCCCCAGAAGTGACAAGATTGAGAACTAACAGGGCAGCACCTCCTCGGTGCTGCAGGAGACCTGTGCACCAGAGCCGCTGGCAAATCCCACAGAGCAGCATCACTAAACAACAAACAGACAAAAAAAAAAAAACAAAAAACAAAACACTAAATAAAAATGTCCAGCACTGCAGTCATGGATGTTCTCCTCACTTCTTGCTAATACAGTTGGTGTGAAGATGAATTATTTCCATGCTGCAAATGATAAAACAGGAATCTGGTTTTATGTGGGATTTCTTTACATTTCAAGCTTGTAAACAAAGATTCTTGTGCTGCCCAATGCATCTTAAATTCTTTTCCAGAATGTATTGTTTTCTCATCATGATCATTAGATCTCTTTAGGTTTTGAATTGAAATTTTAACACTAAAAGTACTGCTAGTTGAAAACCAGATACTTTCCTCTCTTCTAACCCAGGTGCTTACAGGTCCACCATGATTTTATGATCAGATTCTTGACTAATGAAAACCATCACAGCCATTGTCAGAAAGCACTGCAAAGATCAGATTCCAAAATCCTCTGTGTCCCCTGTTCTGAATGGCACCAAATGTCTCCTGCTCAGTGCTAAAGGGTCCCAGAGGAGGGGTGAGATACTCACACAATCAAGTCCCATATGTGTCTGCTTTGGGCTCCATATTTTTGCCTCTTTCAAAACATTTTTAAGATTCACGTGTAACATTGCTTTAGGTCAAAATGTATTACTATACATGAGAGCACCAGGCTCCCATGGAAATCAGCTCCATTGCTGGATTTATTTTCTCTCTTGGAAAGCTGAGTAGTCTATTTTATAAACTAGCAATAGCTGTATTTTTAAAGTTTATAAAACCTGGCCTCTGGCTAACTTGTAAACAGAGGATATATTATCCTTTTGTTTGTAAAGCTTAATCCTACAACTGTCAAGCTGAATAAATCTTTAGAATAATAGTAAAAATATTAAAAAAAATAGTCATCACTAACAGAAAATTGAACTCAGATTGAGATAAAAATGTCAGTGGCACAAGTTTTTGACACATTTGGCACTACTCATAGACCTGGGAACACTTTTACCATTTAAATTTCTTAAAAGCATTCTTGGGCTATCTGATTTTAAAAGTCATAAGGTAATAATTTTTTTTTTAAAGTACCTATCTTCACCCTCCTCCTTCAATGAATCTCAAAAAAAAAAAAAAAGTCGCAGTGGTTTAAGCATGTAGGACCTTACTGACACTGAATTGGAAATTCCATTCTTCTGGTGGATTCAGAGCACATGCCCATAGAGCAGCATCGAATTTATCTGCTCATACATTTGGAACTCCCAGCATTTGCTCCCAGAGCACACTCAGACACACCAACCACAGCCCAAGCACCGAGCCAGAGCCATTCTTTACACCTTGTGGTGGCAGCAGGTTGCACAAGAGGGAAGAAGGGCACGGTGAGGAAAGCAAGGTGTCAGCAATCACCGTCTGTGACAGCACCAAAACAACCCACGAGGCCAAGTTCCCCTCCCTGGCCCTGGGTGCTGGCACCCAGTGCTCAGAGCTGGGTGCTGCTGTCCCTGCCAGGACTGCCTGTCCCTGCACTCAGCCACGCCAGGGTCTGAGCTGTGCTCCAGCCACTCTGGGCCATCGTGTTTGAGGCATCCCACTCTCTGCACCTCAGCTGAGACAGCAAAGAGGAGCTGCAGGTTGTGATTTCTTCTGTCCCTCCAGCTAGACCTGCACAGACACGCCTGTCTACACTCTAATCTAGGCTATAGAAATACTTCACCTCGGCTGGTTTAAAGACAGAGCATAAAAAGAAAGACAAACAGTCGAGATTTAAGCTAGCACTTAATTGTACCCCTATTCCACCCTGGTGGGAGCAAGCAAAAACTCTTACAGAGACAATGAAAGTCTCTTCCCTCAGAGATTTGCCAAGATCAAGGTTTGTTGCTGCTGAGGAGAAATGGCATCCATCACCTTTGCTGGAGACATCTAGGATTTTCCCCCAGCTTCCTTTTTCTTTTTAATTCAGTTTGTTCAATTGAGCCTTTGTGATGCTTGGTCAGGAATTTGGGGAATAATGGACAAATATTTATTTAAAATTCATATATAATTGACAGCAATAGCAATCACACAATTACAGAAAAAAGATTCTCTGGCTTCTGCAACACTACTGAGGTAGTGCCAAGATTTTGCTTCTTAACAGAACAGGTGAGAGGAGGAGAAGGAAAACAATTAGAACCATTGCCTTACATGGCCAAGACATTTTGAGTCAAGACCAAATATCTGACAGTACTGCCTAGAGATCTCAGCTCAGATAAAGCTCATTGCTAATAATTGAAGAATGCTCATTTGGAACAAGTTTTAAAAATGATAGTAGGAAGCAGAGAGACTTTGGAAACAGAATAGTCAATATAAACAAATATAATTTATTTTCAGAATTTTATATACTAACAGTAGACAGGCATTATTAATTTCTGCAGATAAACAACATAGTTCAAACAAAGAAGAAATAAAATCTGGGTCAAATGTTGGCCTCCTGATCAAAAATCTTAGCAATTTCACATTAAACATAAGTTGATTATAAAGAACATATTTATTTAGCATCAGTAATTATGTAAAATGAGCCATTCCCTCTGGAGATTATCCATAGCCTTCTAGACAAAACAAGCCCCAGAAGTTTTTAATCCTGACCATGTTGCAGGCTGACCATTAAACAAAGGAGCAGGTCAGTAAGGCAAAAAAATATATAAACCACCACTAGTGAATAAGGATTCAGCCCTCCAAAGTGCCAAGCACGTTGGCCCCAATCCAATGAAGTACTTAACTCCATGCTGAATTTTAAGCACATACATAGTCTCATTCCCACTGAGATTATTCCTGTGCTTTAAAGCTCACTATGTGCTTGGATAGTTTTTTGAACTAGGACTTGGTATCCTAAAGGACTTGAACCCTTGAGTGTTAGGAGCTGGACCTGGAAGAGCTCAGGCATAGGAGTTTTCTACCTGTCTTAGTCAATAATTCTGAATTTCACTCTAAAGATGTGAACCACGCAGATATTGCAAAGTTCTGATTCTGACACCCCTTAATTAATTAATTAATTAATATTCTCCCCTAGGTCTAGACAAAAAAACCAAAACCCATCAACTCCTCTGTCTGAGAAAACACATGTTCTCCTGAGTTCAGCTGTAAGAATCAATACTGGGAATAAATGCCAGCTCTCTAATTTGTCATTGCTATTTATTTTAATGCAAAAATGGTGAGAAAAGGTAAACTGCTCTTCACACTTTTGATGGTGGTCATTATGGCTCCAACACCAGAGAACAGGCAGCCTGTGGCTGTCAATGGCTTCTGGCAAATGGGGATCTCTTTACCCAGCCATTGCCTTCAGCACAACTCAGGAATTCACCAGGAGGAGAGGGAGGCCCAAGTGTGACACTGAGTATGCTTTTGGACAAGCAAAATACCAGAAGAGCAAAATGCAAATAAATTAATTTTGCACATCAAACAAATCATGGCTAATATTAAACAGCCTTTTATCTGCATGCAAAAGGGGTTGTTTGTTTAATGTTCTGCTTTTTTTTTTTTTTTTTTCAGGGCCCTATTCATTGGGAAAAAAAAACGGCACTGAAATACCAAATATTTTTAAACACAAGTAAAGTCATTTTATTAGAATCTGAACTTTAAAAAAGCCTCATAAGATCCTGACACATTCATCAAGTGAGTACTTGCACAGAGAAACTTAGAGGGAATAGAGGGAACCACATGCACCTTTGAAACAAATTGTGGAAGGCTATTTTGTGCAGTGGCTGCTGTGCCTCATTTGGACATCTGTATTACACTGTGGCATAGAAATGAAATAGTGAACGTGCATAACCAGCCATAGAGTGATCCTAAAATAATCAGACACGATCTAGCAGCTTTAACTGGATGGAACATTGCTGTGGGGATCCATTTGCTGGTCCACAGTATTCACCAAGAAAAAGCATTAATAAGCTCCATGGTGGTTTTTTTTTACATGCTCAAGAATTCCAATGAAGCCACAGTAATGAATGATCCTGCTAACCCTGGGCACTCTTAAGAAGGAACATTGAGGATGTACCAATCCTTCTCTGGAAGTTTCAGAGGCTCGATGTCTTTTGTGATAAAGCTTCACATTTCTTGTGTTTTTGGACTGGCTCTCTGTTTGTTACCTCTGAATCTCAGTTATTGAGACATGGGCCCAGCCCAGCCCACCACACACAGCTGGAAAGCTGCAGGCCATGGTCCAGCTCTTCTAAAAAGAACAGTCTGCCACAGGAAATCCAAAAAAACTTCTTGCTAAAAGCACAAGAACTGCACTATTTTCCAGAAAGCTGAGGATATAGAAAAACTCTTTCCCTTTTACATAACACAGTATTGACAGTTCTGGAGCTTGTACATCCCAGTTATCAACAGCTGTTCAATCATTACTCCCCCTCTAACCTCAATTAATATCCCATTTGATTGTGAGTGACAAAAGTGCTGATTTTGATATCTCATCCTCAGTTCTTGGAAAGTGGAAGAGCCAAAGCAAAGAAGGAGAATAAAGTAATTAGGTATGCCTTGAAAGGCTGCAACCACTAATGCTTATTTGCCCCCACGCATCCTGGGGTTTTTTCCTGTCTGTCTGCTTCTCATCCTATCCCCTTTCTTCTTTTTGTTTCCTCTCATTCAAATATTCTCCTTCCCTTCCCATCCCCAGAAACAACTTCAGATTCTAAAGTATCTATTTAATTTTTGCTTTGCTTTCAGCTAGTCTCAAAACTTCATCACCAACAAGATCAAAAGGACATAAAATAAAATTCTCTTTTCACATCCAACATTCAGAACAAACTGGTGTGCAAGTGTATTGGGATTACTAATTTATACTGATCATCTAGAATCTGTTAATCCTTTCAAAAATACTTGCTATCAACCAGCTGTCAGAATGATCAGTAAAACACAAAAATGTTTACGATTCATGCTAACCATTCACAGACCTATGACATAAATAATATTTATGTGCACTTCCAAAAAAGACTGATATGACCAAACTGATCCACTCAAACCTTTCCCAGATACCTTCATTTTCCCAGGCAGCAAGGACAGATAACTTGTGTCCCAAAGAATTTGCTGTGAATAACTTGATGAGCAACAGAAAAGGAATACAGAGTTCAGTCTTGAATGCTGTAAGCACTAAAGGCACTTCTTCAACCACTGCATGTTATCTTCTTTAGAAGACAGCATTACATCACCTATATGGAGAAGTTTTAAAAATTTACATCTATCAAGCTGTATCCAAATACCATGTGACTACAGAAAACCTCTATGCCTGTTCAACAGCAATATGAGCATTACAGCTGCTACTCACTTCAATTATATATGCATTCACTCACTCCTCCCTCCCATCTTTGTCCTTTCATAGCCCTTCCCTTCCTCTTCCTTTGTTTTTTCATCCCTTCTTTTCTCCCACACACTTTCAAGAAGGCCCAATTCAGTGTGGCATAGGCAGAGGCCAGCGACAGCTGCAACAGCGAGTGGATTTAAAAAAAAAAAAAAAAAAAAAAAAAATCAAGGGACAGCTTTAAAGTTTGGGAGAGCTGTTTAAACTGAATATGTAATAACTCTACTGAGGATTTGGACTTTAGCTACTCTCAATAGGGGTGCTTCATTACCTACTTGTGGGAATGTCACTTGTGTGTGGTGAGGTCACAGCCTCCTGGCGCTAAATTCCGTGTGTGCTGTTTAGCCCGGTCAGCTGAAAACAAACTAGCAGATGCCACCCTGATTTGCATCCAGTTGCTATTGATACTAGAGGCACAAAATGTGAAAGACAGGAAGTATCATGTGGGAGCCACGCTTCAGCAGTGTGAGGGGAAACGAGCCTTCATCTTTTTAGCTAATCATCCCAAGCAGAATTACTGAAATAGGAAAGTTTTCCACAGCAGGAACACGGCAATCAAAACCAGTCTGGGGATGGATTTGACTCTCGCTGGTTTATTGGTTATCCTAGGCATTTCTGTGCCACTTTGACTGGGCTGGAGGGGGGAACCATCAGAAGTCAAAACAGCAACAGCTTAAACCTTGATGTTTGCACTTCTAATGGAAATCACCCATACAAATAATTCAGCAAAACAGTTTCTACCTGCTCCTTTTGGGTTTGGTTATGTTACACTCATATTGTGAAAAATTGAATTCAACCTGTCCAAGGGAAGACTTCAGGAATTAGAAACTCCAGTTAATTCTCAGTAATAACTTTTTAGGCACATTTTAACTCGCCCATCCGCATTTCCTCTTTCCCTGGAAAGACCATACAACACTCACAGCATTCAAAGTCTTTCGCTTTTACACCACTGTGATGAGTCTGTGTTTGTAATTTGATGCCATTCCATCACACGGTGTTGTGCAATGGTGTTTTCAGATGAACCTTCAGTGGGCACACCCATGCAGCCCATAAAGCACATGGCAGCATGGCTGAGTAAAATACACACGGGTGTAGCTGCACTGCCACTGCTAATCACAGCTTTTGTTACGTTCTTAAACATCACAGATTGGAACCTTCTTGTCTTGGGGGGGTAGAGAAATTAAAAATAATGAGAATTTTCACTGATGGAAGAAAAACACGAAACAGAAGGAAAGACTGTGTAGACCAGCAAGGAAAGAAAAGCCTTTAGGCTTTCACCAAAGGTTGAGGGAAGGTCTTTGAAGCAGGGAACAAGGACCCACTGAGCTGCTTGAATACACAGCAGACTTGGCTCCTGAAAGTCCAGGCTGAGTGTTGAGGGTAAGCACAGACACACATGAGAATGAGAATATGCCTTGTCTTAGTTATTTTTCTTGAGCATTATGTGGTAATACCTTTCTTGGTCTCTTCTGTTTCGTATTTTTCTGTCTCACTGCTCTTCTCTACACTGACTCCTCACAGTCTGTGTAGCCATCATCCCATCCCAACACCAGTCTACTGCCTTCTAGCTCATGAAATCAAGGTGAAAAGTCAATAATATCTAACTTGCTTTGAAATCAATGAAGATTCCATTGTTACTTCCACAGAGAAACAGCGTGGGCACCATAATTTCCATATGCAAAGAACAGGTAGAATAATGGGAGCTGGGGCCTATAGAAGGCAACCTTAAAGCATGGAAAGGGTTTTCCTGGAATTCATCTTTGATCTTTTGATTAAGCAATGACAATAGATATAAACAGCAGAATGTAAGAATGTATGCATGTAAACCAGAGGTGAATACTCAATTTCACTCCTAGGGGCTCCCATAATAAAATCACTGCTACTATATGTTAAAACACAACTACTTAGGGACATTAAAACATGCCATGTGCATATCTACATATATTTGCACTAAAGGTTGAATAAAGTATATTCCCACTGTGGTGGCCTACATGAATCCCATAGCAGAAGAAAAATATGAAAGGAGCTGCAAGAAGATAATCTGCCCTCAGCAGATCAGGTATGAATGAAAGAAAAACAAAACTAAAAAAAAAAAAAAAGAAAAACACACAGTCACAGCCCCCACAATCACAGGAAGCCTGCAAGCCAGCAGTCAGAATCCCCACATGCTGCATAATACACTGCACCAGAAGACCTGCTGGAAGATAGATATGGAGGGACAGTTGGTCTAACATGTACTTTACATGGGAAGAATTCCTGTTAATATTATCCTAAAGCCATAAAAAACATAATGTAAGCAAACCTGATTCCACCCTGATTGATACAAAATTATTCTCTACAGTTAATCCAATGCAAACAGGGCCTTGACACACGAGCCCCATCCCCACAAAATCACAAAAAGTTCTTTCCATTGAACCCAGAAGGAACTGCATCCTGGCCTAAGGAATGTGATTGTGGCTAGAGTAAAAAGGCACCCTCCTGCTTAAGTAAACAAAGTTACACTGGCTTATACCAGCTGAGAATCTGTCAAATACCAAATTATACCAAAATATTCCTCTGAAATGGCTCAACATTCAAATTCCATATGCATCAAATCCTTCAAAATGCTCATTCTAATAACAATAAGCCAGTTAGACTGGCTTATATGACACTGCTCTTCTCCAGAGAGCTCCCAAAATCTGAGTCCTCATCTAGTTCCACCTATTAGTTCAACAGGTGGATTTGGTCCTTCTCAGGTAAAATGCTGTGAGTGTCCTTAGCTACCACACTGAGGAAGGGAAGTGAGGATTGCCTGAGCCAGTTAAAACTGTCACAATGTGGATGGGCAGCTCCATCCTATCTTAGCTGGAATTAAGCCATGACACTGAGGTTAACCCCCCCCTAGTGCAGGAATGCCATGGGTTTGCACCAACCACAAATGGTCAGGACCTCGGTGGAACGAGCCTGTCCACAGCAATCTCCCAGATGTAAGAAGCAGCAGAACAGTCTCTGAAAGGGTGGGATTCCAGCTCAAAACACCCATGGATTACATCCATCAATCATCACCTAAAACTGGGAAAAAACTGAGCAAGATTGCTGCAACACAACCACAGGGCGAGCATCTGTTTAAGCACAAAGATTTCCCAAAAACTCCACCTCAGTAGCTCTGGAGCATTAATGGACAGAGCATCTCTGAGTAATGAGGAAAGTCACAGAGCTCTGTGCCTCCTCCACACTGGGACACTGACCAACACAGTTTGTGAAGTAAACAATTCAACAGCAGCCCTTCCGGAACAGCTCAGGGTGATCCACTCAGGAATTAAACTCACATTTATTCCAGAAAAGAGTTTCCAGATAGGGAGCACCCTGCAGTATTTTATGTCAATTTTCCCACAATGGCAGGTCCTTGGAGTAATATATAAATTCTCCTTATGCTGTGTAACAGTTAGTTGGAATTAGTAAACACATATTGTTCCATTAAAAATATTATGTTCCAGCACATGCATTTAATTTGCCATAAAGTATGGTATGTAAGAAATCACACCATTTGCAATAAATCTGAAAAGATATTAGCATTTTTGTTTCTAATACAAGATATTTTATGCAAGTCGTAAAATTTCAGTGGTATATGGAAGGGGTCTTAGTGAAATACACAAAAAAATATGACTATAAACAAGCCATCATTCTGGTAAGAGGAAATACAAACAACCAGAATAAAAATAGTTGATGCACAAAAGCCATAATGAGGGGGTTGCTCAAAAAATAACTTCTACTTTGAATGGTTTGGATGAAATACAAATTATCCACAGAAAAGTGTGGACTGGCATAAATGTTTGTACAAAATTATAAGTATATTTCTAGAAGTATGCAAGAGACAACCGCCTGCATGCTGCACAAGGTCCCAACAACGCTCAGCCTAAGTGCAAGTGCACAGAGTCCAAACCACTGCATTTTAATTACTATGCAGCCTCAGATATATTGCCTTTGATATGGAAATGTTCTTGTTCTCTCATCTTCACATACGGTCTCATGCACAGAAATCTTTATCTGATTCATAAAAAATAAACTAGAATCCAATCTCAACACCTGACCTCAGTGCTTAGAAGTTTTTTACTAAGCATGGTGTCACTATAAAAAGAATGGGTAATATTGGTGTAAAGTTAGATATTTGGAGCAATGATATGAAGGATTTGCAGTTAGCAATCAAATCAATACTGCACCTCTAAGGTTTTAGAGTTCCCTATTGCCTTATGTCAGTCTCCCAGTGACTGCAGACACAATTGACTACACCTTTCTGTGTAGCTCAAGAAGAAAGAAAAAATATTTAAATGACATATCCCGTCTTGCCACTGATAGAAGAGATGCAGCTCAGCCACTCACTGTATGGAATAGGTTCTGAAATCTAATAAATCACTAACATCAAACTTTGCACCTTTTTTTTTTTAAATTTAGATGCTACACTCTGGAACACATTTTAAAGGTATGCACTATAAAGTTTGCACAAGAAGAAGCAAAATTTCCCGAGCTTTACTTCAACACACACGTAAAATAAACGTAAAAATATTTAAATACAAACCCTTTCCTGTATCTTATATTATTTAACATGCTGCCCGTAAGAAGGCTAAAAATTTTGCTTTGACAAATTTTACTAGTCACTCAGAAAAAACATTAACTATTCAGACCTATTTAGGTAATTCTCCTAGCTCTATAGAATTACATTTTCTTTTTCTAAAGAATATGATCTGTGTAAGCTCTCTACAGATGATAATGACCCATCTGTAAATCATTTTGTTGCAGGTTATCTGTTTTTTATCACTGCTAGTACCTGTCTGTCCCTGATATGATACCCTTAAACACATTAACTTGATGGAATGTTTTGCCTGACTTCAAAAAAACATCCATTGATCCATTCTGCACTATATAAGAATTACTCTGATTAACCTAGTTTAACAATATACCTAATTTTATCTTATTCATTCCAATTCACAAATTCAAGAAATATTTGATTGAACTAATTTCCAAGCAATGATTTTCAGACTTGGGACGCTGGGTTTTTTTTCTTCTTAATTTAAGAAGACAAAACAGTAAACATAAAACTGATATGAGTATTTTAAAATATACAAGAGGAGGGGAGAAATGTCTGTGTACTGATTCTTGTTTCTTTAAGAGAAAATCCATTTTTCAGGTTCCTGTTGTACTAATTGAAAGAGAATTATTTAAAACTTCACTGAATACTTGAATATACCATGGATATCTGTAGCAGTTTCACGAGTTCCAAAGAACTCCAGACTTTCTGAAAGACAGTAAACTAAAAATTGGCAGGAAATCTCTTACAATGATGTCACAAATATTTGTTGTTGCCACAGAACACTGTTTTAAAAGAACACCTACTTCTGTGCTGAAAAGGCTTTGGGAACACGCAATTATCCAGTTTTATCACTGTAGAAATCAGCTGCTTTCCAGCAAATACGTCTATCAGATCTCTCTTCTGTGCAGAGCTACATCTAAATCTAAATAAATAGCACCTATTTCAGACAGATTTCACTCCAGCCCAGTACACAGCCTTACTAACGAGAGGATTTCAAGGTGTTTTGTTGTTTTCATAATTTGATGTAAAGGCCTGCAATGGCACGGGTACAGGTACATACTGTGGGAGAAACATGTACTCCAAATGGCTCATACAAAATAAAATAAAATAAAATTCCGTTTCTGTGGTTCGGTAATAAGTCCCCTAAAAGTTCCCATTCTTTCTGTTCTACCTGAGGAAAAATGGGAAGCTGTGTAAATAAAAGCTACACAAAAAGCCACTGAAGGAGACAAACAGGAGCCAGCCTGCTGCAGTACAGAGCTGAAACATTCACCTGTGTGTGAAGCAGCCAGCACATCCCACAGCAGCGCTCCTCTCCTGGCTTCTGACACCCTGCAGAAAATGTCTCGAGGCTCTGCCTCCCTGATCTGCTGCACCAGCTGGAATGTTTGAAAAATATGTCTCTGCATCACTGCAGTTGACACAGTTCACACAGACACCCCTATTTTCATGACTTTTGAAAACTTTAGCCATTACAGGCGAGGTCTGCCAAGCCAGCCCGCTGATCTCCAAAGTGACACTGTGGAAAAAAAAAAAGGGAAATGTACAACATCCCATTGTATGGGGTGGAAAGCAAAAAGTATCCTGGTTTCCCTTTCCGAAGTAATTTTTGGTCTGGGAAGTAAATAAATAAATAAATAAATGAACAAATAAATCGACTGAAGCCTTTGGAGTGTGATACATTTCCAAGGGGGAAATCAACCCAAGTGTAAAAGATTGATGGATATGCTTCCTGAAGTGGTATCTCCCAAGGTGATCACTGTGTTTAGCAGATAAAAGAGGGCTAAAGAAACTTCCTAATGCCAACTGAGAAAGAAAAAAAAATGTATTTGCTATTGCTATCATCATGCAAAGCTCTGACCTTTATTGCCACAAGATATTTCAAGGCCTCCAAGAACTGCAGGGATATGTGGATACTTTGGACTAAAAATATGATCAAAGATGCAAAAAAAAGTCCAAAGAGATTTTTTTTTTCTGTTGAGCAGAAGAAGTTTGGCGGGAAATGACCACGAACAGTTGTTGGCCACATATTAAAAACCACTGGCGAGGGAACAAGCACTGGCAGTTCCCACTTGTGAACAAAATCAAGCTGACAAGTGAAGGCAACTAACTTTGGGCATCAGCTATTATTTTCTGCAAGTATTTTCTACTGGTAAGGCACTTGTGGCCTTACCAGTGAAACTGATGGGCTGCACTTGGTTCCTCTCGTCTCTTTCCCCGGTGTGTAAAGGCAAAAAAAAAAGGGAAAAAAAAAAAAAAACCGCAGCAGTTACATAAGTTGAGCGGAGAGTCGGGAACGTGCAGGGAGAGACAGCCATCTGTCTCGCTGCCTTTATGCTGTGTTACACACATGGCACTGGCTTGCACCCTGCGATCTAGCAGAGAAGGAAACCGAGGGAGCGCTGAGGGAGCCCAGTTCAGCCTCCCAGCAGAACCGAGACGGAGCACCGAGCTGCAGGGAGGAGGGAGGAAATAATGCGTTTAGCAGAGGATGCGAGACTGCCGACCAAAGGGCCCCTTGCGCGCTCATCGCTGAATGAATTAAAGTTCCCGGGCAGGAGGCCGGGGGAAGAGACACGAGAAGTGTGACAGCAGGGAAAAGGGGCTGGGAGCCGCCAGCCGGGGGCAAGGAGGGCACGGAACCGGGGCAAGGAGGGCACGGAGCCGGGGCAAGGAGGGCACAGAACCGGGGAGCAAGGAGGGCACAGAACCGGGGAGCAAGGAGGACACGGAGCCGGGGAGCAAGGAGGGCACAGAACCGGGGCAAGGAGGGCACAGAACAGGAGCAAGGAGGGCACAGAACCGGGGGCAAGGAGGACACGGAGCCGGGGGCACTACGGGCACAGAACCGGGGCAAGGCAGGCACGGAACCGGGGATAAGGAGGACACGGAGCTCGGGCAAGGAGGGCACACAGCCGGGGGCAAGGAGGGCACAGAACCGGGGACAAGGAGGGCACAGAACCGATGGCAAGGAGGGCACAGAACCGGAGCATTAGGGGCACAGAACCGGGGCTTTAGGGGCACGGAGCCGGGTCCGCGGGGTCCCCGGCGCTGCCGCGGCCGCTCCCGCCCCGCTCGGGGACCGGGGGCTCCGGGGACCGGCTCGCCCCGGGGGTCTCTGCGGGGTCACAGCAGCCCGGGGGTCCCGGGCCGGACCGAAGCGGGCCGGGCTGCCCCGGCCCCGAGCCCCCTGGCCCGGCTGCGGCCCGGGAAGCGGCGCTGGGAGCGATGCCCAGGGCTCACCTTCCCCTCCCCCCGGAGAAGCGCGCTTCAAAATGGTTTTGCAGGCGAGGCTGGCCAGGCTGCGCTCGGTGCAGGGCTTCCAAGAGCAGTGCCTGGGTTGGTTTCCGTATATTCTTTGGCTTTTAATAGCTAGCTGAGGGAAAAAAAGAAAGCATTATTGTTTTCTTTCTTTCCTTCTCTCATTGCCTATTCTAAATTTGACTCCAAAGTTTAAGCAGTTGAATTGGCTAATTCTGAATACAGTCTATTGAGAGACCAGACACAGCAGTATATCCCTGTATAGCAATAGATACAATGTGCTGAATTGGCAGTCTAATTATAAATGTGGCATTTGGACCTCCTTTCAGACCCAGTGCCACCTTACCTTATGAGGGAACTTCAACTACAGCAACTGTTCAAAACAAAATGCCATTACAGGATCAGCTTCACCCAACACTGGAACCAGCCAGGGGATTGTTTTACAAACAGCCTTTCTCACTTAACACAAGAATGTATTATAAGGAAAAGTTATGGATAGTGCAGAGTCTGAAGAAAACGCGTATGTAGTTTCTGCCAGGTGTCGAGCTACTTCAAACTGCAGCATACTCCAAATGACCTCATTATTTTCTTTTAAATGTACTCACTATAAATAATTATTCCTTAGTTTTACTAGAATGAGCTGCTAGGTACGCTTGCTGTTTATATTCCAAGCGTAGTGTGCATGTAACGTCATGAGCACAAAAACCCACGAAATATCCTGGCTCAAAACAAAAACCTGCAATAAGATCTTGCCAAAGAATCATGGGGTGCTGAAAAAAAGTTTTTTAGAGGGTCTTTTCCAGGGAAATATTTGTATATAATGGCAGGCTACATGCACATATCTCACATTCATTCTTATTATTTACTTTATGGTATTATAATGGCTTAATTAAATGAGTGGGCACAAGCACGTCAATAAAACAAGTCAAGTCAAGTCGAAGTCTCAAAACAGGTTTCAAAATTGCTCCATTACACGAATACAGAAAGGGAAATTCGTTAATTTTTAGACTTCAATACTCTGTTTGAGGACTGGATAGAACTGTTCTCCTGTCCTCACGATCAGCACTGAAGATGGAAATGGCAAAAAAAATGTTAAAGTGAGGGTAAAAGCAAGCAGTAGGAACAAAGTGCCGCTCGTGTGCCGAAGGCTATTTAAATTTGCTTAATAAACATATACCTTATCTACAAACAGCAGGCGAAGATATATTACTTTATCACAGAAAGTTTCACCTCCCTGTTTTTGGGAAACACCCCTAGGACAGCACTAATCTGGCGTCCCCAGGCTCCCACCGGGCTGCCTTTCCCTGCGGCCCCCCTTCCTCCCACCCCGGCCACTCAGACGCAACACTAATTGTCCTTTCACGGTGCCACTTTCACTCCTTGCCGTCCCTTTCCACGAGTCACAAAACCGCAGCAAACCCCACGGCGAGGCGGGGAGCGGAGACAGCGCCGGGCTGGACACGAGGGGTGCCCGGAGTGACCTCCGGGCCCTGGGAGCACGGCTGGGGCCGGGCCCGGGGGGGACACGCTCCGGGGGCTCGGCTGGGAGCTGCTCACATCACTCCTGGCTGCTCTTCCTCTTCCTCCTCTCCCTCTCCCTCTCCCCTACCTACAGGCAGCCGCGACCCCGCCGCCGGTACACGCGTGCATGCATTACACGAGCGGGCAGCGCCGGTGCCCGCTCCTCCCCGGAGAGGGGGAAAGCCGCAGAGCCACACTCATTAGCTCCCGCTGATGATTCCTTTCAGGACCGTGAATGGAACAATTGTCAAAAACTGCGGGAAAAAAAAAAAAAAAAAAAAAAAAACAACAAGCCCCGAGACTATTATATACAGACACAGCTTGTGTGCGCGCATGTGACAGTTGCAGGCAACCCAGATTTGGCCGTAAACTCTTCGGCGTTATCCGAGATAAAACATCAAATTGCTTGTACGGTAAAAGAGGCTTCTTATCCCCAATCCATAAAAATAAACAGCTTCGAAGGTAGTGAAACCCAGGAAAAGAACAAGCTCTCCACAAGACACACCTTGCCTCACTCGTATCCTGCAGCACCGCCTGTAAACAGCTGCGCTAGCTTGTTGCAACTGCCACTATTTTATTTTAAAAGAAGAATAACAGTAATAATAGTAAGTGAAATACTTCCTGAAAACTTACTTTGCATTTAGTTTAGGCACTATTCTTTTTTTCAGCTCGCAAAGGAAGCCGTTTTGTCCAGGTTAGGTATTGTCTACTTATGGATCAGCCTCTGGCTAAGGGTTTATTTTAATTTATGGCTTATGCATTCTTTTAAGGTCGATTTGCATGACCTCCGGCAAAGAGCTAAGGCAGCAAGAAATCCCAAGTCGACTGTTGCCACAAAGCGGCACGCATCTCCCCTTCCCCGGGTGTAAACAGAGCTCTCTGATGATGGACTGCCTTCTTCCCCCCTCCCTGTGTATCACGAATTAGGGCGCGATATCGATTTTAAACTTTTCGGTCGAACTTTACGCCGGGAGCTCGGGCGGCGGCGGCTGCCGGGGACAGCGCCGCGCCGTGGCCGAGCGCGGCACTGCGGCCGGCGCAGCTTTGTGTGCTCCCCGCGGCCGCCCCGGGCCGCCTTGGAAGCGCTCACCCACCTCAAACTTCGCGCAGAACCCACGGGCACCGCTAAAACTCCCTTCGCCTTCCTCCATCCCGCGTCTCTCGGGGTGATCCGCCAGGAGAAACCCACGCGAGCGCTTCGGAGCAATGACAGCAGCGCTCGGCTCTCTCCAAAGATTTATTTCGGATTTTTATTTCTCCTCTCTTTCTCTCTTTCTCCCTCTCGTGTTAGTTCCTTACGTACAATATCTTCCCGCACCATGTGTTCGCCTGCCGTGGGTGATCTTAAAATACAACGCTGATCTGTCACTACATTTTAAAATAAACTCTACTCGGGAAGGATGAGAAAGTGTTGTGATTTCAAGGTACTGGGGTCCCTTAACGTCTCGGAAACCTCGGGATTCAAACAGCCCCGGAAACTCGCACGGGGACGAGACTATAACTACTTTTCCCTAAAGAGAAGGGGGGGTAGGGGGGGGGGGGAGGAAAAAAAAATGAGGAAGAAAAAAGAAACACAACACCCTCGTGATATAAAAGTAAATAATCGTGCAGGGGGGAGGCGGGGGAAGGGGTGAATTCAGCAATGTTAAAAGCTAAACAACAGATCTATCTCCGGACGCTGCTGCTTCACTCAATTGCAACTAATAACCCATTAAAGACAGCGCAGGGGGAACCGAATTCTCTCCTGCAAAGCGACATAAATCCAGCGAAAACCCATTAAACCGCCGCCACCGCCACCAAGCCACGCAGCACTACACACCACAGCAAACAACAGGTATACAACACAATAGGGCTGGTTTTCCTGGTTACCTCCTCGGGATCCAGTGTGGCACAAAGCACTGGGAGAGCCTCCTTTTTTTTTTTTGCAACGCGCTTCGGTAATTTTCATTAAAAAGAAAAAAAAAAATTAAAAAAAAAGGGAAGGAGGTAAAAGGGGGGGGAGGGAAGGGAGAGGAATAAATGGGTAGTAATTCGGTAAAATAAAATAAAATAAATGAACTAGAGTCTGCTGGTGTTTCTCCGGGCCATGGATGTGCAGGATCCCGATCGTTAGAAGTTTGCGGATGGGTTGCCTGGAGATTTGGTTACAATCAGGTTCATTTTTTTTTTTTTTTTCCTCCTGAAACAAGTGAAGGCGATGGTTACTGCTGTCAATCTTGGCAATCAATGTGAGCGGCCATGTCGTAAGTATTCAAAGCATTTCCCGTCGTGCAACATCAGAAAGTGAGTGGCCAGGGCATTGATCTGAGGAAGGCAAAAGGAGGCAGGGCTCCCCCGCCCAGACAGCACAGGCAAGATGAGACAACACAGGGAGAGAGAGGAGGGAGAGGGGAAGGGAGGGAGAGACACACACAGAGAGAGAGAGAGAGAGAGAGAGAGAGGCTGGGAGCGAGCGGGGAGAGCAACAACTGCGGAGAAAGTGAGCACAAAACAGAAAGTGAAATCGGCGCGGGCTGCCAGGCGCATCCCCGCGCAGCTATCACCGCTCACAGGGCCATTAGACACACGAAACCCTACCCCGCTAATGAGCGCTGATGGCCCGGAGCGGTGAGGAAAGGTACCCGAAAGTTACCGGGGAGGGGGTGCGAGGGCGGGGCGGGGGCCGGAAAAGGAGGAGGGGGAGCGGGAGGGTCCCGGGGGAGCCGGTTCGAGGGGCCGGGGGGGGGGGGGGGGCCGTGTCACACGGGGCCGGCCCTCCCTCCTTTCCCTCCCTCCTTTCCCTCCCTCCTTCCCGGGGACACACACACACACACGCCGGGAGAGTCCCGCCGGCTCACGGGATACACCAGAAAAAAAAAAAATAATAGTAAAATTACAAGGAGGGAAAGAAAAAAAAAAAAAAAAGAAAAAAAAAAAAAAGCTGGAGAAAGATGATGTGCAGGAGGGAGGGAAGGGCTGGCGGCGTGGGGAGGGAGCGGGGACGACGAGAGGGAAGCACTCAGCAAGCGCTTAGTGACAGCTGATAAATGGGTCTCTGAAGAGCCCGATCCCACAGCACGGCCGGGAGGGGGGGAAAAAATATTAAAAAAAAAAAAAAAAAATGGGGGAGGGTGAAGGGAGATGAAATGGAAAGTATAAATTACACCAGAGATGGGAGTCCAGCTACAGGGACCCAGGGGGGAGAAGGCACTCAGAGCCCACAAACTATTTAGTGATGGATTCAGCAGAAAGGTGAAAAGTGAGTGGAGTGAAAAGGGAAAGACAGGTATGGCCGGAGAGGAAAAACTGATTTAGGACGGACTGGAGCTGAAGTTGGGATTCTCGTGGCGACGACGAGAAATTTTAGCAGCGGCAATATATAAATATCCCTCTCTCTGCCTACCAAAAGGCAACAGATAAGGACTGGAATATCAGCCTGAATACCAATTTAGGAACTCACGCTCTCTTGGAAGTGCTAATTGGGGATGGGGGGGGGGGGGGGGAATCTGGGAGAAAGAAGGGAAAAACTATAAGGATCTGAGGAGAAAATCAACCAGTGGCAGAGTACTGCAAACCCAAGAAAGTCTCCCTGCTGTATTTTTGCATTCCAAAGGTAAACATAAAAGAGTCTTTCAAACTGTCAGGGGCCCGCAGATCAGGTGGGCAAACAGCGCTGCAGAGCGAACGTCTCCCTCTTTTGATATTATTCACACCTAGGCTAAACTGTTGTTAAGATGGGAGTGCGGAAAGCAACCTCAAGCCCACAAAATGAGAGAGAGAGAGAGAAGTTGTTGATTCATCTCTGTATTTTTGGCACTTTCTCCCCATTTTCCAGAAGGCGCCTGGAACAGTTAGTAACAGACAAACTTTTTAATTTTAAAATAGCTTCATAACTTATAGAGGCCAAAAAGACGAGGAGAGAGCCTGATTTCGCTTTCCTTCTCTCACAAGTAGAAATTTGCAGGCTAGGTTAGACCCAGAAGCACACTCAGCCCCACTGCAAATGAACCTGGCTTCAGCAGGACGTGATGAAAATGGAGCATTAACGCGATGGCACAGGACAGATATGACCTGGCTCTAGTTCATTTTGTTAACAAGCTGTAAAACTCGACACACTGCTGGAGTCATGCACGCTGCATCCTCTGCCTTTGCTATCCGAGGTGCTATCGCCCCTCTCGAGCCGAGTTCAGGGAAAAGGAGTTATAAGTCAGAACCTCTTGGAATAGTGGACCTGTTCTATGCAATATTTTTGGCAATTCCACTACAATAAAAGGAGTAACCAAGTCCTACTCGGCAAGCAGCAAGCACCTTGAAATAGAACTTCAAAATTATCTAGTAAAGCTTTATCATCAAATTAGCTGGATGAGGGCACAGTAGCTAATTTCCGTGCGTTCTTTCAATTTTAATGAAAGACACTAAAAAAGTGAAATTCAGAGATGAGGGGAAATTGTATGGTTGTGAACACTGAGTTTGTATTCACCTGCATTCGGCTACTTCAAAGTATTCACCTTGCTGCAGTTACCCGGTCTATGGAATTAAAGCAGCAAATAGCTGCCTTTCGAGATACTGCTCTCTCCTTTTTAATCTTTAGTTATAAGAATTCCAGTGATTGGCCACTAATGCTTTCCTTGTAACACATTTAAAAAACCTGCTGCAAGTAAAGGAAATACCTTGACTTTTCCCACAATTAGTGTAGCTTTGGCGCGCAAAAAGATTTTTTAAAAAATTAAAATGAGCTATGTGAGAAAAGAGACGTAAATCAGAACACAAGGACGAATAGCCTGCCTCAGTCTGCAACTCTAGTAATTTGTTGCTGCAAGTTTTTTTTTTTCTTCCAAGAAACAGAAAGGAAAAATACAACCCAAGCACTCCTCAAACGCAGCGCCTTATTGACTACGAAGCGGGAACGGGACAAGAGATAATTAAGGCATCAGATAAACCTCACCGCCCACCTAGCTCCAGAGCGGGGGAGCATCCCTGCCCTCCCGAAATGGCAGCGCAGAGAACGGCCCTGGGCTGGGGCAGGACAGGGCAGGGATGCGGCCGCGCTCCCACAAGGAACGCTCTCCAGCTTGTTGCTTCCCCTGCGTGCTCAATTCAGTTTACAGATGTAACTCACGGTGCCGACAGCGGCTACTTCTCGGCGGCACGAAAAGAGGATTCCCTGGGCATTGTATGCAGATGTGCGTGTGTGTGTGAGCGCTGCACGGGGATAATTGTGATTCCCTCTTTGTTTGCATAAGTGAACACCCGCCGTGCGGATCCGGCTCCACGTGCCGAGAAACAAGCAGGCGCTTTCACTTGGAGTGTCACCCCACGTTTAGAAAGCGCCTTTGGAATTACTGCCCCTGCTTTGGCTCCACGGTGCCTAAAGGCAGATGTTGAGGAGGGATGCTGACCTGCTGGGGGGGTCCCTGCTCAGGGAAGGGAGCGCAGGCTCTCAGTCACGTCGGGGCACTTACCTGTGCACAGCTGTCACGGCATTTTGCGCCCTGTGTCTCACTAAATGCGTCAAAGTAAAGCAATATTCAACAAGCGAGGCAACCTGTCTGTGGGCTGAGTTGTACGTACCGCATCTTTAACCTGAGCAGCAAACCTGCAACTCCTGGAGAGTTGGCGGAACAGTCTCAGAAGTTTTGGATTCAAAGGGCAAGAAATTTCACTTTAAAAGTCATTCATCCACTTCTAAACTGCCCTCTCACCCCAGTTAATGCCGGACAATTAAGAGGCATGTTTATAAATTCCCTCAGCGGACACTGTCCGACAATGAAGGCTTGTTACAGGCTTGCTAAGGATGTTCAGAGAAACTTTTGCGAAATAATCAACAGCATCTGAGAGAAAGCTGAAGGTAAAGAAGTTAAAGCCTGATAATCCGATTGGGAAAAAGTTTTGTTAGACTAGACAGAAGTAAATTACTGCACGTTTCTTCAAAAGCAAACCCATCAGCTGATACGAGTTCTCCTAGAACAAGAACCTCTGGCGAACTCCTCCAAATTTAGGGGACGTTTGCATTTTGTAACACTCAAAGCTTAAAGATCTGCCTGAAAACAAAACCTCTGAATTCCTCACAGCGTCATCTGCCAACAAAATGTATTGTCTTGGCAGAAAGAGTATCAAGGAGATTTTAATTTCATTTTAAACTGTGCATCATCTTGATAGCGAAGGAAAAAGCTGCAGCAACAATCTCCCCGCTCCACGCCCCCGCCGTTCAAAAAAAAAAAAAAAAAAAAAAAAAAAGGAGGGGGGGGGAAGAGAGAGAACTGGAAAAACCACATAAACTTTTACAAAGAAAATAAAAGCAAGTTCGACATGAAAACCCCTTCCTGTCTCGGAAAGTTCATTTTAAAGGTCCCCTCTGTAAATCTAAAGTGCAAACACCAGGCTAAGGTAGTGAGTGGCTGGAATTTGCATGCTGATAAGAGAAGGCTGTTGTACTTACAGTGACAGAGGGCAGGCTGCGGAAGAAAAGCTGTTTGTGTTAGCCTGAGAGTCACCCAGGGCTGCAATGAGAGGAGAAGAGAGGAGTGGGAGTGCCAAGCTGGATACACCTTCACCGCATCTCATCACATCTGCCAGCCTCTCTCTCCCTCTCTCTTTCATTTCCACATTCCCTTTGTTCCTGAAAAAAAAAAAAAATCTACACGTCACATCAGTCCCCAGATGCAGTCTACACCAAAGAAAAAAAAAATGAATAATTCAATCAAACTGTGCATAGTCTCTAAGGCAATAAATCTATTGCACTTAAAGAAACGAAGGGTAATTACCGCTATAGAATTAGAATAAGGCCAGAGCGCGCAGGGATCCCAGGGTCTGTAAACTCCACGGTCAAATAAAGTTTCATTTATTTAATCCTTTGACAACCCCAATGTAAACTAAAGGGGAGGATCAGAACTTATTCCGGTTGGGTCTGAGAATGCTTGAAGTGAATGTTATAAAAGGAGAGCGCCCGTGGTCTGTGACAAACACAATGCCAGGGAGTAGAAGTGTTTCACTGCATCACCTCCAGGGTCCGTTCCCCCCTCCCTAATGAAGAGCAGACCACACTCCCACTTCCACCGGCTCCTGCTGCTCGCTGCAAGTGCAGCGGGGATCGCTGGCAGCCGGCAGCCGCCTTACCTGCTGCCGAGCGCCAGCACAGCCCGACAAACAACTCGGGGGAAGCGGCAATTTTGTTCCACGCTCTGGCGGAGAGAAGCCTCGGGGGATTTGCACCGGCAAGGATTGCCTCGGAAGGGTGGCCCTGAGTGGCGGATGTGTGCGGGGCTGAGGCGGGGGACTGGCGGCCGGGGGCGGGGGGAGCCCGGCGGGAGCGGAGCCCGGCGGGGCGGGCGGGGACGGAGCGGCCGGCGGGGAGGGAGGGAGGGAGGCAGGAGCCGCGCTGCTCCCGCTGCTGCCTCGCAGGCTGCTCGCTCGGCTCCGAGGTAAGATGACTCTACGATTGTGTTTTGTCCCCCCCTCCCCACGGGTACCCCGGGTGCCAGGGGCGCGCTGCTGCGCTAACGAGGGCGGCGGCGGCTCGGGGCTGTGGCTCAGCTCCGTGCGCCCGAACCGAGCCGGAGCTTAACATCGGCATCTGCTGCTTTACACTCTCCATCACGTTCTTTGCAAACTTCTCCTGGGGGGGGAGGGGGCTGGGGGAGGAGTGAGACGGAGAGGGGGAGGGGGAAACTAACCCCAGGTGAGACCGCGCTCTTCAGATGCCGCAGACCCTCGCTCCGATGCTGCCGGGCTGTGCGCCGACCGGGGATGCTGAAACACCTTCGGCCGGCGCGGAGCATCGCGCACCTCCCGTCCCTGCGCCGCCGTAGCGGCGCTTTGACCGATCCGAGCCATTACCGGGACCGTAATTCGGGAGCGGGCTCCCGGAGCTCGCTCCCGGGCCGGTCCGTGTGCTTACCGCGCCACCGTGAGGCGGCCACGGGCCCCGCACCGAGCGCTCGCCGCGCTCCCGGGCCGGCCGAACGCGCCGCGGCCGCGGGCACCCCGGGCAGGGCGGAGCGGGACGCTCGGGGCTCCGGGACGGCGCTGCCCGCTCTCACGGGCCGGAGGAAGACGCGGGGGATTTAAGGAGAGTTGAGGAGATGGGAATACACAAAGCGAAAGCGCCGCGCCGGTGTTTTCCTTAAGCCCCTTGCTCCCTCCTTCGCCTGTGTCGCCGTCGCTGGGCGCTCCCCAGAGGGTCGGGGTGAGCAGGGCAGAGCTCAGCCCAGCCCGCTCCGCTCTCTGTAAATTCCTTCCGACCCCGCTGCTGGAAGGCAGCGTCCCCTCGGAGTGTGTGCCAGGCAGCGCTGCTGGCTCCTCTGCCCATCCTCTTTCCGCCTCCTTCCCCGGCCAAAATCAGGCTAGTTGCACTGCCCGGGCTTTCCTGGAAGGTTTGCTTTCTCAAGTCTTTTAGCTGATTTCAAGTTTGAGGCTGGGGTTTTGGTTATATTTATATTAATGGAAGGGGAATGGGAAAAAAAGAAAATAAGAAAGACTAGGCTGTCACCACCCATGGACAGTACCTGGGGTGACACTGCTAAAAGTTGTGGACAAGGCTCAGCACGATGAGTTTCTCATCGTGCACATGAAAGCTGTGGAAATGGATCTACTGCAGAAGACAGATCCATTTATGTAGAGGCACAACACATCACTTAGCTCTCACGGAAAGCTTTAACCCAGAAGGGGGTTCCTCTCAGGAAGCTTTTAGCAGCTGGTGGAAAGCATCCCAGCTACTGGAAAGCATCCATCATGTCAGGGCATCCTGGCACCCAGAAAAGCACTGACTGAACTGGCAAGGTTGAAGTCCCTTAACTCCTACCTACTAGTTGCACTTGGCAGAGTAAGCTCTGCACGTGAACCATGAGAACTCTAATAAACAAGCTCCAAAAAATGGCAATTACATTCAGCTGTGATTAGGAATCACCTTAAGATTGGATACCTGATGCTTTTCATGCATAGAGTAAAAGTAGAAAAAGAGTAGCGTGACTGTGGAAGGTGCAAATATTTCCACTGAAATGTATCTGCTCCTCCTAATCTGGGAATTTCACCTAATAGCTGGATTTGCCTGTTTGCCATCTTCATCCTTTTTCACCTCCCATCTCTGTACAACGGGATGACCACACAGCACCGCTAACATCCAAAAACGCAGCTCCAGATTAACGGTGATTTTAAATGCACTTTTCCAGAAAGCCACGCCAGAGACTTGTTTAAAGCAATCATCACATTCTAAGGCATCTCTCCCTTGAGCAGGCACCTGTGTAGCCTCACATATTACACCCATTTCCCCAGCTTCAGCTGGGAATAGCAGAGCTTGTCTCGGGAATGAGGGGGGACAGGAACATCTGTGTCAGGTAGAGCTGTACCTGCATTTGAGGGGCTTGGGCTACAGGACCCCCTTACAGCCCACTGCAGCTCTATTTTCTATTCCAGCCCGGGGTAAGTTCTAGGGCAGTGGTGTAAACATGAAAGCTGTTGAGGATCTGCCCCTAGAATCTCAGTGACAGAAAAGCCCTTGCTAAAACACGACGACTGCAAACCCCTCTCAGCACAGCACGGTGATTTTATTTTCTCACTGGCAATGTCCCATTCTGACAGCACATGCTGGAATTCAACAGAGCATGCATAGGCTTTCTATTGTAACACTGCAATTATTCCATCGGTTTATTTTTGTTTCATACACCCATTCCCTCAAATAAAAAACAACCCCACCAGCAAAGCACAATTTTTAAAGTCCCTGACTGAACTATTGTGCTGCAAACATATACTGAGTAAAAAAAAAATAATAAAAAATCCAAACAAACTAACAAAAAGACTCAAATAAAACCAAACAAAAATATCAAAAAACAACCCTGAAGGTTAGAATAAATAAACAAAGTTGTCTTTGACCTGGAGACTGGCCCACACTGCAAATAAATGTATAACCACTTAGCCACATATACATGCCATATGAACAGAAATAAAAGGAATCCTCAAGATAGGCCAATGATTTTGTATTTTATATTAGTACCACTGTGCACTTATAAACAGCATTGGTTTCAAGATTTTTTTTTTTTTGATTTGTAACTATATGGCCTAATCTTGTAGGCTCATGTCACTGCCAGTTGTTTCATCCAGGAGCTCAAGTCCTGTGCATCTGAAGTGCATGTTTAAAAAGAGACTTAAAATGATGATGCTGGAAAGGATTAACAATTTAGAAAATACCAAGACAAGAGGTTAAAATGTCTAGAAAGATATTTTGGGGCATGGAGTTGTTTCAAGCTATCCAATTTTTATTTGGAGCTTGTAAATACCATGACATAACCCACATGGGCACTATGGCCATGTCCTCCCTCCTCTCCTCTTCAGCCACTTCACATTTTCTTACCCAAATACTCAGTAGTAACTTCTTGCAACAAAGTTGACTAAGAAGCAAATCACTGTATAAATCTTTCAAAACAAGTTTAAATATAGCTTAGTAAACCGGGAATGTTGGGCAGAAACTGCTGAAAGCATTCGTGCTGGTAAAACTGAAATGCGACTCAATGATCTCAACGCACTCGAACGTTCAATTCGATGGAACGTTTGTCCAGTGTAATGTCAGATTTAAGACTGAAGCCAAGGAAATGTGATTGGACTGGTTTGGAATCTTCCTAAGACAAATGACTGAAAGATCAGGGTGTTTTATTTCCTATTTGGATCAATGATCAATAAGTCTTATACATGAGAATCACGCATTTTGAATAGAAAACACACTTTTTTAATAAGTGCGAGTTCGGCTGAATAAAATTACTATGTTTGGAGAGAAAAGCTCAGTATTTTTTAAGTCATTGCAATCTATATAATTATGAAGTAACTTGAATAAGGCATCTTACATTGGTCCTAAATTTTTTACTCAAGTAAAACACTCATTGATTCCAACGTGAGTGTTGCCTGAGTAATAGAGCTCCCTGTCAAACTGTTAAAATCAGCTAACTTCTAAAAGCCTGCAGATTGATGAAATAACGTGGTTATACCAAAGGTATGTATTTAATATGGAAAAAAAAATAATTCAAGTTACCAGGCAAAGCCTTTTCACATTTTACATTTACAATAAAACCTTTACAATGTAAGTAAATATTATTAGGGTGTTTATAACTCCGTGCCTGCTCATGAAGACACTTAAGCTTTTGATTTTATTTATGTAAGTCATGTCAGTGAAGCAGTACTCTCATGTCACAAGCATTTGAGGTTTAGCATCTAGGACAATAGAAATAAATTGGCTTGAAATATTCCACTAGCAAAACAAGACTGCTTTTTGCCGTGGATTGCACTGTAAGAGTTATTTTGGAATGTTGTGTTTAAAAGTTTGTGAGTGATGATATACATTCTCTTTGTTTTGAGTGAATAAGCCCTTCGTCAACAGAACATAGCAGAGTCAGATTTTAAAAAGGTTCTCAGAGAAAGCCAGAATTCCTTCACAAAAAACCGACACCAGACAAACGAAAAATACCGACAAACACCTTTTTCTGATTTTTTTTTTTAAATCAAGTATTAACAGTTTGATTCTAATAAGAATATCAAGTAAATAAATGTTAGCTCTACTCAGTGCTATTAGCATAGTTGAAATAGTAGTTTATAAATTTTTGAGAGCATCAGCATCATAATATGGTTGTCATAGAAACTGCAACAATATGTCATTTCAATTAATTTTACATGCAGTGATGCTGAGGTCCATTTAAAAATTCTTTTAGGAAGTTCTAGTAGTAAATATTGAATAGCAGGAATAAAAACATTAATAGCTAATGGTACCCTTAAATTATTATTTAATTAACAAAACAGGGAAAAATCTAAATTATTCTAAAATAATGACTGTGCTGGAGGAATTAGTTAAGCAGACTTTGACTTCAAACGCCAAAACTAAAAGACCAAAGCTATGGAAACATTCAAACTCCAAGTGAAAAAAGTATCTTTTCCCAAATGGAGCAGATTTGGGGAAAAAAAAAAAAAAAAAAAAAAGAAACGTAAAAAAGATTTATTCCTGTCCACGAAATATAAAACATGAAATAGTTTTAAATCATAAATGTTCCCTTTGTGTGTGCAAAAAGCAAAAAGTCAAATGTTACAAATCCAGGACCATAATACAAGATTTTTAAAAAAGCTTTAAAGGTAGGAAATGTAACATGAATAGATTTATTTTTCCTGTATAATGCAGCTACTGTGTGTTATGAATGCTACCTTAAGTAAATCATTGCCAGACACACTCAACTGACATTAATGACTTGATTATTAGAACAGAAAAGCTAACCAAAATAAAGGCAGTGTTTCTAAAAAAAATAATAATTGCATTGTAGCAGTGTGAACTTTTTATTTATTATTTTTTATGTTATGTATGAACATGCACTCCTGTTTTCTTACTGCATATGCATGATACAATACCTGACCTGATAGTTTGTATATGAAAGAAAATACTGAGCAGATCGTAATGAGAAAAAAATTGAGATTTTCAACACATTTTATACAGCAATCAATAATTCCATAGCATATTTTGTTTAAATTTACTGAGTTGCCACATAGACTAGAATGTGCAAGACCTTTCAAACTGAGATGTAAAACAAGCTGTTTGTAAGCAAATAAAAACTGTCGATATAAAAAAAAAATTAAATTTAAAAAAAAATAAATAAAAAATTATGAAATTAAAAGGAAAAAAGAAGAAAGCCCCCAGCCTATGGAAGCTATCTGCAGTGAGAAAGGAGAAGCATCTCGAGCTCTCCTTTCTTACAGGATTAAGGAATGCTACAAAAGAAGCATTTAAATCTCTAGTTTTCCCTGACAATTAACAATGAAAAGCAGATGTTTACAAAGCTATTTTACATGCTCGTTTATAAGATGCTAAAAGATGGTTTGTGGATGGTAAGAAGGAAGAGCTGGATAACTGCTTGTCTGGTGTATATTTAAAAGCATTTTCATTGGCTCAGTTATTGTTAATAATGAAAGAAACACTTTGTGCTGTATAGCTGTGACTATAGAAAACTGCCGTCGTAAAGTCCTCAACAAACTCTTAAGATGCAATTTACAAAGATAATAATAACACAGAATTATTTCACTTCTCTGAATGCTACACATTTGCATACCAGGACTGTGTACAATATACTCATAATGCACATTCATAACAACAAGGACTTCTTAACATTGCAACAGCACAAGATCTGTGCATTAAAAATCTACGGTTCCAAGTTTTCCTTTTTGGTGGGAAAACATTTGTATAAACCAGATGCTCTGCATCCACTCAGAGACAGCTCACGTTCAGCTCTACACCTTTATTGAACGGGATCGTATCAAGAAAATCACAAAACACTGCAAGGTAGCAGCAATATTAATAAATCCCTCCTCATAGAGAAAGACAAATTTGAGCAGAAGTCTGGTCTATAACTGTGAGTCAGGAGATGTGGGTTCTATTCCTGGCTGTGCTACAAACCTACAGAGTGTTTCTGAACAAGTCACTTACACCAAGTCACTTGAGTAGGAAAAATGCTAAGAATGCCTGCCTGGAGCTGAGTTTGGACAGATCCATATCTGCTGCTATGGGATGTGTGCCAGTGTGGGCACAAGCCTCTAAAAACATGGGGCCTGCCCTTTTTGGACCTATTTCTCTACCCGGAGGGAGATTGTTGGGGAACTTAATTCATGAAAGACTCCTCAGGTAGCAATTATATTTATGCATAACAAGATTCCCATTTAAAGCCCTAGCCCCGCTTGTTTCACACACACATTTCACTTCACACCTTTGTAGGAGCCCCATTTACTCTAATAGAATTATTCACTCTGTATAATTCTGGGCATCTAAACTTCTGCAGTGCCAGGAACTAAGTTAATGGAATAGATAATGTGTAGAAATACTCATAGTTAGGAAGGAGCTTCAGCCTTCACACTTAAAATCCTGCATCACCTTCAATAGGAGGCTTTTTAATATTGCTGTTACAATGTCCTCATACAAGTAAGACAACACATAGCTGACTTGACATTAAAAGTTTTTTAAATCTTAGCATATCTACATTTTCAAAACAAACAAAACTCTCTTTGCAAAGTGTAAACTAATTCCAAAATCTGCAGTTCTAATCGTGAAAGGCACTCATAAATCACCTTTGTGTTGCCACCATCCAAGCTGCTTCTGGCTTCTGCCTCAGCCACTGAATAAATTCTAATTTTTGTTAATGCTGATGTTATTCCTACTACTTCTCCAGTTGTGAATGAATATATTACACTAAAGTACAAAAATATTTAATTCATATTAGTTGGCTAGATTTCATTTCCTCGATGGACTCTTCCACAACTCAGACTTCCCATCTCTGGGACACTCTCTTGGACTAAAATTGTGCTTACATGCATAATGATATGCAAAGTAGGTCAAGTTTCCAACGTGCAGCTACAGCCATCCTTAACTTCACCCAAATGGATACTGCTCACATGGTGAAACTAAAAAAAAAAAAACTAAACACGCATAGAAATGTTTACAGAATTGGGGCTGAAAGGAGCAAACAGTCTTCCTGCCTTAGATGGATTTTTACCATAACACAAATTATTTACACAGAAATCTAACAGCAAGGGATAATTGAAAATATTTTGTCTACCTTTCAACAAAACACCACGGGGAAAATACCTTCCCAGCAGCTGTTCTTGGTAGGGCAGAAGTGGACAAAAGAAGGAAACAGCTTCTCCCTGAGTCAGGAGCAGCCTGCACTGGAGCTGCACTATTGCCAAGTACCCAGCCATTAATAAAATGCAGCTCACAGCTCTCTAGCACCACATTCTCCAGCCCTGAAACACAAAAGGTATCCTCCCTTCTCCCTCCCCTCCTTCCCACAGAAATTACCCTCCTGGCTGGGTCCTTGACTGCTGGCCTGCCACAACCACAGAGGAGGGGACACAATTTGCCTCTGTCTCAGTATTTTGCCGTTATTTTAATTTGATGGTATTTTAATGATACAGAGTGGTTAGACTCCTCAGACTACCATCTAAAATGTTGGTGACTAAGGGCTCTGTTCTGAGAAGGTTCTTGCCTTCTTTTTTTTTTTTTAATTTTTATTCTTTTCTAGTTTGAACATTTTTTTCAATTAGCTTTCTCATTTAAGCAATAGAAAGGTTAGCGTTATAGGGTTGGGGTTCCTTTTAAATTAACTTAGGAAACGTTTACAGTGTTCATCAGAGGAGCCCACGTTCCTGGAAGTTGGAATTCAAAGGAAAAACATGTTAAGCAAAAAAAGAGCACTTTAGAATCAATATGGTCACACACATCCCAAATCCCCAACTCCTATAGTCAGCAAGCAATCATTTCTTTAGGATGGCAATTTTCCACTCAAGCACTGAAAGCTCAGCCTCCATTGTAAAGCAGCATTCAGCAGGTCAGAGCTTCTGCTTTTGCTTTTCTTGTCCTTTCTAGAGCCTAGAGCTGCAAAGGAAATTTGTCATGTTGCTCTTTTTTAACGCACAGAAGTGGGGAGAGCTGAGTGTGGAGTTAGCAGCGTGTTGGATTTGAATGCACACTTTTATCACAGCCACACACGACAAACCTTTCACAGAACATCCCTCGTGGCTGTGCTCAGCACAGGCAGCAGTCCCTGAAAGAAACAGCACTAAATTCTCTGCCACCCTTCCTCAGGTTCTGGGTCAAAGGAAGAGAAACAGGGATTTGTCAAGGTCTGTTTAATGAGTCTGAGAAAGGAAAACACTAAAATCTGTGGTTTAAATGTAGTACACTACACCAAATCCTTTTTTCAATTTGAAAAAACTCATCCCTCTCCTATACAGTATTTGGCACACTTGTTTTCCAAGAGTGAGATTCAAACTTTTCAAAGCCCTTACATAAGGAACTTGCTTCTTTTTGCTCAAAAAAAAAAATAATGAATGATACAAATCCTTTGATTTGGAGAGAAGCTTTATTTTGTGGAGAATATTAAGAGATTTTACTGTTGATATTTCCACATTAATATACATTATTTATCTCCACAGGGTGGCGAAAAAGAGAAAATTGCAAAGACTTACTGGGTGGCAGGAAGTGGGATTCACTATAATCAACAGCAGCAGGGGACTCTTTGAGGTTGTGTTGCAAGATATATTCAAGATTTTAGCAGAAAGAAAATAATTGCATTTAATATTGTGCTGGTGGGAAATAACATATGTTCAATCTTTTCCAGCTTTTACACTTACATTTAGATTTAGACTCTTGCCCTTTCAATGCAGAGATACTAGTCCTTAAAATCTGGATTTATTTTTTTTTAATTCTTATTTTTAACCACACTTATGCAGAGAATATCCTGTTATTAGCCAGCTAGATTTTTATGCTACTTGCAAATTTTACTTCAAAAATTTACTAAGGTTTCATGAACGTACTCAGTGGACTAAATAAATAGCTCTATGTTCAATAAGCAAGCTATTGCCAAAACACAGCAAAGTTTCCAGCATTATTTGATTTTAGATTTTTTTTTTAATGTAAAACCCAAAGATTATATATTTTCTCTGATGTTTGCTTAAAAATTCTTCCTGGTTCAAATCACTACATTTCTTAGAAATCCAGAACTTCTTAAATATGGATGTAGCCCTGTCTGTGTAAAGAGTAACTAATAAGTTGATGAAATATTTGCAGTTAGCTAATATAAAAAAGCTGACAGTCATACAAAGGTTTTCCACACTTAAAGGGATTAAAAATTTGTGCATATGATAATTGAGCTTCAATCTTAGTTTATAGCTCATAAAAGTTCAGGAAATTAAAAGTAGCTGTGTAGGATAAGCTAACTGTGCAGAATTCCTTTATAATCAAATACATACACACAGCAGAGAGGTATCACCATAGCACATTTCAATATTGCCTGGTTTGCCCATGAAGGAGAAGAGAAACTGGCACTGGACAAGTCTGTCCTTTTCTCCCACCTGAAAAAAAAAGACCTAGAAACAATTAATTTAGGCCAGATATCAGTATTTTAGAGACTAAGGCAAATGAGATGAATCCCAGCTTGCACAATAACTGCAATTCTTGTCTGGTCTATTTACCTTTAGTCATGGCCTGCTTTGTGCTACTCCAGAATGGGTGTCCTGGGGCAGATCATCATCTGAGCCAAAAAAAGAAAAGGCATCATTTAGGCCAATAGGATCAGCCTATTCCTTTCCTGTGAATTCACCTGCACACTTCAGGGAACCATATGAAATTGTTTTTTAATGAAAATCTGTTAAAGTTGTTGTTTTGGGGTTTTTTTTTCATTGCTATTGCTTTATTGATTTTTTTCTGTAAATACAAATGGAATTGCATGTGTATATGTGTAAAAACACATCATGGGTTTCTGGAATATGAAAGATTGCAGATTTATATTGACAGGGGCTTACAGGTGGCTACCAAAAGACTTAAAGTGGGAGTTGTGAGTGGGAGGAGGAGGAGGAGAACAATCTTCCATTCAAGAACAGTCTTCTCAAAAGCCATGTCAAGGCTAAACAGGCTGGTGCATTGGTAAAATGTAACAAATAAATAAATATACATGTACTTCACAAGCTGCAATTCCACGGTTACTTTACATGGCTTAATGACTGGCATGTACTTTTTTTTTTTTTTTACTTTTTTTTTAAAAAACCATTTCCTTTTCTTGCTCCACCCTCAGTGCAGCAGTAACATTTCATGGCATTTCTGCATTTCATGCAGAAAAAGCAGTGCTGGCCCCAGAGGGGACAGGGAATGGGAGCTGCTGTGGAGATCAGCCCAGGGAGAAGCTGGAGCTGCAGCCTGCAGGGGGATCCCATGGCACCTCAAACCTACAAAGAATTGGGGTGCTCAGAGCCTCACACACCAACCAACTTTCCATTCTTTGCCCTGCCTCAGCACTGACACCCACGGATGTGTGCAGGAGCCAGCCCAGGGAGGCTGCTCGTCTGTCAGCTAACCCCTCAAAAGTGAAGAGGGAAAAAAAAAAAAAAAAAAAAAAAAAAGAACAATGAAACAAACAAAAAAAACCCAACAACAAAAACCCCCAAAACAAAACAAAACAAAAAAACAACAAAAAAAAAACAACCAAAAAAACCCACCCCAAAACAAACAAAAAACCAACCAAAACAACAACAACAAAAACCCAAAAACAAACAAAAAAACAAAAACAAAAACAAAAAACCCAAACAAAAAAAAAAACCTTTTCATCCAGATCTACTCCAAGGAGCAATTCACAGAAGGATCAGGCAGTGCCAGCACAGTGCAGGAGGTGGAAACACAGAGGCAGAGCCAAGAGAGGAGAGGACAAGGCAGCCCAAACTTAGATCAGCTCCAGCTGTGATGGACCCAGAGCCAGCCTGAGCACTCAGAAGCTTCCTAAAACCTCTGCACCTTCTCTAAAAACAGAGATACAATGAGTAAGTATATGGAGTTTCAATTACCACAATACCAGAGAAATAAAGTCAGGATTCTTTCTTAAACACTGAACGGGTCAAGAAGGGAGAAAAAGCCCTCGTGGAATTAAAGATACCAAGCAGAGTTTCTGTAGGGTGTAACAGGCCAGGAAAAATCCCTCCTGAGCTACACAGATCACACTTGGGAGAAAATTTCTCCTTTCTAAGCCTTCATTGTGTAGATGAGAAGATAAGGTATAGGCTGTTTGAGAAGGATTGAAAAACCCTGAAACCAGAGTAGGAGCAAGCACTTGGAAAATTAATAGTGTGGAAGACAGCACGTTTTTTTTCTCTGTGCAAATGTCGAAATTCTGCCATCCCACACCTTTAAAATATGGATTTTTTTCTTACTTGAGGATATGTAAGTTTTTAGAACAAACAGATTTATCTGGTTAACGTTTGTAAGGGCAACTACTTGTACATGATGAAGTGTTGGAAAACTAAATTTAAAAGAAAGGAGAAAAAATATTTAGGAGATATGAAGTCCAGAACAAAAATATTTCTAATATTACAGTTCAGACTGTAAATAAAACAAAGTCTAATATGTTGACTACAGTAGCAGCAGGAAGAAAAAATTCTCTGTAAAAGATTGATTTGGAAATTGCAGACAAAAGCTGTAGGGAAGCTACAAAGGATTGGTGTGTTAATTCCCAAAAGAGAATATGAGGCTATGTGGAAGTCCATAAATAAACAGTCATTAGTTAGGAGGTTTAGCTTTCCCATTGAAGATTGTACAAGTTGGAAGGAAGATAAAATCTGTCACTGAGGGGAAAACACCTAAAAAAATTTAGAAAAGTTGGCATTGGCCATATACTTACAAAGAATTCTAGCAGACAGCAAGGTGACCCATGGGCTGTTCCAGATATACATTGTCTGGCAGGCAGGTCTGTGAATGTAACCAGGATAAATCAGAATTTACAGAGACTTTTGTGCTCCCACTTCCTGTCTTCTGCTGATCATTTCGGAAATTAGTATAAATTATTTGCAGACACAAAAAAAAGATGTCCAAAAGTAAAGTAGTGCAGTCAGGGTATGGTCAAGGTTAACACAAGCACTTTCTGGAGGACAGCAGTGTGGGAAGAGTGTAAAGGATACTTCAAGGGGAAAATGCTGCAAAATCGGAGGAATTCAAAGAAGAGAAAAGCAGGCAAAAGTAATTCACATGCAATCAACACATTTTCAGATTTGGAGAATTATTGGATGACAGTTTTAGAAATAAAAGTTTCTCAGAAATGAAAGTTTCATGTGTGATGTCCTCTGGTCCTATGCACAGCTACTGAGGAGAGGGAAGGTAAAGAAATTGATTTTTAAAGTTTTGTTTACTGGCCTGCCCTGGGTGAGATAATAAAAGCAAAGTTTGGTTAATCCAGTTTGGATGAGCATTGATTTGTTTTGGTTGTTGTTGTCAGCAGCATTGCTCTGCTGTATGTTCTGTGTCCTTGAGCAAGCAGGAGGAAACCTGGGAAGGGAGAAATGCACGGCACGAGGAAAAACAGGATGGCATCCCTGAGGCTGGGAAAATGTACCATGGCTTTTATGATACAGCCACAGAAACACCTGGAAATGCCACGTCTTTCTGCTCAGCATTGCTTATACATATTTGTAAAACTGGATTTTTGTCAGTCAAGCAGATCCAGTTGAGTTGAACTCAAACTGCCTGAGCACAGCTCAAGGATTCAACCACCCTTAGTGGATGGACTTAATGAGATTCAACATCTGATTCATTAGGTTCAACATATTTCATATACATTCAACAGATTGAGTTTGTCAGAAATAAGATATTTTTTCATCAAAACAAACAAACACCCCCCCCCCCAAAAACAAAAAATAATGAAGCAGAAATTTCTCCTTACCAGCAGACATATGAATAAGAATATAAGGACAACAGAATGTCTTTCCCATGTACATTAGTTTAACCTAAAAACTCCAACTCTTGTCTTAGCCAGTCTGCACAGAGTGGAGTGCCCAGATTTTGACCAATATTCTGTTTAATCAGTGTGTGCAGATACAGAACCGTGCACCTTTAGGGCAGCCTGGAACTGCTGTCGTCAGAGCAGATGATGCAGGCAATGCCTGGCAATCATCCCATGCTGAGAGCCAGGGCTGTTCAATGCTTCCCCACAGCCCTGCCATCACTGCAAAAATTACCATAGAAACACGGGAAACTTTACAATAATACAGTTATGAACCAAGCACCTTCACTGACTACAGCCCACACAGCATTTCAGAACAGTAACACATTTCTTACCTGGAAAGGTAATTACAAGGGGGCAGGAATCACTGGTCTCCTTTTGTAATGAGTTCATGATATCAAACATCTCCTTTATTGAATGTTGGTCACTGGGAAAATTCAGTGATCTTTTAAAATCTGCTGGATTGTCACTCCTCTCCTGTAATACCTTAAGAAATATGTCCTTGCCTGATTAAATGTTTTGGTACCATAAAAAGGAAGTAATAAAATCCCTCCCAAACACAGTGAATCTCAGATCTGCAAATGCATATCATTACACCAAATATAAATTGCCTTTTTTAATTTACTGCCTTATTTTAGTATTATAAAAGATATAAAGTAGTTAACCAGCACACCAGGACCCTAGAAACTAAGGCTATCTTCTTTTTTTTTTTTTTTTTTAATAGATTGAGGCCATCTCAGCTCACCCAAAATCTTAGCTCTCCTGTGGAAAGACAGATAAAAGGTTAAATCCTTAGAGAACAAGGAGAAATCCAAAGAAATCCCTCCATCCTAAATTGTCACCAGGATTATAAATCAATTAATTACAATACAAGAATATGAACTGGGCTGCTTACAGGACAGTGTGCTAATTTAAAACTGCTCTACACTGAAGGGTTTTTTTTTTATTCACACTCTCCTGGACTAGAATTTCTTTTCCTGCACAACTATTAAAAGCACCTGTAAGTGTACATACACTTTTCATATTTCTCAGGAATTACAGATATGAGCATTTGAAATTAAGAATTCTTAATTAAATTATAAATAGTTACATACTACATTTGGGTGCCTTTCTTACAATTTTAAAGTTATTTTAAATATGCAGTACTTACCTATTTACACATCGAAAAGTTGTACTTTAAAATGGAAACAGTTATGGTTCCAATCTGCTACTCATAACATACAAAAATAACAGATATACATAATTCCGGTAGGCACTGTAATTTATTATTTTAGCCTTTACCAAGAAAAACATTTTCAAGCAATTTTTTTTGACCAGAAGTTTATGAACTAAAGTTGGAAAGGTGGTTCTATAAGCCAAGTAAACAATTTCACTATCAATGACTTTCTCCCTTGCTTCCAAGTATCTGTTGCACACAGAGACTTCATTAAAGCAGATTCGAAAAAAAAAAAATTGTGCAACAATATATGCCTTTCATGTTGCAGCTTTAATTTACTTCAGTATGTTATCACACACTTCCAAATTAATAACTTTAGATTTAGAATTCCTTACTTTCTTTTCACCAGCACCACCACCAAAACTTTAAAAATAATTGTTCTTTTAATATGATAAATATTAATTTTATTGCTAAAAAATAATTATATTGTTATCAAGAACAACAAAGCCACCATCAAAGATGAAAATAGCCATTGTCTGCATGTTAATTTAATTACATAGGTAAAAGATTGCTGTTCCTGTTCAATTGCTCAACTGCTCCACAGTCAGAATTCATTTTTATCAGCCCAACAAAATTAATTCTGTCACTTTTAGCTGTGATACAAAATGGCCAAAAAATAGAAAACCCAGTTTACAACTCTTTCCATTCTACCAGGAACTACTTATAGACAGAAGAGACACAGTAAAAGCAGATTTTATCCTGGAAAGAAGACATGGGAAAACAAATACATACATAGAAGGTACACACTGATGATTTTACTTCCTGAAGAAATCCAAACATTTTGAAAAAAAACAGAAAAACACTTTGTTTAACTATACTCTTTACCTTACCTCTTAATGAGGTGCTAATTAAGACTTAGCAAAATGCATGGTCATAAATTTTACTACAGACTTTTTTCCCAAGGAAAATCTTTGTCCAGCAGCTCTCCAATCACACAAACCAATTATTTTTGTTCTATCTGAATAATAGGTATCGCTTTTTGTATAAGTGTCTTAACATTTATAATCAGAAGGCAAAAACAATTCGAGTGAAATTAGTGCCTATTGTAAGAGAAGCTAACAACAACAAGAACCAAAAAAATGGGGTTTATTCATGGTTTTTCTGACATCTCTTGCTATGCCAGACTGTGCAGAGCTCTCTTCCATTGGCTCTAATCCTCATCCTTGCCTCTGTGACAGAAAACACGAGTTTTGTGGCAGCCAAAGCAGAACTGATCAGGAGTGCAAGATGTGAACTCAGACAAGGTCCAAACACTCGTGGTGACAGGGAAACCAAAGCCCACTCCAAGGTCCAGCACCACCCTTCACACCCCCTCAGAGCCCCCCTGCTCAGCATCCCTGTCCCAATTCAGACACACACGGGTGTCCCCTGCACAGCACCGAGCTGCTGCTGAGGCCACTGAGGCTGGCTGGAATGATAAAGGCAATCCTGCTCAGCAGAGATGCCAAACAAGACAAATGATGTGCTGTGCTCAGACATGCACCAGCACCATGAAAACCCTGCAAGCATTCTGCACCTGCTTAAATTCACGACAATCTTCCAACAAGAGGTAAGATTTTATTTTAGGTGGAACCTATCTGTGGACACACACGTTTAGAGAGCTGGGGAATCACAGCTTGGGAATTCTCTCCAGGCCTGGATTTCTCCTGACTCTCAGCTCCATTCCCAGGCTGACAAGCTGACTGCAGCTTCAGTTAGGGAGGAGTCTCCCAGGGTGACAACATGGTGACAAACAGAGTGGAATTCATCACCAACATTAACCCCTGGTGTCTTTCCCGTGGGACACATCCTGAGGTGCTGTCCCAAGGATGTTTTTCCCAATTATCCAATGAACTACTGTCCTATCCTAACTGCACTAACACACTTTAAATACGAGTTGTCCATACAATAAAGTTAAGCTTTTTTCCCCAAAGAGCTCCGTGTGTGTTGCTGCCTTTTCTCTCTCTTTGCAGAGCAGTAACCAGCCTTATCCTTTTTCTTCTGCTGTATTTCTGCAAGCACACTTGCCCACCATTTTACTTTAACTATCACCAAGTTACGTGTTTTGTTGTTTTGTCCAGCAGAGATTTTGTCATTCTTATTGTTGCCTGAGGACACCAGCCAGAACAATAAACAACTCCAAATAAATTCCCTTTACACAGCCTCGGACATGCTAAAAACTTACCTTCTAAAGTCTGATCACACATGAATTGTGTCAGTCAGTCCTTAAAACAGAAAGTTTTCATTTATCCCGACAGAAACATGAGGAAATACAGATTTAAAACTTCATTAAAAAAACAAACAAACAAAAAACCAGCATCACTTAAACACAGAACTAAATGTTGTATTTCACAGTGGCAGTCAAGGAGAACACTCTGAATGCTCATTTAAAACAGAAAGTCTATATGAAATATATACATGAAATATAATGCATAAACTCGTCAAACAGGAGGAATATTCTAACAGCAGATCCAGGACTGTTCCTTTCTTACTTTCATTAATCCACAGTTGTCCTGATTTGCATTAACAAGACTGCTGCCACTGGTAAGTCTCTTTGCATTTGACATGAAAATGAACAGAAGACTAATTTTAGGAGTATTATAAACATCCTTCCAGAAGGATATCACAGATTTTTTTTCAAGATGCAAAACCTTTTCCTCCTGAATACCAAGGAGAAAACAGACATTCATTATCTAAGTTCCTCTTTAAAAGCATAGTTCCTGCACATTTCTCAGTTTTAGGACAGTTGGCCATCAATAGGGAACAGAGGGCTGAAATTGTTAAAATAATTGACAATACACTGTGCAGACTCCCAAAGGCCTTCTGGAATAGATGTCTCCTAAATCAAATATTAGAGCATTTCTCTGAGTTTATAGTAAGTGTGATATAGTAAAATGATTTGTTCATTACAGTAATTTCCCTTCTCTTCTGTTTTCAAGTTCCTTTTTTCTTTTTGGCACACATTTGTGTCTATTCCCATTCTTTTAATGCAGAATGTATTTTAAGAGCTATCCAAGAAACACTTATGGTAAGAGATGATCAGATAAACACTGTTTGAAATGTCCCAGAATAAGTTACATAGCACCCAAATCAATGGTTATTGTATTGAAGCATTCAGCACCTCTAACACTGTCCACAGCAAACCAAAGTTGTCTGAACAGTTGAAAATGCAGAGAGCAGCCTGTGTTGGTCCATTTCAAACACAAGTGTTTAAGCAGCAGGTCTTCACTGAGGTTTCCAGACTCACTAAGCAGAGATTCCTGCAAGACATCACCCTTTGGAAAAGCAGCATTGTCCATTATGACATGTTTTTCAAATCCCAGCACTTAGTGGAGCCATATTGTACTTTCAAAGCTAACTACATGCACCTTTTGAAAATATTAAAACACATCTTGTAACAGCCCACTGAGTGCTGCCAATAATCCATGGCTGTGTCCACACGTGCTGTAGAAACAGAGACACAAAACAAGGGCTTGATTTACCCCACACACAAAAACCATCTGTCACATAACTGCCAGGAAAACTCTGACCTCTCAAGTCCCTGTGCCTTAACCACTTGACCAGCACAGACACCCACACACACTCCTTAGTAATTATTTCCTAAGAAATAAACGTAGCAGGGCTGCAAAACTGCAGCATAGATAGACTGAAATAATTCTTCAGCTGCTTGTACTTGCAGATATAAACAGTACACAGATCATAATCCACCTGCAGTTTTCAGAAGGTTTTGATGTCAATGCTGTTCAAACACATCCTCTAAAATGTTGAGTCTATAATCCCTCAATATGTGTCAGATAAAGGATTTCTTATTGATTTGAGGTCAGGATTTCAGCATAATGAAACTCATGCAAACTTAAGGCTTTTTATGTTGTTTCTTTTCCTTTGTCTGGCTACTCCCTTTCCATTTTTAAACATGCAATCTGTGATCCACGAGACTTAGGGAAAAATCCTAAACTGTTTTCCTTGTAATTCAGTACATCCAGATAAAACCATGCTAGAAGGTTATTATTGATGCCTTGTTTGCTCATGCTATACTCACAATCTATTATATGTAATCCCTGGATATTCTGAAGAATCACTGCTAGAATTAAAGAACCTTTGTTTGAACTTAAAGTTTTGGTGAGTGAAAGGCATCTGCTAATAGAAGACAAGCTAGGGGAAAAAAAACCTGCAGAAAACTGCATTTCCTTACTGCTACTACTTTTGCAGTCTAGCCACAAAAGCAGCATTCAACCTCAACAAATTGGTTCAGGTGCCTAAGGTTAATATTCACAGCGTTTTCCTGGGACACATCTTGCCCTCCTTAACACATCCAGTGTTGCATCATTAACTCATTAAGTTTATTTCAAAACCCATCTCCCTATTTGCGTGATAGGCTGCAGCTAACAGTCTGTTTTGTAAACTGAGCAAGTTTATTCTTGGTCTGTGTTCATGTAATGCTGAAGATTTGTCTACATACAAAAGTTATGTCTAATTACACTGATTTAGTTTAATCAGCTCGAGCCCTGTGCTGTGATGAGATCACAAGGTTGCTTTCTACACGTGAAGTTTTTCACTGGGGAAGATGGACACGACCCTTCTACACTCTTAAAAGTTTCATCCACGTGCTGGTTACAGCTGCACAATTATTTAAATAAAACATAACGTGCACAACCAAAGCATTTCCACTGCTCTAGAACCTGTTTCAAATCTGAGACACATCTGAGAGCACACGCCCCTTAGAAATTTGAGTAAGAGATTTTACCAGGAATTAAAACACTCTTCTTTTTGGGGTATATTATTTGAGAGCTGATGCAAAGTTTCACATGTAATAGTCCATTTCTGGTCTGAGTTCTGGCAGAACCAACTTCCCGACTTTCTGTGGCACCCCGATAGTTGAGGAGGTGTTGCAGTTTTCACTGTGAACAATTCCTAATTTTGGATGCTTTTAAATAGCATTCGGGATGCATTTCTATTTGCTGCTTAGTAAACTGAAAAACTGAAGTTGCAAATTCACCTGAGCCGACATAACCTAGTAAATATTTGAAATTTTAAAAAGTGCTAAAAATATTTCAGATTTTTTTCAACTTAGGATGAGATTCTTTTCAGTAGATTGCAAAATGAAATGGCTCTTTGTGACATGGTAGCACTGAACCATAAAACAATGCAAAACATTAATAATCTTAAGTTTTATTAATGGAAATACTTAATATGAATCTTAATCATTGATGACATTCTGTTTTTATAATTGAGCAGGAATCTCTATTCTAGGGCACTAGGAACTGAGGAAAAATAACATTTAAATATTACAAAGCCCCAGCATATGTAGCTTTAATAATGGAATTTCAACAGATATGTTTTAATAAATAGATTCTTCTGTAAGCAGTGGAAATGTTCACAGTGTGGCTACCATGTGATTTGTGCTGAAAAGCAATCCTCTACTTCAATAGTGTACAAAGATTATTAACTCCATGGATATGATGACAGAAACATTTTAAATGCCAGCAGACAGTAAAAGCAGTATGTTATAGACCCTTGGATTACTGGGGACAAGGTTCTGGAACACCCAATATTAGTTTTCAGTGCTTGATAAATAACATAATTTTCATGTGGAAAATTTTAGGTGTAAAATTCTTTCCTCACAACATTCCTGTAGATTCATAGAGACAAAAACACAACAAAAATTAAGTTTTATATACACATACATATATATGAAAATCACAGGCTGCATGAAAAAAACTTTGTGCTGTTACTCATGTATTACATAAAGATTATAGATGCATATTCCCTTATGAATTGAATATCTTATGAAATTCAGTGTAAGAGAATGAAAATACAGATGGAGTGTTTAAGCTCCTCACACAAATTACACACAAAAATAGTCTGAAATGGCCAAACCTGCCTACAACAGACACAGCTCTTTTAGCTGGATAGATGAAAGATACACACGGCCCAAAAAACTTGCATGTTATAAATCCCCTCCAGAAATAATGATGGATTTACAGCTCCCTCTCAATAGTGCAGACAAGCCCTGCTCTGATCCAAACCCCTGGGATCAGTAGCCTGATACCCTCACTCCAGACCATTTGGATCCACCCAAGCATCAGCACTGCAAGTTATTAGCAAGGCAGAAAGCATTTGGAACTGCAGCATATTGACTATTGTTCCTATTGGAAATGTTGGTTTAAATACTCGGTGAATTTCTGATTTTTTTATTGAGCAACATTTGTTGGTTATTAAATCAATCCTCACCCAGTTGCTCTCTAGAACAACACTGGATTCTCTTGAAGGTTTGGGTGGCCCAGGAGTCTGTGGCTGCTCCAGGATTTCCCTTCCTAGAGATATTTACCTTACTGCTACTATTTCGTATGGAATTATTTGTTGGTTTCAGTGCCATTCCTTCCTCTGAGGCTGCACTTTCATCTCACTGAATTTTTTATCTTTTAGATTCATTTCGCCCTCTTCAAGGGGTACAGAAATGAAGGAAATTATTCCAAATGTAATTTCCTATGCTTCCATCTCTTTGTGATTAGCAGGCACATTCTGAAAAGCACAATGATAGATTCCTTTGTATAGTGATTTCTCTTCAGATCTCACAAATAAGCAACAAAAAAAAATTCTCAGCTAATATGGGATTTCAGCTTAGATGGTCACAAATTAAGCAGAGAAGGGTGTATGTTAGTTTAAACAAATTACCCACATTTTCCATTTTTGGTCTATAGCATAAGAAATTAGATAGTTAATTTTAAATGCAAAACTTTGTACAGCGTGCAAATCATGTCTGTATGTCAAACTAAAATAACAAACCTAATGAGGAATGTTAAAAAAGCAAGACCTATTAGTTTAAAGATACATGGAAGCAGCCAAAGATGACAAACATGCATAAAATTCAAAACATGATGGAAAAAGGAACAGGCACTGAACCACATAAATCAGTGTTTTGAATTCTATTTCTCTGTGGGTATAATTGTACCTTAGTTTCTTATAATGATTTATTGAGGTAAATAGTCTGTATGGTTTAACAGCTACAGCTTCAAAGTGTCAGGCACAGACTCTCCTTTATTCATGAGGCAGCTGAGTATTGGGATGTGAATCAGCTTCTGTATTCTGGGACTTGGCAAAGTTTGTTTTTAAGGTCCTTATAAAGGATTCATGTTGATGCAGCTATTCAAATGTGAAAAACACTGTGCTGTAATGGATGAAATAGAAAAGCTTTACAGTAATTCTGCAGGAAAAAAAGTAAAAACACTGAAATAAACCATTCAGAATTACCTTCAGGAAAAGAAAGGAACATCCCAGAGTTAATTTTAATACATTATATCATCTGGGGGAGCACAGAAAAAAAGCTAATTTCTTGATGAAGCACAAAAGTATGATGGGATTGCAGAATTTACTTTTAAGCTAAAAGAAAATAAAGTACAAGAAAGAAATGGTGGAAGTTTAAGCTGTGACATTCGCATTTTGGGTTGATTGCCAAACCACACGTCCTATTGCTCTCAGACCAGGATAAACCAACCATTAACTAATCAAAAGAATCATTATCCATGAAAGCTATGATGGCATTTTAACAGTTCTTAATCTATTAATAAGAAAGAATAATTTGCAAAATATATTCCCTCTTCTGTTTACATTCACAGGACCATTCTTAGCAGAAATTATCTGTAGGCTCCCATGGTGTAGAAACCCTATGAAAGGCATGAAAATTCACTAAGCTTCCTTGAGTCCCTGTGCCAAGATATTCAGCAGGAACTTTGGTGGTTGCCAAGAAACACGTGTGCCTCAGCTACAGAAGCTCTGCATGGACCTGTATTTCAACATTCCTGGAGAGAAATGTGACCCCTCCGTGCATGCACTGCTCTGCTGGCATGCTCACATTCCTCCCCATCTGTCAGAGTGGCATTCTGCCTTCTCACAAGGTGGGATGCCAGTTCTGGAGCACAGGTGCCAACCAAATATAGGTTGGGATTAATATTCTGCGAAATGTGGCAAATAACATTTCACCTGCAAGAGGGCCGTCCTACCTGTGGCCCGTGCCAAATTAGGATTGCATGCTTCATTAACAAAGGGGGTCATCAGCTGAAAATCACAGGCAGAACCAGAAATGCTGCCTTTCTGGATAACATCTCCTAGCTGAGAGCCTGCAGCCCCGAGGTTTAATTTACAATACGCCGAATTTTCCTAACATTGCAGCCATACAGCCCTTTGGAGCAAGGTGCAGCAGACCATGGACAGAGATCTGTTGAATTCATCCTCCCAGACTCATTCTTGACAAATTTCAAGATTCTTAAAAGATTAACAGTGGGGGGAAAGCATAAATAAAGATTTGTCTTTCCTCTAAGGGGGTTTCTAGCATCACAAAGAAAATAATCTTCATTATAACTGTCAAAAAAACCCAAAGTAAAGCTAAAACTATTTTCAACCAAATTGCTCATATAATTCCAGAATTCTTAAAGTCTATAAAATATCTTTATAACGATTGATATACAGTATAAAAAGTCTTTAGTTTCTAGTTTGAGAATTTATGTACACATGAAAGTCATGAACAGCCATTACACAAAAATCATTCAACATACAATGACAACACTGGACAATATTAAATGGTATTTCAATATCCTCAGAATGAAGTATAGTTTGAACCTTTTCATTAATAAAAATATTCCCTAATCTAACTAGAAAAATTAAATATTCAGTTGATCAATAAACAGAATAGCCATAAAGTAATGTTGGTTTTGCCTCCAAATTAGCAGAGCCTACTTCATTGATAAATGTACAAAAGAAAAATGGAACATTGCTAGTCTGAAAAAATTACCAGTTTTCAGGAAACAAATCATTATCCTTTCTTTGGTAATTTATTATGATTTCTGTAATTTTTTTATCCCAGGATGTACCTGATATATCATCAGCTTTAGATGGTTTTGTTAAACTGGCTATCCAAAAATGAGTCATATAGTGCACAATTCTACATTATTTAGGCTATTCAGAAGGCACACCACTGCTATTCCCAAATGACAAACTCAGAGCTATTAATTCTTACAAGCACAAAATTACAACTCAATACACTGAATTCTATAATTACAGTTCAATACACTAAGATGCAAAGTCCTGCCTCTGAGATGGAATAAGCCCCATGCAACAATACAGGCTGGGGGCCAACTGGCTAGAAAGCCTGTTTGCAGGGAAAAAAAAACTGGAGGTCTCTGTGGACAAAGTGATGATGAGCCAGCAGTGTGCCCTGGCAGCAAAGGCAGCCAGCAGCATCCCAGGCTGTTTTAAGAGAAGCACTGCAGGCAGATTGAGGGACCTGGTAATTTCCCTCTTCCTGGCACTGGAGAGACTGCTTCAGGAGCAATGGTCCAGCTCTGGTCTTCCCAGGACAAGACAGAGCCTGAAACAGTGCAGGAAGACACGAGGGAGGCTGCAGGGTGATGTACAAGGTAGACAAGGAGCTGAGAGAGCTGGGCTTGCACAGCCTGGGGGAGAGCAGCTGAAAGGGAAAATGGAATAAGGCTCCGTGCAGAGGTGCACAAGGACATGACAAGAGGCAATGGACACAAGCTGAACTATTCCAATTCAATATAAGGAAAAAAAAATTTACCTTGAGGGTGGTCAAACACTGGGCTAGTTTGCCAAGAAACGTTGTGGCATCAGCATCCTTGGACACAGTTCAGCTCGACTGGAGGTGGCCCTGTGTAACCTGCTCTAATTGGACCTGCACTGAGCAAGGGGTAGGACTGGATGGCCCCCAGGTGGTGCTTTCCCATCTACATATTCCTATGTGAAATATGTGCTGGGATTTTGTATGATGCACATCCCAGTTTTAACAACGTGCAGGAACATTTCAGAGTATCACACTGCAGGCAATCACTAAACTATTCAGGGACAGCAGCCAGCCTCACATTTGCTTTTCTTGTCTTTTCTTTCAAACAAAGTCTTCAGTCTTCTGTACAGAATTCATTTCTAGTAAATTAACAGCATTAGACATGGCATTTATACTAAGCCTTCCCACTTTGGATCCCAAATGCTTTAGAAATGATGCATTACTTAACACAGAAACAGGCTCCTGTTATGCCCCCAGCAAAACAAGGAAGGTGGCATAAAGTCAGTAGAACAGCATATTTTTCTTCCTGGCACACCGTGCCTGTATGCCACGACCACTATCCTAATGTAAAGGAAGATGTCCTGCCCACAATTCCATGACAGTCTCTGGCCTGTCACAAATACCACCAAATTAAGTGGACATGCTCTTTCATGCCTAGGTTAATTTATTTAAAATTTATTATTTCAGATTAATAAAAATATCCTGATGCTTGGGCTGCCAATTTCCATGCTCAAAGTCAAAACATGCATAAATTGCTGCAGTATTGCACCTGCAACTTACTGTCATTTATTATTAGAGTATGAATATCAAAATGGTAAAGTCTACTTTAGTACAGGCAGAGTGTACAGTAGGTTCCTGGAAATGCTATCAGATAGTTTATAGTTTATTAATAGAGTGTAGATCTTGAAAAGATCACTACATTAATTTTAAAGACTTGATGTAAGAAATAACACGTTGGTGTTAAACAGGTAAAAGAGAGCGATAAATTTCCCTTTTATTTTTGTGCTCCTCGCAGTCACTCAAAGCCAACAGGCTGTGACTGAAACACAATTAATAACCATGAGCCCAGTACAGGGATAAAGCAAACATGTATTTGTGTGTCCTTTGTAGAGAAGAGATCTTCCAGTAGCTAAGAGGAGCAAAAATCAGCATTGCCAAGGAGACACTCTGCCTGCGTTTTAAGGAACACAAGTCACAGAACACATCCAAACTGCATAAATAAGAGGGGGAACGAGTGACCACACATTTGAAACAGATACTGTCAGGACACAAATTAATGAAACCGTTTTTGCAGCAGGAAAAAAATCTTTCTGATGCAGTGGCAGCAGACAGTATTGTGATATAGCTCTATTAGGGAGGTGCAGATATTGACAGGAAAAAAAGTCTTCTGCAGCCTTCAAAGCTTATTTGGACACTGAGTACATATGAAAAGTCAGTGTGCTGCACTGATGATGAAAGTTGAGGAGAAACATTTCTTTTGGAAAAGGACCCTGACTTGGGAGCTGTGCAGATACATCAGAGCTTTAGCACACCTGTTTTTTTCACACCTTTAAAATATTTCTCTAAGGATCAAGTGAAACCAGCAGGATAAAGATACCTGGTGCTATTTCTTATTCCTTTCCACTGACTATTTCCACAAATGTTACTGAAATCCCTAGGGAGAAGAAACTGTTGCAATCATACAGGGTTAGGAAGGAGAACACACACAATTTTTCCCATACCACTTATATTTCCTTCTAATTCCTCTTTGTTCATCCAATAAAACATTCGAAGGTGTTAGGAACAGAAACAGTTATATGAAGAGACAAATTCTGTTTACAGACAATTTTCAGCAGACTTCAAAGGCTTTGGCTTGCACAGCTCTGTGAGACTCAAACAAGGACTATGTTAATTTTGTTCAACCTTTTCCAGCAGTGTTACTCACTACAGTATGTTAAGCAGTGGTTTGTCCACACGACATTCAAATTATTCATAAGTTAAATTCACCAAGACAAACAGATAAAAACGTTAAGGTTCTCTTTTCCCTAAAGTATTCTGATTTACTAAGGATGGATGAAACAGTATACCAAAGGGAACAGAAGATACACCCAAGGAAGGATCTACAGAGTTTTCACTCTAAACAAACACAATTCATTCTGATAATACTGAAGACTTTCCCCTCGTTCAGACTCGCAGCAGAATAATTGAACTTGGCAGGTACTTTCTGTGAAACGTCTTTATTGGGGCTTTTATGTGCTAGCAAGCACAAAGGAAAAAGAAGGAAAGAAGTGAGATATATAAAGCTGTACCTTCATTGCAATAAAAATGATTTTTACTCAGGTATGGTATTCTAGCACTGTCCCCTGTACAGTGGTAAGTGAAGAGGCCGAGTCAGTTTAATACAATTTAAAATCTTAAGAAAGCAAACCACTGTAATTCCTTATTTTGGGGTAGCTGGTTCCCATCAGCTCCAAGTAGGAGATGCATTGTTGGCCTTGTCTGGCTACACTGATATAAAAACTACCTGGGAACTGTCTGCATTAGGATTGTACCAAAACAAAGCTTCTTAACTTACCTTTTATGATGTTAAAAAATGGGAATTTTGAAAAATTCTTTGTAGAAGCCTAATACCTGCAGGGTTACTAGAAGTCTGCACAGACCTAGGTTCAAGGACATAACCTTTCCATTCTTTGTTTTCTTCCTTTGTTAAACTGGGGCAACAATTCTTTTTTCTGTGGTATTGAATAATGGCCTTTTCTGCTAGTCCAGAAATAAAAGTAAGTGAAGATGGTCTTTGTATTGATGTGCTGTCTGTCTTGTTTATGATAGAAACTATTTTGGTTTTAGATGGGAAGTGTTCTAAAAAAGCTTTTACAACAGGTTCAGAAATATAAAAGCCATTTCAGGATGAGGATCTCTCTATCCTTTATTTTGTTAGTCCTTGAAAGGGCTTTTTAAATGTTAACAGCTACGACTGCCTTCACTCAACTGATGCTCCCTTCTCAGCAATCCTTCTGTTGACATCTCTTTCTTTGCTCTTAGCTTGTGTCTCCTTCTTCCCAACCCCTTAAAAGAAAACAAGAGGTTGGGATTGAACTTTTGGCAGACATAGGGCCACTAAAACACATTGAATAAGTTTGTTGGGCAAGTCAGATTTCAGTGAAAGAGTTTCTTTCCTCGCTTTCAGTGATATACAGAATATTTTCCACTTTTCCCCGTGGCACCCTCCATATATTGCAGTGACAACTACTAAGCAAAGCTTCTCAGAAAACAGGAAGCATTTTCAGCTTAAATGGGTTGAAAGAGATGAAAAGGTAGGGTAATGTTGTGTTTCTATTTGATACCAAATAAAGCTTTTTATCTAAAAAAGGTGTGATTTAAACTGTGCACTTAAAGTAGATGTATGTGTACATGTTTATTTTTTTTTTGCAAGCTAAAAAAAGGTATTTGTTTCCTTCTTAAGCTTTCTTACAGACAGGTACTGGCAGCATTCCCTGCCTCATGGTGATAGCTACTTTGAGTATCAGAAGTTCATTAGTAACAATTAAACATTCTACAGCACTTGAGAAGAGGTTGATCCTGTTTTATAAGCCAATGTCACTGAGCATATTATAAATTACAGTAGTCCAATTACTCTACAGCTAATATTGAGCACTTATACTTTGCTTTGAACACACACTCTGCAACTGATAATTAATTCTTAATGCTGGCATGCAGATATATTATCCTAATTTCACAGATAAAGTAGAAAAGTGAGATAATTTGCCAAAAGCCACTTAGTCTTGAGTGGAGTCAGTAGTAACCAGGGGAAGATTCAACCCTGTATCCATGGCTTCCAAACCAGAGCTGACCTCAATCTTGGTCACTATGTGATAGTTTTATTATTGCAGCTTGGCAAAGCAACCTTATCACATTATAGTTTGAGGAATTATTTTAGCTGTCAGATCTGGTTCTACTTTTATCTACCCTACATCCACACACACAAAAAAAACCAAACAAAAACAAAACAAAACAAAAAAAAAACCACTAAAAATTAAATTAAATAAAAAATAATTGTGAAGAATTTATATCAGGATCTTCACTCATGCAACTGATTCAACAAGATCTAGTTAGGCCTCAACTTTCCCACCACCATCCCTTTCCATGAAAGCAAATGAGATCTCATTATTTCAGAATCATTTCAGCAAGTTTATGTTCATTTCACTGCACTTCACCTTGTGCCCTTCCATCCAATTGTTTTCACTTAATTTCAGAATTTCCTTTTTTTTTTTCCTTGACAAGGTTTTGTCTGCCTGGAAGTTTTTCTAATGCAGACTGCTGAGCTTCAAAATTCAGAAGCTCCTCATTCAAGTGATTCTTCTGGCATGTCCTGTACCAGAGTTGGTGTGCACCCACCCTGCAGCTGCACAGATGTTCCCATGCACAGACTGCAGCTCACCACAGCATATTGAAAAGTCTAAGGGGATAATTGTACATGAAGGTAAATAATTCTGTTACCTTATGTGTTATTTCAGCTCATCTCACTCTTACCTCATTGTCTCTGTTAATGTCCAACAAGAAATCTCCCTGTTCCTCCCTCTTGCTCCTCCCTCTGCACACGCAGCCATTTATTTGCTGGAGGTTCTATTTCTGCATCACTTGGTGCTTCAGGACAAAACCTCCCCTGTTGTGAATGCAATGTTAACTTCAGGACAGTGCCTTCAGAGACTGTGTCAAAACAGGGGAAAACTCTCACAGATATTGCCCAGAATCCTTACCTGTTGTTTAGTTTGTGTTCCAGAACAGCCTCAGAGAGAGGAGATGTGTTTTTTTCTGAGAAACTCAGTGTGACTTGTTCTGAGAATAATGACATTTCTCTGCTGTCCAAAAGAACACAGCAAACATAACGCTGCATTCCAGCATGACAGGATTTACAGAACTCCTTTCTTATAATTTATTAGTGTTACTGGAATTATATAAAGCTCATGAGTCACACATCCTCAGACTTATCTGTAATATCTGCAGGGAGATAAGCAAAACCTTTCCACAATCATTCTGCTACTGAGAGAATCCACATTTTTGTCAGCATTCAGCTCACTCCATTTCTAAGTGACCCCATAGGTAGATGCTGCCATTTCATGTTCAGGATGTCTTTGTTTGGTAAGGTACCTCTTCTCTGCAAAAACACAACGTTTTAAACAAGGGAGAAATACACTACGGGAGAAAAAAAAAAAATTAAGTTTCTCACAAAAAATATCAGCATTATTCAAAATGTAAACAAAACCAAAATGAACAAACCATTAGTCAGACACATAAACATGAGTTCATTTCAGTGGTCCTGAAAAAGACTTGAACTTAACAATAAGCCACGACTAAGACACAATTATAACAGCTGATGTGAGCAGTCTTCTTTTTACACCTTTTCTCCCAAAGACAAACCTTCTCTGTTTATCCCACAAAGGAAATATAGCCATGAAGTTAAAATTTCACACTCTTTTTTTTATTGAAATAGAAGTCTTTAAGCATAATAGTACAGAAACACTAATAACAACATAACTTTAAAAAAATGGAAAAATACAGTTTTAATGGTATTACATTACCATAATTCTTATTAAGTTAAACAGACTAAAAATGCAGGTAGATGCTACTAAAAAATGACTTTTTAATTTATAAGGTAAATATAAAATATTATATATAAATATATATTACTTTATATTTAAACATAGAGTATTTTATAAAGTAATGTCATTTTCAGTGGGGTTTTTTTGTAATTTTACTCCTCTTGCTAGAAATAATTTAAATGAATCCATTACTACAGTCTCTCTATAATAGTCTCTACATTTAAACACATGACATGAGGTTAAAGATGCAAATATACGATTCTCTCAGATTAATTATCGTTTCTGCTGTTTTATCATTGTTAAACAAGAAGCACAGAAGCTGTAGCAAGCAAATGTAACAACTGTGCCTTTCTGCACACTCAAGCAAACATGAAATAAAACACCAATATCCTAGTGCTATTCTGTATAAATATTCTATATATCACACCATATTTCATACCATATATCATAATCACAGTTTGGGCTGGAATGGACCTAATCCACTCAAAAAAAGAACTAATTAAGACACTAACTTTAGCTCTTTGGGAAAAAAAAATGCAATCGTTTGTTTTAACTGTCTCCAGAGGGAGGGATTCCCTGGGCAGTCTGTTCCAGTGCTCTGTCACCCTCGGTGTAAAGAAATTTTTGCTCATGTTGAATAGGAACTTCTTGTTTATGGCCATTGCTCCCCGTCCTGCACCTCTGTGAAGAGTCTGGCACCACCTTCTTGGCGCCCGTTTTTGAGATATTTGTACGCATCAATAAATTTTTCGGGCACTGCGTGAATTTTTGCTTTGTCCCCGTGCGGGGGTGATGGAACAACAGCACGGAGGGGTTACTGGGAACACCTGGAGCTCCGTGCGGGCCACACGAACAGCAGGACCGGCGGGTGCTGGAGTGAGCGGAGCAGCGGGGAGACAAGAGCACCGGGAAGCGAAGCGGGAAGCGCCGGGAAGCGCCGGGAAGCGCCGGGAAGCGCCGGGAGGCTCCAGCCCCCGTCTCCCGACCGCCCGCCCCAAGGCGGAGCCCGGCACGGCCCGCCCGGCCCGGCCGCGGCGCCGCAGAGGCCTCTGGGACTCGTAGTCCTCGCCTCCCCGAGCCGCCGTTACCGCAGCCCGCCCAGAACTACCGATCCCGGCGCGCCCCGCGCCCGGCCGGGAGGAGCGGCTCCGGCAGGAAGGCGGCAGCGCGGCCCGGTCAGCCAGCCGCGGCCATGAGCTCAGCCAGGGAGTCCCAGAGCCAGCACGGCCTCAAGCGAGCGGCCTCCCCCGATGTAACCGGGCGCGGGGCGGCGGCGCGGCGGGAGGGGGTTGGCGGCGGCGCGGGGGGCGGCGGCAGGGCCGCGGTTCGGCGGCGGAGCCCCCGGAGGGACGCGGGCAGGCCGCGGGCGGCCGGCCGGGCTGCGGCGGGGCGGAGGGGCCGCTCGGGGCGGGCGGGCGCAGTGAGCGTGTGCTCCCGCAGGGCTCCAGCAGCTGGGAGGCGGCGGACCTCGGCAACGAGGAGCGGAAGCAGAAGTTCCTGCGGCTGATGGGCGCCGCGAAGGTGAGGCCTCCCCGCTGCCCGGCGGGCACGGGGGCCGGGGCGGGCACGGGGACCGGGCCGCGGCGCGATCTGTGCGAAGCGACAGCAGCCCAGAGCTGCCGGGTTTGAAGGCTCTCCTGCCAGGAGGATTTGGGTTTCGGCGCTGTTATGTCAGCAGCCGTGTTATACAAAACGTCGCTCGGAAGTTGTCGAGTCCCTGCGCCGCAGCTTCGTCCCCACCCCACGCCTTAAATGCTTTCAGAGCAGCTCGTAAAATTACTTATTGACGCTTCCGAGGGAGAGGCCTGGGTACAAACTAACTAACCTACTTGCTAGGTCTGTAAATTTCTCTGTCCCCGGGAAAAAAAAAAAAGACTTTAAAAGAGTGGTAGCTGATAGACTAAACCACTAAACCTAGGGAATATTTTAAAAGAGAAAATACAGTAAAACTAAATTTCTATTATGCTTGCTGCAAAACTGGTTAAATGTAATAGTGTTTTTTCACGTATAAAATGTTGGTTTAGTATTGCACTTTTACTTACTTTCAAAAAAACCCATTTTTACTTTTAGTAACTTACTTTGCTTGCATACAGTAATTTTGTAAGCTAAAATAGCTAACCGTATTAAAGAGGTGGAAGTTAGGACTTTGTAGTGGATAGGGATACAATGCCCCATGAAAGCATCCTGCTACTGCTCATCTTAATGTCTGCTTGGGTACTTAATGCTGCTTGCTATGTAATGCCAGTTCTTGCCTATTGGGACACATTTGCTAATGAGCAACTAGTGAGCCAATAAATTAATCATTACTGTGAAGGTCTTACCTGACACTGTTAGCAGTCCAGAAGTGGGATCATCGTAAGATGCATGGCCAGAAGTGTTGCAGAGTGTCAGGGAAAGGGTAAATGATCAGGACCTGAATACATATCTGTCTAGCATCCTGTAGTATAATTTTCATATCAGTGGCAAAAAACAGAGAAGTAGAACCATCTCTGGGGTCTGGGAAGAGCAAAGAGTGTGTAGTTGTTGGGGTTTCTTTTTCAGAAAATTTAGCAAAAGGAAGATGAAACAAGGTCACCTAGAAGCAGCAGCTGTTAGCTAGTAAAACTTCCAGTCCTACAGTTGGGTGGCAGGATTTGAGAGCAAACCTTTTCCATTCAAGATGTCCAGGATGTTGGCAGAGCTGTCAGTGCACCCTAAAGCTCCAAAACAAACTGCCTTTTCTTTTAGAAAGAACATACTGGCCGCCTTGTTATCGGAGACCACAGATCAACCTCTCACTTCAGGACAGGTCAGTTTATCCAACAGCTGATACAAAGTTGGAAATCTAACCCTTATTTAGGAACATTCCAGTGCTCTGAGCTTGGTAGATGTGGCAGGGAGGGATTTCAGGTTTCATGGCTGCAGTTGAAGATGGGTCAGGCTGTGGAGTTGTAGAAGTTCCTTATTTCTGTTAGATTACTGGCAAATGGTTTCTCTGACTGCACTCACTTGTCTTGTAAAGGCCAGTATATGCCAGGATATCCAAACTAAATTGTACATAGAAAAGAACAGGGGTTGGTTTCTACCTGACCGAATTACCTATTGATAGAAAGATCTCTGCCCTAAAGCAATGAGGTAAAAGCTCAAAAGGTCTGCAGTGTCATCTTGGCAATCAGCAGTAATTGGATGTCATGTAGGATCATGATAATTCTTTATCATGCCTTCTTAGGAAGTCAAAGTACATGGCACCAAGCTGGGTTGGACTGCACTGCCTGAGAGAAGCCTTGATAAAAAGCCTTGTGGAATAGGAGCTGTCACCATTCCAGAAAACTTTCCCTCATATTCCAGAAAGCTTTCCCTGATGCGCTCCACTGATTAAAAATTATCTGTGGACCAAAATAAGCCTGAGGATTGGTTCCAGGTGCTGCTGCTGTTAGCTTACAGAGACTGAGAATCATTCCTTCATATCCGAGTTTCTAGAAAGGAAGTGATGCTTCTCCTTGAAGTCATAAAGAATCAGTATTCATCTGTTAATAGCAAAACGTTAAAATGCTGGGGTTTTAACACTTCTTTGTCCAACATACAGTTCTTACACTTCTGCAATAACATACAGCTCTAACTTCCAAATGAGGAAATGTATATTTGCAGTACAACCTTTCAGCTTCACAGAGATACAAATTAAAAGCTAGTGTTGTATGCCTCCTGGAGAGAATTAGAGATTCCTGTCTTTTCCAAGTACTTAGGATCCTTAGCTACTTTAGACCACTTACTTAAGTCAATAAAGGGGCCGTAGAAGTAGGTCATGAAAATTAGTTTTTCTGCTAATTCCTAAGGATGAAAAAATGCAGAACCGTAGTAACTGCTCCTTGTAATTCGGGATGCAGGAAAGAGTTTCAGATACAGCTCCATAAACGAGAGTGGTGCTATTGTCCCAGGGCATGATGCTATATCTGAGAGATGATTTAATCACAGTAATCCCGTGTTATGTAGTGAAGGTCACAAAGTTTCTCCTTGCTGGGGCATGTCGCAGTGTTGGCTGGAAGCAGAGAGAACTCACCCTGATTACATTTACCTCGTTCTGTAGAACATAACACTGCATAGTGCAGCTCTGGAATGCATCAGGTGTCAGGAACTTGCCCAGCCCTCTTTGTATGAAAGCCATCCTGCTTGCACACTTGGTCCTGTTGCTTTAAAGTCTGATGGTTTGTATGCAGTAATACTGGATCCTAGTTTAGAATGGTTACACTTCAACTTCTTGCCTTTGAAAACGCGTAATTCGGTGTGTTTGCTATGAATGAACCATAACCGAAGTGCCCTGGACAATGCAGGGGAAGAAGACAAGAAGATGAACGAGGAGTTGGAGTCTCAGTACCAGCAGAGCATGGACAGCACCATGTCGGGGCGGAACCGGCGCCACTGCGGCCTTGGCTTCAGTGAGGTACCGACTTCATTGCCACAGGGGCTTGCCTTTCTCTAAGACAAGGTGCTGCTGCCTTGAAAAATCCCTGCAGGCTAACGTGGTTTGGCTTGAAGGATAGACTTGTTGCAGGCACTTGACTGCTGTTTGTGTTTGTGTGATGTTTCTCGTTGTTCTGAGAAGTGAAAGGACATGCCTTAATGCTCCAGAGCAGTCAAGACTGATTAGGGCACAAAGTGACAAATACATTAAATCAGTGGTGTTGCTTAGGAATACATCATAGGCAGGATAACCATCTGCGTTGTTGTTAGCAGGATCATTGGATTACTTCAGCATTCCTCATGCTGCAGTTTGCTAAGTGTCCTTTCAGAGATAGTCACCAATGTGAATTCTTGATGGTCTAGCCTTTAGTTCCATTGTGTCACACTCTGTGACAAATATTCCAGTGTCAGTACTGGAATTACTGAACTGATGTGATCTGGAACTTCAAACTCACTGAATGGTGTCTTTAGGATTTCTGCTGTAACTAAATAAACCAGCTGATGAATCCATGCATGTCACAGCTGGCATGATTAACCACTTCAGGGAGTTGCTTTCTGTCTTATAATTAGTGTCTTTTAGTAACAAAATAAAAGGAGCCATTAAGCGAAACAATCACACTGGGAAATTTTAAAGGCTTCGGTGGAGTTGCCAGGAAATAATATTTTACCTTTATCATAATCTGAACTTACAGTTTCAGGAAGATGAACAAGAAGAGGAGGCAGCTGGACACTCCTCTGATGAGAGTTCAGAGGATTCTGAAAGTGGCTCTGATTCAGAGCAAGAGGAGTCTGCAGAGGAGCTACAAGCTACTGAAAAACATGATGAAGCTGAGGTTCCAGAAAACAAAAAAGAAGCAAAAAGCAACTATAAAATGATGTTTGTGAAAGCCAGTGGTTCATAACTGCAGATGTAACAGCTTTGTATTTAAAGTACAGTAAGCCTTATTGTTACCGTGCAAAGTGGAGGACTGCTACAGCACAAATCTTTGTATTTTGATTTTAAAAAGACCCTGTTAGATGACAAAAAAGTAGTATTTGCTTTCTGTTGCCATGGATAACATTTTTATGGGCACAGTGATATTACTGGTTTTTGTAAAGTGTATGAAATCCTGGATGGAGAAATAAATTTGTTTTGTTCCTGCCCAATCTTTACAATGTTATCTGAACTATCCCTTCCCTTATTTCATGCCAGATAAGGAAGCTTCATGTTAGTGGTTTATTCAGTTAGTACCCCAGTCTTGAATTTTTAACTATTAAGATTACATGTGAATTACGTGATGTTGCATTAGTTGTAAAATACCAATATCAGCATTATTCTGTGATGTACTAGAGCTTTAAACAATGATTTTGTCTATAGATGCTAGTGTTGGCAGGGCTGAGGAGATATTGCTCACTTTTGTGACAGCATTGATTGCTGTATCCATCTGAAGTCCTACAGCAGTTGCATAGAGAATGTTTTAGAAAAGTGTAATACAACAGAAGGCTCTAATTGCTTCTTTGGCTTTCTAACGAGGGGGAGGAGCTGTAGTTGTTTCTGCCTTTCAGTAGAAAAGAGTGATTTTTTGAATTACTGGTTCCTGGCTAGAGCACTGAGCTGTTATTAAAAATAACACCTCCCAAAGAAACCAGTTTACTATGAAAGAGAAAGTATACTTTGATAATGAAAAGGATATACAAATCATTTTAGCTTTTTTAAAATAAAGAATTAAGAGTCAAGTATGTGAGCCCTTCTTCCTTTTCTCCCTGTACATGCATCACTTGGAGGTCTGAGTCAATTAGCACAAGGCTGAACCTGTCAAGTCAAGCTGATATGCCTGGAAAGCCTCCTAGAAAGGAGTTCAGCAACTCCTTCCAGCAAGAATTAAACACATCCATTCCTCTGCAAAGTCATTGCATTCATGTAATGAATAAAATATCAGAGCTTTTTAGACTTTTTTTCCTCTTAGTATGTCAGACAGATCACCCGCCTCTCCTGGCTGGGAGAACAGGACACCTGTCCTGTACCTCTGGTACCAGCACAGCAGTGTTCCAGGGCCACTCCATCTGTACAATTCCTGATGTGCACACAGCATTTCCAAGCCAGTTGGCTGAAGGAAAGCAGCAGTTTGTACTATCATTACCTAACTGAATGTAAACATTGCAGCATCAGCTATTGGGGGAGGACTTGGAATAAGTATGGAAAAAATAAAAGTAATATTGTAAATAGAAACTGAGTGTAGATTTTGATTACTGTGTCTTATACATCTGCATTTAATACAAGCTTTTCCACTCATTCCACAATATTACAGCAGTCACTAACAGTCAGTTATTTGTACTTGTTTTGCCAATACTGCAAGCTTCTAATACACGGAGAAAAAATTGGTACATTGTGAAGAGAGAAAACCTCACCATGACTTAGGAAAGCTGCTCTATCTCTAGGAAAGAGAGACACCTCCCTAAAAGAACAATGGATTACTTTCCTAATAGACCCATTCCAAGTTTTCCTGGTTAGACACTCAAGCTAAACTTGAACCAGCATTTCACTGTTAAAATCCTTTAGTGGCTGCCACTCACCTCTCTGCCTTCTGTGTCTCTGAGCTCTCCTACCAGCATGCAGCCATGCAGAGATTCACAGTGGGATCTGGAAAGATCCAGGAAAAGCAGATCCAGCTGAGCAGCCCTGCACAGCTGTCTGCTGACACAATGAGGGGCTCTTCCACTCAGCCCCTTGCCTCCGTGATTAGGCCATCAGTTTCAGTTATAAATAAATAGAACACACAAAGATAAAAAGAAAAATAAACTGAAATTAAACTATTCTAGATATGCCTCTGACCAGGAAAAAAGAGAAAAAATCAACACAACTTCCATTGCCCAAAAGCAGAACACCAAATATGAACATCTGATGAGATTTGGGGTAATATCTGTGATGTAACTCACCTGCTCAAAATAGGAAGAACACTGTGTAGACACACTCTTGTCTTTCTGTCTAATTTATAAACATTCCAAGAGCTTGCAGACTGATCTATGAAGCAGCATAAGCTTCTCTCTATGTTCTATGTACAGGCTGATTTAGCTCAGTCTGTGCAGTGAATATTTCAATTCAGGAGTCAGTTTTAGCAACATTTGATACAACAATATCAGCAGTAGTGGCATGGAAATGAGCAGGATGGTTTCAGCTCACTGGAGACAGGGAACACAGGAAAAATCAAAGTCAGTGTCAGTTGACTCCTGTCAGCCCTTTGCTTTTTCAAGTTGGAATGGAAGGAGCTCCCAGGGATGAACATATCATAAGCAGACACTGACTCATAAGAAGGCCAACTACATTTGTCTATTAAAACAAGATTTGTCCACTGAAATGCCTCAACTCCAAAGACCAGCTAATTTCCATCTCAATAGAAAGGCAAAAGTCTGCCTGTTCTTCTACACCTCAGGGAAGGACTGAAGTTAGGCCCCAGAGGGTTGTCACAGAACAACCATCACATCTGCAAAGTTTTCATCTGTTTCTAAACCACACTGAAAATTTGCTTGCACAAAGAGCAATACAGGTGCATTCTCAGCACTTGGCTTTGGAAGACTGAAAACACCTGAACGAGGTCAAATGCACCGGTGTGCCTGTTCCATTTACCTGCAACCAGGAACCCCCCAGGTGAGCTCCATCACAGCCCCAGTGCCCACAGGTGCAGCAGCCACCACAGAGGTGCCTCTGAGCCAGCCAAAAAGGGATTCTCAACATCCTACAGCAATTCTCCAAGGCCAAAGAAACCAGATCTGTAAGTTGCCCTGTGGTTTCTTGCAAGTGCTTTGCAGTTTACTCTCTCTTTCTTCCTGAAGAGGAGGCTGACAACTTGATTCCTGAAAGCACAATTTATAGGCCAGCTTCAAAGATACAGGTCCCTCTAAGGCTCTGGTTGGGGAATTCACATCAAAGACAACGTGCACATGTTGTTCTGATGCCAGAGAGGACGGTTGGTAGAAATCTCCATGGATTTGCTACAGTCCCCAGTACAGGGATTAAATTATGCACTGAAGCTGCCTCTGTAAACTGCAGGAGACAAAGAGAATAAGTGGCAGTGCAATATCTCATAATCAAAGCCTGGCACAGCTCTTTGCATCAGTCTCCTGGAAGCTGTCAGGGGATTAAGAGAAGGGACATGTGTCAAGGTACCCTCAACTGAAGGGACAGAGCAAAAGTTGGTTTTGTTTGCTTTTAAGCCCGTCACCTCTGCACCTTTCATTAGAAAAATATCTTAGTGCAAGAGGTGTACAGCACCATGATGAGAGGTGAGTTTCCTAAAGAAACACAATACTTGGTGATTTAACTCGAGTTAATTTTGATGTGCAGGTGCAGAAGGAGCTCACACTTACAGTTTGTGCTGTTACCTATCCAAGGCCAGTACCATTTATGGTGGCCATATGGGGATCCAGTGGAGAAAAATAAAAAGGGAAGACTGAAAGGAACTTTAGATGCTGTCCAGGAACAGAGCACAGCAACTGGCAATAGGAAAGACAATTGTCCTGCTACCAAAACACTGCCCTCAAGTCATCACTGATTCTCCTTCATCCACTACCACCACAACCATCCCACTCCTTTGTTTAACTCTCTCACAAGGCATTTTTTGTACTAGGACGTGAAACATTCACATTTGCCAGCTATTCCTTCTTACCCTCCCCACTACAATTTAGGCCAAGTCCTTCCACTGAAATATTTAGCTGCTGTCCAAGTCTACATATTTCAGTTCTTTGCATCTTTTTACTGCCTCTCACTTCCCACCACCAGCCTGTTCTGCACCCTCACCTTCAGCCTCTTACTTCCATCTTGCTTGCACCTACATCTCTGCCATCATTTTCTACAATCTCACTACTCACCTTGGATTTCTGAGTCTCTTCCTTCTTTTAGTTGCTTCCTCATGCTACAGCTCCTGGTAAGAGGATTCAAGAAAACATCGTTGTCCTTCCAGTTTACATCTGGTAACACAATTTCCCCAACAGCTGCTCCAGAACTGCTAATTGTGTTTTCTTTGGAGGCTGTTTTGCACTCTCTGTAAGGCAACCAGGAGCACTGACAAGTAAATAACAAGTCAACAGTGCTCAAATGTGCACCTACTTTCTATATGCACTTACTTTTTACACATATTCAATATCTTCTGGTTTTATTTACTTTATAATTACCACTTGAAGTTATTCCACCATCTCCCAGCAATTTCACAGCAGCTTTTATAATTTTACCTCCCTCCTACGTTTACCTGTAGTTTAACATTCCAAGTGTGGTTGTTGCACAGGATACCTCAACAGACTTGTATTAAAAATGCTCTTTAAAATTCCACAGCTTTGAACTAAAGAAATATCTCAAGAAGTTTTCATGGAAAGTTCATTGCAGTTGGTTCAATTCAGCTGCAGTTAGATGCACCTTTTCAAATAATGGGGGAAAAAAAATGTAAAGGGGTCAGACCCAATCAATACAGTTGTTCAAACAGAATTTCAGGCACTGTGATGTGGGGATTTTTTGTGCTCTTTCTTTGTACTGCTCCACTATGAAGAAAGGTTGCTTTTGCTAGTAGAGCAATAAAAATCTTAGCCTTTTGAATACAGCCAAATAACCAATGGGAATCTTTACCAGGTGTGGAAAATGTAGAAATTTTTTCATGTTTTTCTTGTGCGTGGCTTTGTTCTTCTTATAACCACACAGAACACGGGCACACAGACACACACAGAGCACAAACAAACCCTTTAAAATACCCACAGACAGACATGAATCAGAGGGGTAACATCACATCCTGCCTTCTGCATCTTCTAAGTTTTGACACCAAGTAAATCTGGTCTTTCCTTCATAGAACATCCAGAAGTTAATTGCTAAGACACCTGGGAAATAAGTGGTTTCCTAGAGGGGAACAGATGCTGATATAAAATACATACACATATATTTGAAGATCTGGAAGTCAGAGGAGTTAATGGTGCAGGGGGAAAAATAATGGTGTAAATGGTACCAAAACAGGTCAGGAGCACTCTGCCTTCCCAAAACACCAACCCCTCCTGCCAAAGGCTGTGGGCTACCCAAGACCTCCCTGATGGGCTTTAAGAGCTTTTTGAAATAGCAGCACACAAATCTAGTAGCATCCTTCCATAGTTTTCCTTCCACTCCTAAGATATTTTCCTGAAGAGAATCTCTCAGTAGTTTCCTGAAAAACCCTTTTTATCTACTTCTGGTGGGTTTTGTTGTGGGGGGCTTTTTGTTGGAGGTGGTGGTTTTTTTTCTTCCCAAGTGATCCAAAACAGCCAGGACATCTCTAAGTATTGCTCACCTGCCCAGTCCTTTAAAACAAACACCATAAATACAAAGACACAAACAATGCTACAGCTCAGCAGGATTCCCTGCAGCCCAGCAATGCACACAAACTCAAAATAATAGTGAAAAATGGGGGGGAGGCTGTTGTGCAAGTCCAAAAATGTGAAAAAGGTGCTACTTACAACTATCAGGCTTTAGTTTTATAAATGCAGCTGGGCAGTAAAAGTTCTGTAACTTTGGCTGAAGAAATTGGCAACAGCTGTATAGGGATAGAGAATTCAGCCTGCAAAATATTTGCCTGGTATAACATTACAAAACTAAACTAAAAACCAGCACAATCAAAAGAACTGACACTGCTTTCTAATGAGTTAAACACTTCACTGTTTAACAGGCAGAGGGGAATAAAAGGCCACTTTCAGACCAAAATTATGTCGATCTGCAAGTTAACGTAATTTTTTCTAGTTTTAATATTAGAAAGTAGCTTGTAACAGCCTGAAAAGAGCACGTTGATTAAAAGAGAAATTGATCCAAAGCAAACACTCCATGCAGAGGAAAACTGGCCATTACTATTTAAAACTCTACCCATCCTTACAAAAGAACAGCATTTCACACATTCAACAAAAAGCTTTGGAAGAAAAATTACCTTATCATTTTTTCCCAAATATGAGATAAACTACGGACACGGCCAAAATCTTTCAATCGAGACTGGTTTTGCTGAAAATATTAATGATGTAACTGTTGAGGGCTAAATCCTTCTCCTCCACACAAGCTTGAATGAGCAGATTTTGTGTGTGTGATGAAAGGAAAGAGAATGAACATCTCCCCCGAGCTGCAGAGCAGAACTGCTGCTGCTCCTGTCCCTTCACTGCTCTGCTGTGCCCCCAAAAACAGGGGGAGCCCATCCTGAGCAGCTCAGCTCCCAATTCCTGCACTCACATTCAAAAGCCAAACAGCCTCAAACATTCACCCTGGGGTTCATGCACTCAGCACTGAGCCACAGAAACGCTTTTAATTGGTTTTTTTGGTTTTTTTTTTCAGAAGAATTCAACGTTTCCAGTGCTCTCCATCAGCCTGGTGTGTTTTGAGGGAGCTGCTGGAAATGCTAACACTGAGCTGCAGCTTTGCCAGTGCCCACCTTCCCCACAGCCAACACCCCACTCTCACTATTCCAAAATAAAGACAGATTTCATTAAATGCCTCGAGAACATTTCTTAAAACAAAACAACTTAGAACAATCATCATCATCAAAATGTAGAATTGGTGTAGAGAGAGCCTGATTCAAATCCCAGTAAAACGAGTGCAAAACTGGGGAACCTCAATGGGATTTAAACCAAAGAATAACAAAATGTGATAAAAGCACATTTCCAACCAGCTGGACACTGATAAGAGAGCAGACAAGACAGAGACAACAGGAGGCAGTCATGTTAATATTTTAATCTGTACATATACCATTTTCCAAACTGTTACATTTTATTTAAATTAATGTTTTCTTGCAAAATATTCATTTATGCTTTCAAAACTTTTTTTTTTTTTATAAAGGCAAAAAATAAATCATTATTTTGGCAAAAGGTTTTGAAGTTGATACTGGCAGTATTGAGGTAAAATAGATTGCATTAGCTAAATATATACTTTTCAGAATATTTCTGAGTATAGTGTTAATATAATATGATTTGTCTTAAGTCTGAAACACCAAAGTCAATTCCAAGGGGTTTTTAGCTACTACTTGAATACAGGGAATAAACAAGTTAGTGGTTTCACAAAATACTGCAGAAGTGTTTCTCAGTTATTTCTCATCCAGAGCTGAACTACTAATTATGTAAAATTGGAAATTTCTTACATGTCTTGCATTCAATGCAGACACAGGGTTTTTTAAAGCATAGTTGCAGCAATTCATTTAATCTTATTTTCTCCTTATTTTAACCACCTCACCCTTTGCCCTATGCCTAAGTAGAGCACAGAATTTCAAAGTTTGGCAAAGATAAGCACCAGGTGAACATATATATGAAATTAGCAGGTGCCACATTCCATTAGTTTTGCTGTTTCCAGGATAAATATTAGTCAGTATGTCATATTGTAATGTCTATTAAAAAAAAATCAGAAGAAAAATATGTATTTACTAGCCAAATGACACAATATAATTTTTTTATTGCTTACTTCACGTATTTTAATTAAAAATCATCTTCTTTCACATTTCAACTTTGAAAAAAATAAAATAAAATTTGTTAGCTGTTTGTTATAGAGGGGGCAGCACTACTGTCAAGGGCAACCTAAGAAACTGTGGATTGATACCAGCAAGTTAATCATCTGGGATCAGAAAAAATGGGAATTAAAACTGGCTTTTGTTATGGCTTTCTTGGGAAATTTCAGCTATACACTAATAGGTAGAAATTCAAGCTAACAGCTCTCACAATGGATTATTTAGTGGGCAAAAGAGTGGGTGATTAACTCTACAAAAATATTCAATCTGAAACACCCTTTCACCAAGCCTGTCACCCGTGTTAGCTCTATCCATACCCCACGAATGTGCTTCTAGGTTTGTTCAAATTTGGGGTTTTTTTTCACAAAATTTTGCAATGTGCATCTGAGCCTGAGGGGGAAGTAACAGCATCCTTAAGTATCAATGCAAGAAGTGTCTTTTTTAAATGAATTCAGCCCTTGATTTTTTTTTAAAAAATCTAGAATACATTGTTCTAAAAATACATTGTCAGTATTTTACAGAGCTTATTAAAAGTGCCGTTTATTCGTATAAAAACTGTGAACTAAACTGAAGTAAATAAAAAAAAAAATCTGCAGTTCTCTTCATTTTTCATAGAAAATCCCCCTGTCATTCTCTGAATGTCTTTCCAGAAGGAGGGGCCATCAGCCAGCGAGGATCTCCACAGAAAGCTGGAGAAAAATCTCCTCTGCAGCGTCCCAAAGCAGCTTTTGCCTCGAGTCCCACGTCAGTGCTCACTCACTGCTTTGGCTGGTGTGAGGGAAAAGAAAACATGGTTAAATATTGAAGGGAGTCAAGCAGTGCCAAGCAGTAAGAAATTGCTGGAAAGTTGTTTTGTTGTTTTTTTTTTTTTTTTAAGCTTTTTGCAGTTTGACAGAAGGAACGATTATCTGACGATGCCACGGATGCTGAAGCTCCTGTGTCCCCAGCACATCACAACTACTTTATTTTTCTGAAGGAAATGTAGCTTTATATAAATCTGTGTATCTATGTGTATATATTTGTACAGACACGTGCTGGACATGTTTTGAAGTCAGTCTGCAATCACAGAAAGGTTGGGGTAGGAAGGGACCTGGGAAGGTCACCCCTGCCCCCTGCTCCAGTCTCTGGCACTGTTCAATTATTGGAGTTACTCAAATATCCCTCTTGCATCTCTGCTTTATGTTCGTGCTCCATTTCAGGCAATAAAATTGAGCCAAAGGAAATCAGAAAGGTAAGAGTGATATAAAAGGAAAATAGGGATGCACAGCAAGTGTCTTAACTAGGGCCACACTTAGCAGCTGCACGGAGTATTTACACCTTTTCCTACTTCCAATTTCAAAGAGGGAAAACTCTGCAAACCCTACCGAGGAGAGACACAAATGCAGATGCTTCTTTGCAAGGACAACCAGAGACAAAACCAACCTTCTGTTAACATGATCCAACGAAAGGCACGATCCAAGTCAAACACAACATTGCAGGATAAATCACACAGGGCCAAATTTTCAGCTCACCTCAGCTAAGCCAGCTGTGTGTAGGATCCCAGCCCGCAAAGGAAGCCCCTGCTTGGACAGGGGTGCACTCTGGATTCTGTCTCTGTGTGCCCTGAGCAGCCACCAGAGCAGAGCAGGCTGCTGGAAACCTGGCCCCTGTCACCCAGGTGCCTCCTCCCTCCACCACAGCAGCAAGCCCCTCACCTGCACAGCACTCATCTCAAGGTCTCATCAGCCCACGTGTTAGCTCATTAGAAGCAACATTTGCAAGGATGAAAGGCTTCTGAAGAAGGAGCTGCATGCTTTCATTGGGATCTCATTTCGGTTTAGTAAAGGAGTTAAAATTTAGCAAGCCACAGCACAGGCACGGTGGCAAATCAGACATGCTGAGAGCAGTTAGTTCTTACTTGGAAGGTGTTTAAACAAATGTGTAGTGAAATCCATTGCTTAAGGGGGAGGGAGGTGGCTGTGGTACAGAAGGTGAGGGTGCTTTGGGTGCACAGGTCACCTGCTGAGCTAGAAGGGATCACACACAGGAATTAGGCTGCACAATCAAACATTGACATCACAAACCCAAACTCCTCCATCTCCGACCACATGAGCCCTGACCAGCAGTGGAGGAGGTGCTACACTGTTGTAGTCAGGTGGAAATGAGGCAAACCACATTTTACCTGCTGCTTTTTCCTACTCCTTGCATCAATTAAACAAATAAAGATTCCTAATTAGATGAGAATACGGACAACCTGTCTTGAGATGAAATTTCCCTGGGACATTATGAAGGCACACAACACTGACATACTCTCATCAGCTCTGCTTTTAAAGCTTTTGAAGCTCTGGACCAGCACCCATGTTTGCTAATTTGATTTCCAGACTTCACTGAGGCTGTATAGGTCTTCAACATTTCCTTTGTTATGTGCCAGTGAGCAGAAACCAAAATATTATATAGAAAAATAATGTTTACCAAATTACATATAACATTTTGCTTAGGGCAGTGCATACAGTAAATATTTTCATATCTCAGCTCGAAAATACAGGATAAAGAATACCATGATTAAAACTATCCTTGTTTATAAACCAGAGTAATGGGATAGTATTAGAAGACAATAATCATAGAATTGAAGAAATTGAAACTTGATCTAAAATTCTGCTTTTACATTTTGGAGGGCCAAAGCACAAAACAAAGGAAACGACTTCTTAATACTCTTGTGTTTGACTTTTATCTTCCAGATTCTTGGCATGATTTCCATTTAAAAGGTTGATTTCTTATTAGGAACAGAGTAAACACTAAAATGCTAAGATTAGATAAATGTACAACCTATCCTAAAAGATTTATATCAGCATAGTATCCTAACAAAACTGAAAAATGGGCAAAGTTAAGCTTCAGAGTCTTTTTCATAAACAAATCTCTGTAAAACAATCTACATAATTAGTTTGGGATTTTCAGCTGTGATCTGCTTCATCATCAAGGAGCAAATGATAACCCATACTTCAAAAATCAAAGTACAAAAATAAGAACATGAAGGAATCTGTAATATGAGACTAAATGAGAATAAAATCAGCTGTGCAAAGTGTCAAATGCTTTTCTTTTTAATCACCTTACATCATCAGAAACTGGCCATAACTAAAAAACCTGAACTCTTTTCTGGTTTGTAGATTTTCTATTAAAACCAAACCACTCTGGCTTTTTTTTTTTTTTTTTAAAGAATTCCATGAAAGATGTTTGCTTTTAAAGGAGGAAGAAATAATTGAAATCAAAGCAAGACCTGTTTCAATGAGTGAGCTTCTGAGGTACAAGCGTGGCAACAAAAGCTGTGCACAAACATAAAAGTTTGGAATTCCTTAAAAACTTTGGTCTTTGGCTACTGTGTTAGGGTTTCTTCAAGTGTCTGAAAGACAAAAGCAGCAGCTGCTATGCTTCACAAAGAAAATGAGACTAAAACTTATCTCACAACTGCCTGCAAATTTTCTGAAGCAGCACTTAAACATTTCAGTGCCAATACACACTTTAATTCCCTCCTCGAGGAACACTAAAGAATTAAGATTTTTGTGGTTCCATTTATCTAAAAAAATTTGATGGCTTACACTTTTGAGATAATCAAATATAAAAAATTAAAATATATAAATAAAAAACCTATAGTAATGAAATATATACTGAATTCACTACACAACATTTAAAAAAAATAAACCTATTTAAGTAGTGTACAGTTGCTACAAGTTCAGGCACACCCAGAAATAATTTAACTGGCCCCAAGGAGACCTTTGAGTAGGACAGGCACTCTGCTCTTGTACTGACACACAAGAATAATTTCAAGGATTGGCTGTGCTCATCTGGGCTGCTCTGAGCCCAGATGTGTGATCTGTTCCCAGCAGAAGTTAGAACTCAAATGGCAAAATGCTCCACTGGCTCACACATCATCAAAAAAATTCCCTTTGCACAAGCAAAGGATGGGAAGTACCTGTTCACAAGGTTCTGGCCACTAGAACTGGGACCAAAGCACCTGAGGAAAAGCCCTGTTGGAAAAACAGGTTTTTCCCTGTTGGAAAAACCCACTGATGGCCTGAAGGGCCACAAGGTTATTCCTGAAATGCCCCCATGATTTTTACACTTCTGCCCTTCTGTTTGTTTGATTCAGGCCTCCTCAGTGAATCTTTTTATCCCTGCCAGTCAGTTAAATCACCCACAGAAAAAAAAAAAACAAAACTCTCTGAAGACTCAAGATTCGTGTCTTGGCAATGAATTCCCTGCCCTCAAAATGCCATTCCCCTCAGGTCCAGCTGCCACTGCACCCCTGAGTGTGCAGCCACATTCACTCAGCACTGCAGATGCCCCTCATGCATTTTCCCAGACTGGAATCATCTGTCTCTAATGGGAGAAGGGCTTGAGGGCTGCTGTGGCAAGAGCCATAAGTTTAAAGTGACAACCTGGGATGAGAAATGGGCATATTTTTTCTCCATCACACTTGAAGTTTCCATTATTTCCATTCTCCACTGGAACAGTGAGTGGTGCCAGTTATAAATGGCCAGTCAGACACTTGGGGAAATCCTGCTGCACAGATTACTGTGTGATACAAATCTCCTGACACTTCTTACTTGATTTCAACTATAAAGCAATCAAGAGTGAAATTATCACTTTTAGCGACATATTGCAAAGGATCTATTAATTTCCAGGCATCAAGGAGAATTCCTGCACAGCTGTCTTGCTCTGACCTCTCATCCTGGTCACCAGACAGAAACATCCCCATTTTCCAAGGTCTTTTCCAGCCTGTTGTCACACAGCTCAAGCTGAAAATGATTGTAGCCCCATCTCAATCACCAGACCAGTGAATTTTTCCTCTTAAAAAACAATTTAAATCCTCTTTCCTTGATTTTTTTTTTTTGAAGCCACAGATCAATTTACTTTTATAGAATGAATATAGAAAGATTTGATTTAATATAATTAAGAGAGAATTACAATGTTAATATTTAGCACTATTAGCTAGAGCAAGTTTCCAAATTCTGAACTTATTGATCATACTATTTATCTTTCTCCTGTCCACTGGAGGCCAAATACTCAATGTAAATCATGAACCCCTCTCCAATTGTTACCTACACACACTTTTCACTATTTTGAATACGAATGACTAAAACTTTCTCTTATGCCAAGAGTTCAGCAACAGCCCCACACAACTTGAGAAGCTGGTAAGGAATAGCTGTTATTTTGTAAATAACTAAGCATTACCTGCTACCTCCTTGCTCCTCTGAGAGGCTTCAGAAGCCAGAGCATATGAAATGGTAATGATGCGTTCCTGCTCCTGCAGCTGGGAATCTAAATCAATCGAGTTGTGTTTGTCCTGGGCAACAGCAGGCTGCAGATTGTGCATACTGAGGGGGAAAGCAAAAAAAACAACATTAACATGTGCAAACATAAAGAATCCACCATGCACATAAGAACGAGCTTGGATTCACACAGCAGTTTTCAGATCTCATCTATCGAGCTCTGTATTTTATTGCTCTTCTTTACAAGAGGGTTGATGTTGTATGCAAATGGCCAGAGCACACAAGGAAAAACGACACAGCCACCACACATTCTGTCACAATTTCTGCATGGCCTTAAGAACATCTGAAAGACCTTTTTTTAGAAATCTGCTTAAAGGAAAGCACTACCAAAGTGCCATTTATTTGAAGCTGCATGCAAAATTCCTTGCTAGTGCTCAGAGGAAAAGGAAAAACCTGGTGGTCCTCACCCCTTGCAAAGAGAGAGCAGGTACCTGACATATCCAGTTCTGGAAATTGAATGTTTCAGCTGACTCTCTGTTAGCTGTAAGCAGCCAAAAGTGTTGTTTCACAACTCCAGCTCCCTGGCCACAACAAAACCTTGCTCCCATGCTGACTTTTCTTCTGCTTTTGGCCAGACTTCTGCCTTTCCCTCCTGCTCACTCCCATCTACAAGTTGTTTGGTAAGGACTCACTACTGATTTAGGATTCTCTAAACAAGAAAATGGACATATACAAAATTCATCATTGTGTCTTCTACCTTGTTTTACAAAGCATCTCTAAGTATACCACGGACATTCTGAGTGTATTTTCTCAAACCTACAAGTTACACTCAGGTAACAGAAACCAAGATCGTTGTATGATGTTAATTCTCAATGTTTAACACGAGCCCCTGTGTAAGATTTGGGGAAATAAAAAAACCTTAAAACAAACCTTGATTTAGTCAAAATATTCTTTATCTTTTCTGCCTTACGCTGCCTTGCTGCCAGCTCTTCTGTGGAAAGAGGCTCCTCTGGCTCCAGCTCAACATAACGTTCTGGAATTACAACCTTCTCGGGTTTTGACAACTGTAGAAAGAAAGCAAGCATCGAGTTTTCAGCAACAAAGACTTGAAAGAAATGGAGATAAATCCTCCTCAATGGGAGAACACAGGGAGAGAATAAAGCATGGATTTTCACAGTCAGTACATGTACCTGATGTTAAACACTTCTGGATATCTAGCTGATGCCCTTTCTACAGTGCTCCCTCTGATTCTTTTTTACTTCAGAAGACAGATTGAACAAACATTTAAAGGGATTATAGAAGAAATCAGAATCAGCAGAAAACCTTTCTTCAGCTCAGGCTCAGAGCCCAAGGCAGGGCTCTGCCTAAAGCTCTCAGAGTAGAAAGAACAACCACTCTGAGACTGGGCTGGCAAACCTGAGACATCAGTGTCAGGATATTTGTGTCAGGCCAGCCAGAGCTTCCCACTTCTGAAAGGAAATATCACTGAAGCTTTTAACCACTCTTTTGAGACTGGATAATCTTCTGTGAGCAGCAGAAAGGGAAGAAAAGGCAGACAGAAATACACTACACCGTGTGATTGTAACAATGCATTGCATGAATTAATTCTGTGGACTGAAAATTTTCATATCATTGCACAAAAGCTGGAAACATTTTTTTAGGATAAACAAATTTTTAGGATAAATTACTATGTGGGAAATTTTCACTCCACCCAATGAAAATACAGTTTATAAACTCTGAAAATAAATTCTTATCATACAGAATAGACTGCTTTTGAAAACAAAAACAGAGGATGCGTGAATAAATGGAAATTAAGTTAAGGAGAAGTATTTTTTTCTTCTTATTATTGGAATTTTGTTAAAACATTCATGAGACAATGAGTTTTCAAAATTTAAAGTTTTCAATGAAAATAATCCTAAGTTTTTTCACCACTGACCTTGGTTCACTCTAATTCAATGGATTATGCAAAGTGGCCTGACCTAACCCTCAGTGCTCAGGCTGAGAAATTCACAGCAAATCTCATGCCAAGAGCACACATTGGCACACTCAACCCTGTTCAAATCACAGCCTCAGGTTTTTATGCTTCCTTCTCAGGAAACCCAAAGTCAATGCATCCAGGAAAAATCCTCATTTTTCCACTACACTTCCCTTCTTTTGAATCCAACTCCTCTCTGGAGGTCTAGATATAGACATAGATACTTTTTTTTTTTTTAAATGTGTATCTCTATTTCCATACTGTCTCTAGCCAACATTAGCTCATCACTTTCAGAACAACAAACCCATTAATCATCACAACAGCAGATGGATTTCCTCAAAGACACAACTGAGTGCGTTTCCTTCTGAGTTACCTCAAACACACAAGTGCCTGCCAGGTGAAGAGAATGGCCAGTGAAATGGAAAATGACAACAAGGCCAGGCTGGATGGAGCTGGGGCTCAGTGGAAGGGGTCCCTGCCCATGGCAGAGGGCTGGAATTGGATGATCTTTAAGGTCCCCTCCAACACAAATCTATGATTCTAACCTGGGTAAACTGAGAAAACTTTTACACTCAGTGCTTCAGACCTACTTCAGTTACTCTGAAGCAGGACAGAAGTGCCTGTGAGCAAAAACATCTCCTACCCAAGGCTTAAAGGAAGAACAAAGTGATTCCCACGGCCCCAGAGGCCTTCTGGAAAAGAAAAACTCATAGCAGAGTGCAAAAAAGAAAGGCAGAAGAAGTTCCTTTCTCTTTCTGAAGTTTGCAGAAGCCCTGTGTTTTCTGTAAAAGTTTTACAGCTGAAAGAAACATTCATTCATAGAGCCCAACAGACAGCTCACAGAGCAAACCATTTACAAACCCCTGTGTCTGCAAAATGAAACTCTGCCAACAGCGTTCAGAAGAGTACAGGTGCTCATTAATCTAATTATCATGAATGTTTTGACTGGTCTGCCATCTCCCATGGCATTTAAGCCAGCACAAGGTGCCCCCTTCTTCCCACTTGCTGTGTTCTCTCCTTCCCACCAGATGGCTCAATCGCATTTCAAAATGACATTTCCTGGATGCTGGGGCTGAGAAAAGACCCAGAACACCGACCAAGCCATTCCAAAAGCCGACAGAAATGCGTTTTCTGTTCAAACTCCAAAGCAAGCACTGCCTCCTCTTCTCTGTCGTCATTTGCCAGCCAACATGAGAAGCACTAAGGGAGCTCTGGGGAACGACGTTTCCCTTCATTCCTGTTTCTCATTTTTAAATACTCATCATGTTGTCTTCTCGTCTTTTTTTCCCAATTTATAGAACTTTTCCTGACTTAATTTCTCTTCCCTTTATAAAGCCTAAGATGTATATTTCAAAGAGTAGAGCCAACTTTTCAATTTTTTCTTTCTAATAAAACACAATACAAACACAAACCTTACAAAGATGCCAGGTCATGAATTTTCAGTACCCAAAAAGACTCCTTTTAGTTTAAACTTCCAGCTAACTTTTGAAAGAAAAGATGAGAATTCACTGCCTAAAACTTAGAAAGGTTAATATTGAAGAAACAGAGAATAGAAGGCAAAAGATTGTGAGTGTTACCTCTCTGCTGATATCTAAATCATAGTCTTGAGGCTCCAGGTCTGTCTCTGTCACTGCTACTGGCTGAACTTTTAACCATTCATTTTCATCCTTGTCTTCTCCACGAATTGCCCTCTCAAGTAACTGCAAATCAAATTCTTGCTCTCGTTTCCACTGGTAATAGATACAAAACAATTAACAGCACTCAACCACAGTGCCCAGCTCACCACAAAGCAATGTACATTACTGCAAATGCTCCTCTGCTGAGACCATCAGCAGGGCAAGCATGCAAGAAAATCCAACTGCATTTCTTGGTACGTACAGGTGGGACTTTAGATCTCTAGCTATGCCGTGAGCAATTCAGGGTATTGTTCAGTTTCACGTGTTCAGCAGTATTAAATGGTAAGGAATTTATTAATCCCAATTTTCCATCTGCTGATGAAGATGGCAGTGACACTCAGAGCTGACAGAGTGGTCCCTGGCAGGGCTGTGTGGTTCTGAACCATCACACAGAAAAGCTATTTACAGTGCTGGCTGAGAATCACAACCTGAGAATTTTATATATCTTTTTAGAATAACACCTACTGTTTAAAGTTGAGAATGTTTTGTGTATTAGCGTTAATTTGTCTTGAACTAAGAAATAATTGATTTTAAGCTATTCAGACTTTACTAAAAGCAGAGTCTAGCTCCCTGAGAAAGTTCTTCCACACAGTCTTTAAAAGGTAAATATTCAGCAATATAAATCAGAATTATTAAATATTTATTGATATTTAAATTTGGCATATTTAAACTAAGCTGCATAATGTAGAGTAGCCAAAGTCACTGCACAGCAGTCCCTTCACAACTACACACAACACAGTTACCAATAAACTCACACTTAAGGACACTGCCAACACCTTTTTGTTCAAAAAATTAAGTTCAGCTGTAGCATCATTCCATCCAGGAGATCTGAGCAACTTTACCATATATGACATTAAAAGCAGTAGGGAAAAGAAGGGACAAAACCAACAAAATTATCTCCTCAAGGTTTTGAGGGCATCAACAGGACAATGTGCCACTTTTATGTTTTTTAAAAATATCTCCAGTATTTCTGGTACAAATCTTTGGCTTGTTTTGGATGAAGTCTGAACTCCATGTGAAGTCCTTAGACTTTATTATGTCACTTGCATTAATAAATCCAATTGAAACCTATTCATGCACAAGCTCTCAGAATTCACTCAGAAGAATCTTCCATGTACATTAAAAAGTTAAGTAGGTAAAAGACAATTATATCTCAAAAATTAAAATGTTACAGAATTCAACAGAGAAGAGAACATTTTCTCATCTGAGTACTCCAAACTCATTCTTCTACTCATATTCGAACCAGGCCTGATTGATATAGTATATTTTTAATACACAGGATCATTTTCAAGTTCTTGCTACATAATGGGTAAGAAAAACATCAAACCACTCTTACGAAGCAGTACTTTTATTGGCTTTGATGTTGCAACTTTTACATTAAAAAGGCATTGTATATAACAAATGAATTCATGTACTGTGATCAATACTTAAAATGTCATCCTACACTTGAGAGCTGACCAATTAAAAATTAGAATTACACATACAATGTATGTTTAAAGCAAATGTTACACACTGAGCAGCACTTCAATTATACATTTAACTGGTTGCCATTCTGGCTGCTAAATAATTGTAATGCTGTAATTAATTGTGCTATCAAACATGCTTCTGCATATCAAAGCCCTATAGGTACAAGAGATGACCTTTACAAAACACTGCTAGGGCTGAAAAATTCTATTTTAATTCTTTACAGCAAGAAAAAGACCAAGATGGCACCCAAATTTATAAAGAAAGCGTTTGCCACAAATGTTAATAATGAGTGTTATGAAAATGTTTCAATTCGACTTGTATATGTTATGTGAGTCAGAAAACATAAGAAGCTCAGATTAATTTCTTCCAATTAAAGCATGAAAGTAACAGTGGTACTGCAGCACTACAATTCTCAAACATTATGCACTGTCTTTAAAAAAATCTGTGATTGCAAAACAGAAGACAAAACAGATGAATGTCTCCAAGCAGTGCACTCGTATTTACTGTGAAAGTAAATACAAATAAGGAGCTGCAAATTAGTGCTACAGAACAGTGGGAATGAAAAGCTGAATATTATAAGGATTTTTTTTAATGCCAGCAATTGACACACATGTACTAAATGCAATTAAGCCTGGTAAAAATTGAGTAGTCCAGTTAGAAATTTTAAAGTAACTGCAAAATTCTGCAAATTAAAAACAAGCAAACAAACAAAATTAAAAAAAAAAAAAAAAAAAAGAGGCATTAGGTATGATGAGTGACAAATTTAAAAGCAAGAGATCTTGTGCAATGAATTAGGTAAAACAATGTGATCATTCTAAAGCTCTAGTGGACCAAATAAAAAAATAAATTAAAAGACCACAGCATAAGTGCAATTACAGTACAATCCTGGTTTAGCACCAAGTGAGCAACTGGGTAACTTCACCAATTAGAATTGCTTTGGTTAGTATCCAAAATGTATCATTAGAAACTTATCATCTGCACAGCATTTACTCTCAGAAAGCAACAAAAATACTTTTCTTCAGCAGCTTAAATTTGAGCCTTATTAGAATATTCTACACTTTTAGCTTTAAAGAAGAATTTGTATCAATTAAAATACATTAGCTCCTCAATAAATTCCTAATCAGCATGATTAGATTTTAAAACTTATTATCCATATATCATCTTTTTTAAAAAGAACAAACAAGCACCACCTTGGTCTGATATTACCACCTACTATCTGGCAGGCTAATTTATGAATTAAAAGGAAAAATACCCATGGTGAGAAAGAACATTCTAAAAGGCCCATTCCATTATGAAGCAGTTTTAAAACTGTACAAGCTTCTGACACTTCCTAAATACAATTCCAAGGGGGAAAAAAAAAAAAAATAAATCATGGCTCTGCAATTACCCCAATACACTGACATCTCCACTCGTCACTAACCTCTGACCAACTTACCTGCTGAACCTGCTACATTATTTACCTCACCTACAAATAAAAAAAACTACCACCTGCTCCTCATTTGATACCACGGAAATCTGATTTAATTGGAACAGAAGCATCACACACGCTCAAGTGAAAAGCGCTTGCCGGGGGTGGGGAGGGGGGGGACGGAAAAAAAAAAAAAAAAAAAAAAAGAATAAATGCAAAGATATTTTTTAGTTTAGTCCTTTTAAGGCATATCTAACATACTGAGCCGAGGTCTGCAGACACGGGCCTGATGAAAGGGCGAGATGAGACAGGCTGCCTCTCTCCCTGGCTAAGGGTCCTCTTGCGCTCCCGCACCAGCGCCTTCTGATGTCTCTTCATTCTTTCCAGCTGCTCCTCTGCACTCATCTTGCCTCTTTGGTGCTCTCCAGAGTATAAACGTTCCAAGGCACTCTTTGGTCTCTCCTGGAGAAGTCACAAGGCACACGAAACACGTGTTGTAATTAATACTTTATAAGAAGTATACGAAAAAAAAATTAAAATTAACTCCCTTCTCCTAGCTCATTACTAAATTTTATTCTATTAGCTTTGCATTTCTTTGCATATTTCAATTCTGTATTTCCTATTAGTAGCGCTGATTTTTCGTTCTAAATCTTGTTTTATAAATCTATTTGAAATGCAGTAAGTTGTTTTGTCTGTTTTCCAGTTCATTTAAGAAAGTGAAAAATTGGAGACTTGGTTAGATCACAGCTCCTGGTCCTCTCCCAGGCTACTGCAATCCCACTTCGTGCTACACAAAATATACTCTGGGCTTAACTCTTTCAAGCAGTTCAGACATTTGCTTTCAGAAGTTTATTTAAAACTTACCTTGGACCTATCCCTTCGAAGTGTTGCAAAGGATGAAATGGTAGAAGACTGGTGCAGTCTGGAAGTTGATCCAGACAAACCTTTTTAAGGAAAAAGAAAATGCCTTAACATCAAATGACAGACAAATTAAGACAAGAATCAGTTATTTTGGTTTTTTTTTTAATTGTATTATACTGTTTCTGTGGCATTCTGGTCATTATTTGAGCACACATTTTGAAGATCATAAGAGGCATGAAATTTCATTTCAGCCAAATATAATGCACTTTAGGTCTCTACTGATCAAAATTCAGAAAATCTATAATAAATTAGGAACTTATATTAAACGAGGGATAGGTTGAACTCAGCTGTACAAGAGTAAATAGACAGTACAAATAATCACATCTATTAAGAAAATAAAACCCTAACATTCACAGTTAGAAATGAAGAAATAAGAAGTGAATGGCTAAGAAATTATTTGCTTTAGGCCCAAATATCATCTCTATCCTCATCTCCCAAACAGTTACAGGACCACAGCACAGTGGGGATGGAGTGTTAGTCAGATGTAATGTCTGGGGCACTTGATTCATACACTTTATCAGCTACATTTTAATGGCAATATAGGTGCTTTTAAAATACCTGGAGCTTGCAAAAGATAGCAAAGATATGAGGAAAAATACAAGAGACATTCTAATAGCCAATTCCATGTTTTGCTATGGGGTTTTTTTTCAGCTTTATAAATTAAGTTGCTTTGCCAAAGGCTGCTTGGCTGTAACAGCACCATTAACAATGCACAAAATCTCTCTCAACTTCCACTGAGCAGTTAATCTAGAAACAGTGATGTGGTGATAAAGATCATCTCCAGGAAATCCTACACGAGAAAAGCTCCTATACAGACAGCAAGACGAACTCCATGAATTCCTGGCTTACCACGGGTAGGCAAAGTCTGGTATCCACTGTCAGGGCTAATTAAAGGGTGGCTGGGGTCGCCCCCCAGCATTGCCAGCTCTGGCTCACTCATGTATGAACGCAGCTCCACCTGCACAGACACAAACTCATCAGCTCAACTGCAATCACAGACAGCAAGCTTTACTAACCCCAAAACAAACCCTAAAACTTTGTGGGTTGCTGCATCTCTCTCTGCCATTATTATATGGCATAGATCATTATTATTATTATTATGATGTCATTATTATGTCTCTGCCATTCTACACCATGACTATTCACTAAAAGCCTGTATATTTTACAGACAACACCAATGTGTTTCATTCAAGGCTCCCATATTTTGGGGTGCAGGGGCTCAGGGGTGGGTGCTCACCCTGTAGTCTCCATTCACACACTGGCCCAGCTCCCTGTCTCTCTTTCTCTCGTCCGACTGGCGTTTGAGACCCCGCACCGAGGTGTGTCTGATGACAGTGGCTTCTCTGGGCAGCGGGGGCACAGCTGGGGGCTGATCCTCAGGGCTGTACAGCTGAGGAAGAGGAGGTCTGGGCGGTGCTTCATCTTCCTGGGAACGGGAAAGCAACAGGGATTTGGCAAAGAGCAGAAACAGTCTGGTATAAAGTGTAAAATAAAGATCAGTGCACTACGTGAATTCTCTGTGACTGCCTCAGCGTGCTCTCCTCTGTCCACACCAGAAGCTTGAGGCTTTAAAGCCCAAGCAAGACCCAAGAAATGAAGCACAAAGCATTTCCAAGGAAGGCTCTGAGTATTGATATGCTCTAAACCACTCTGTGGCCACTGTACAATCAGCTCCACATGGACGGTGCTGCTCAGCTCCAACACAAACACCCCAAGTGCCTCCCCAAATTCCACTCCTCCTGGCAGAAATAATGGAAACACTGCTGAATAAACTCACAAGAGCAGTACTCACAACCTTTGGCTTGAGCTTGACCGGTGACTGAAGGGGTGGCTCGATTTTTTTCAGCTGCTGTGCTTGGTGCTGTGTCCTGGTGTGGAAGTAGGGCTGAGGATACAGCCTGAGCTCCAGAGGGGATTTCACCGGGCTGCCCGGGGGGCTCTGCACGAACGAGCGATTGCTCTCCACACCAGCCAGGGACGCTGCTAAGGAAGGCACTGAAGGCTGAGAAAACGAAGGCACTGTTTTCCTCTCTAGGGGAGAAATAAGACCAAGACGTTTCTTGAGGATCCAGCAAGTCTTTCAGGCCGAAAATAAAACCACAGGGTTCAGTATCATCCCATAAAATCCCTGGTGGAGCACAGTGGGAGCAAAGGAAGGAAAAGCCTGGGAGTCACATGGAATCAGCCCAGGAACATCTGGCCCCATGCCACACATTCCTCAGGCTGCCTACAGATCTAGACCATCCCAGAACTGTTTTATCTCTGTATGGAAAAGATGAGGAGAGATACTTTAAATACAAAGTGAATTTCACAGTAGGCGTGAACAGCCTCTCTTAGGTCCCGTCTTTGAAAAGCAATAAAAGCCACTGCAGTGCAGAGCACACAAAAATTCCCCCAAACTCCCTGGCAGGGCTGAGGCTGCTCTGCCCACCAAACTCCTGCCTGAACAGGGAAAGGCAACTGCAGCAAGGGCAGCATCCAAGGGGAAAAAAAAAACAATAAACCCAGAGGAAAAACACAGAGAAAAACTCCTGGACAGGATCAGAACAGATACTACACTGGTAAGGGTAAGGGTGACAGAAATCCCTTCTGCAACCTGAAGAATTTCGCCCATCATTGTTATTGTTGTTCCCTGTTTTTTTATGGCTTGTTACCTTTTAGCTTCGAAAACAAACAACAAAAAAAACCTTTCTGTCACCTCAAGCAAAGAAACACCAACTTAATGTGCTCAGTCAGAGATTTCTGACACATCCAATAGCAGCATTAACTGGATTTTCTGCAGCAGAACAAACTTCCAGAGCATTTGCACAGACCCAAAGACTCAGCTGTACTGGTACATTTTTTATTTTTTCAGCATGTTCTCCTTACCTGGATTCTTTATAGAGTCTACTATGGTTTTGTAGTTTGCTTTATTTGCACTCAAGCCAGCTGTAACATCTTCAATTCTCCACAAGTCTTTCTGTATTTGTGTTTTCTCCTGTTGTTCGTAGTGAAAGGAAAAAAAAATCAATTATACCTCGGTTTTAATTTATTACAGGCCTTTCCTTCTTTTGATACCACCAAACTACTATTTCAGAACTTACATGAAAACGTAGGAGTTTAGAAATTATTTGAATAATTATTTTAAAATAAAAAGTTTTAAAAGACAAAACACCAACGAACACATCTTGTCCATAAAATTAATTAGAGCATTTTCTGACTCTTGGAACACTTCCTATAGGAGGCGAGGAAAAGGGACAAATCCATATTTTTCTAGAATATTGCTCAGATTACAAAAACATAGTTTAATGTTCTATATACAATGAGGTTTCAGAACCTTTTAATTTTAAATTTGTTCTTAAATCCTACACCTATCAAACTTAAGACTGCTAAAGCAGCCTTACAAAGCATCTTAATACATTTAGGGGAAACATTCTGTATTAGAAAAGCAAAAAAAACCCTAAACTCAGAAGTGCTGACAATTTTAATTTCTGCTTATATTTGACTTGTTAGACCTACTGACCATGGTGTATTACAGGTTAAAACAATATATTATTGCTGCTGCTCCAAAACTTGGTCTTGTCCTGCATCCTATTTGCTTTACCAAGGGTTTCCAGGGGGAAAGGAAAGGAGGAAAGAAAGAGAGAGAGAAAGAGAGAGAGAAAAGAGAGAAAAGAGAGAAAAGAGAGAAAGAGAGAAAGAGAGAAAGAAAGAAAAGAAAGAAAAGAAAGAAAAGAAAGAAAAGAAAGAAAAGAAAGAAAAGAAAGAAAAGAAAGAAAAGAAAGAAAAGAAAGAAAAGAAAGAAAAGAAAGAAAAGAAAGAAAAGAAAGAAAAGAAAGAAAAGAAAGAAAAGAAAGAAAAGAAAGAAAGAAAAGCTTTGTCTACAGACTGGACTTTGCCTCGAGCTGCATGTCCCAAAGCCATTCCAATCATCCTAAAGAGCTGCTGTCATCTAATTAATGAAAGCCTGCTAACAGCAAATTCAAAAATCAAGAATAAACGTAGTAAAACCAGTACTATTAAAGAAAGGCAAGGCAGTGAAACACTTCAGTTAAGAATTGCTTACAAACTGCTCAGGAATTCCAGAAATTCATCACTTGCCATGAGCTGCAAAATAGCTACTAATTAATCCTATAAGGCTGAGGGTGAAAGAAAACTTCAGTAAAAGCTGTTACACCTCATAGAGCTAGGGAAGGCATATAAATTGCTTTCCACTTTCTGTCTTAAATCAGGAAATATGTTCAGCCAGGTTACAGATCAGCAAACAGGGTGCCAAGAACACAAACATTTAAATGATGGAGAATGTTATTTGCCTGTAGTAAACTCACTCGATAGATTGGACATATTTTGAAAGATTGTCAGGACACAAACCATAAATTTGCACATTTCATTTCATTTTTCTGAGATTAATCATACTACAAGGAACCAAATGATGGATTTACAATAAGCAAGCCTCAGAACTGGTGAAAAAAAACCACTACATTGCACTGAAAACCCTGCTTCTGAAACCACTCAGAAAATGTTTGATTAGCAATGTGGAAAAGCCAGATCTTTTAATATTATTTCTTCCCATTACTTAAATATTGATGTGAAGAGAATATTTTAGATCTAAAATGGACCCAGGTCGGACGATAAGCAGATGAATTAATTTGGAAATTATGAAAGCCGAGATTGCTGTTTACAGAGGGGTATAAATATACTTTATTGGCAAGCATGAAAAGGTAACTTGGAGAGAAAATGTTATTTCTCTAACTTCCTTCAAACAGAAACATAATTTAGAATGACATAAAGCCAGAGAAGAAACACTTACCAACTAAAAGTTATCACTGATAAATTAACCCATCTGAGTTAAATTCAGCATGCCCAGATCCTCCCCAAGCCTTAAGCAAGAGACAATTGAAGCCACATTCTAAAATGCAAGATTTCCTCTCACCAAGCTGCTTAAACATTTAGGTTTTAACCTCTTAATTAATGCTACACAGAAACAACATCAGTGGTCTCCTACAGCAACTCGAGCCTGCAAATTTAATGTATTTTTAATAATATTCCATAAAGATTGCATTTTTTTTTTAAATACAGTGTGTATTAATTTAGTGCTATTGGAAAATGCTAGATAAACAATCTTGAGTCTACATGCCCTTGGGCAGAGATCAAAAAAATTCGAACTATTATGGGTACTTCAAGTGAGACTTACTTGAAGGAATATAGTTTTTCAGAATATTCAGTACTTTCTGAAAAAATCAGTTCCCCTTAGAATCTCTAAAATAGGTATTCAGGAACATTTTTTTAAACTGATATGTATGGATATATAAAAGTACACACACATACAACTGATAATGTGCTTATGGCTGTGTGTGCATTTATAATTAATCACTTCTGTGATATGAGATGATAATCAAACTGAATTAACATTTTTTTCTGGGCAAACCACATTCCCTTCCATATGTATTGGTGAATCCCATGCCACACACCCAGGATTTTAAGCATGTTTAATGCCTAACTGGAAATTTTATCTTAAAGTAGTCTAAAAAGGTGTATTTTGTTTAAAGGTGTAATTTGCCTTTGTTAAACTAAGTAATTTCATACAAGGATTATTTTATTCTAATATTCCCCTGGGATTTTTTCTTTAAAATATTTTCTGCAGCTGAGCTCAATTACATATTCTGACTCCAGAAACTAAAAAAATGAAAAGTAAATGAAAGTGTACTTTGAAGACTGATGCAATCAAAAAAGGTTTTACAACTCTTGCATTGATACAAAATATTTATTCATTAGTAGTGAAAATAAACAGGCTTCAAATTATATCTGATCAGATATTTACTGCAAACAAACAAGCTAAAAATTTTAACTAGTGACCTCTTTAAGTCCAGGATATTTGGAAAAGTAGACTAAGATTTAAGAAAAATGTATACATTAACTGTGCTCCTTGTGTTCTGTTCACATAAAAGAAAAATAATCCAATATTCCCTGAGAATAAAGTCACCAGCTGTAAGCAGGTGTGTAGAAATAATCTGGTATTCCACATTCATTTCAGCAAAGAAAATAACCAAGCTTCAAACAAAGCTTCTTTTTAAAATTTGAAACTGAACAGTTGATTTTAAACTGAGCTGCCTTTCAATTACTGATGGCTGTTAAACACTTATTCCACTTCACAAAACAATCTGCAGAGATAAATTTTCCATAAATAGAAGAACATGACGAAGAACAAGTAATGACAAGAACAACCAGTGACTGATGCTCTTAAAAACGGATAAAGAAGCCAACAATGTCAGATCAAATAAATGGAAGACTAAGAAGTCCTGCACAGTCTTATAAATTAAATACGTTATCAATGTCAAGATGTCAGCATGTAATAAAAACGTAATAAAATGATGACAAATTTGCATAGACAACTTATGAGAAACTATGGCACTACTGCATGTGCTGCAAGACAATACAGTGTTTTTTTGGTTTTTTTCACTGCACAGCCACGCTGCTACAGTGCCTGAACTCTGCAAAATAAATTACAGGACAGCTGAACACACTGCAAGAACGGCAGAGAAAATTCCTCTTGTGAGATGGTAACTTGGAGTATGGTTAATGTGAACTCCAGGTGTGTCCAGCCTGGAATGGGCTCACCTGAGATACCAATGAACTGTTCATCTGCTCCTGTAAGGCTTTTTTCAGTTGGCTCACGTCCTTTTCTAACTTCAGATACTCATTCCAGGCATTTTCCATTTCCTGTTAACAGAAGGAATACTCTAATACAGTGCTAACTTCAAAACCACTTTCTCCATCCTCTAATCGAGCACCAAAGTGTTTTGAAGTTACTGCTGTTCTATTATAAAAAGAAGCAAAGAACCCATTTTAGTCTACATTGTTGTTTAGGCTTGATTTTACACCTGAAAACACTTCACAGCTTTCATGACCAAGTCAAGAACCTGTAATTAAAAAACTCTGGCCAGCTCCCTGACACAAAACTTGTAACAGAATCTGCACCAGTACAGCCATTTTTACAGTGACTTGCTATTTACACCCACAAATACATTTTAAATGCTGACTGTGAAAGCATTTTCTACAGATACATTTCCATACATTTTCCCCAGGCACAAACTGACTAGATACACTTAAATAATATTGCCATTTTAGAGATCAGACCTTACTATAGGGTAGGTCATGCAATTGTAGAAAAAGTCTTACAAAGAGCCAGTCTCATATTCCTGAGGAGGTAGCAATAACAGAGTGAAGACAGCATTAAATTACATCTGAATCTTATCAAGTTATAATATGAATGGTCATTTTTTTTACTGAAATATCAACGGATTTTCCCAATTCCTTTCACCCTGGAAAAACATCCTGGGATCATATTTATATTTTCAAGGGACTAGCTGAAATATTTGCAATTTAAGCCATACTGAAAAGGTTAGGGGTTTTTGTTTGGTTTGGGGGGGTTGGGAGGCCCCCAAAAGTAAAGTAAATAAAAAGAAAAGCAAAGCTGGAAAGACTTTAATTTTTTTTTTGTCTGGTTTAGTGTCCTGTACCTTAACCAACACTGTTCAGAACAGGTCTTAACTCCCCTCTCCAATGACCAATACAGTTCCAGTCTAACTGGGATTTGAGTGAGGGTTTTCTGCAAGCACCCTGTAACACATACCGTTGAAACTTTGGATATTTCAGCCCGAATATGAATAAGGTCCTCTTGCAAAAGTCTCTGCTGGTAAGATATTTTTTCTGCATGTTGTGGTTGGTCTTTGTACTGATCCATCTGCCTGTGTAAAACCTCCAAAACAGACTCCAGCTGATCCTAGCAAAGAAGATGGGAGGAAGTTTACAACATTGACATGGAAATTTATGCATCTACTTGCAGGAACATGGAAGGTGTTTTCCATGCCCCAAGTCTTCCCTAAAAGCCAACAGAGGTTGGCACTGGGCTCCTGTTTTGGAGACTCACATGTAAACAAAAACTGCAAGAACATTAGCTCCCTATTGCATCCAAAATTATCTGATCTCTTCTCTTCAATCTTCCCATTGAGCAGCCAAAAGAGTGGAAAACACAAAGCAGGGAGAGGGGGATTTTTCAGTTTACACTCGGTACAAAAGTGTAATTTACAGTTTCAGAAAAATGCCCTTAAGCAGTGCAGAACAATGACAGCCCTACCACAGCCCTTGAGCTCTTTGGTTAAGGACAGGTTCTCCTTCACTGCTGGGCTGAAACAGCCATGGGAAGGTTTAAAATCCTGTCTGAAACATCAAACAATTCATTTAGCCAAGAGTAAATAGCATGGAATTAATTTTGCACAGTGGCTCTTCCAAAGCATCCACCTGAACGGCACCTTCATTTTAGGATGTATTTTTTAATACTTTTTAAAAATTATTTTTATAACCACCTCAGTTTATTGACAGCTATAGCTCACAGGCAGTGAAGCAGATGGGTTTAAAATGTTCACTTTCAAAAACATGTTTTTCTCAGAGTGGGAATTCAATCCTAAAATAAAACCCAATTTTTGTTATCATAGAAGTATATATACACTACAGTACAATCAGCATCCATTAATTCAATTTTTTGGTTACAATTTTATATTTTGTGATTAGATAAAAGTTTCTATTTTATTTTACTAACACCTTTTTAACCTACTTACTTTATTTTCCTTAAGGGCTCTTATTTTGTCCTCCAAGTCCTGCAGAATTCTGTCCTGCTCACAGAAAACGCTTAGTTTCACCTGGAAATGAAATCATACATAAGGGTAGATTTTAAAAAACCAAAAATATCCACTTGTAACATTTCAGCCCAGGGAGCACAATAACAATCATGTAACTGCACAGCAAAACCAGAAAAATCAGTGCAGAAATGGAGTTTGATACTCACATCAATATCACTTTCTGCAATCTTGACAGGTTTTGTACTCCTTTCTTTCAACGTGTCACGTCCTGTCACCTAAGAGGAAAACGTTTTCAAAACGTAAGAAATTCATTGCAAACTAAAATCTAATTATGCTTCAGCAGTGAAAAGAAAGCTTTTATTAAACATTCACTTTTATTAAGGAAAAAATTAAAAACATTTTGGATACAAGGACTTTCAAATCTGGCTTTAGTTTTTGAGAAGTGCTGACAAAAGGGATTTCTAGTTATATTAAGCTATTTAGTAACTCTTGCAGCAGCTTGGAATTCTGTACAAAACAGCATAATCCCACTGGTCTATGGTTACAAAAGTCCTTTTCCTGCAAAATCGAGTCGTTTTAACAGTTGTGCTCTAAAAGCTTTCTGGAAGCCAAACGAAATGGAATCGTTCATTTAAATGCAAGGTTGCAACAATAGCAGCATTTATTAATGAATAAAAATACAACTTTTGGCACGTGTTTGATTCTACAAAGGACAGTATCTTCCTCACCACAGGGTGGATTTTACTAAAGACAGGCTGCTATAAAAATGCTAAGGTGGAATTAAATGTAATTAATCTATTTTGATGTGGCTGTCATTTATCAAATCTCTCATTCCATAAATCACTGGTTTCATATTCCATTTCTGGTGAGATGATCTTCTCACATAACACAGTTTTAGAATCAGTACCAAAACAATACTCAATTGTACTTCCAACCTTCATATCAACCTTAAAAATTAAGGCAAGTCTGTGTCTGTAGAAATGTTTATTATTCCCACTGTCTACACAGGACCCTCATTGGGAATAAATGAGGTTAAGAAAAGAGCAAGAGAATAAAGCTCCTAAATAATACATTTTTTTTAAAACCTTAAAATCTAATGATTTAATACTACCTCTTTAGAACACTTTTAAAGATTCATTAGAGCAAATACTATCTTACCACAGGACCACCTGGTCATTAGCAGTATTCATATACAGCATATTTTATTCATATACAGGCAAAAGTTTATGAAGAAAAATTCACCTCAATATTGTCTTCAGTAATGTAAGAGAGATTTGGATACAAAAGCTGAAGTTGTTGGCTTTTCTAGTGAGGTAGGAGGGGTATTAAGAGGAACTTTGCTTTTTTACCAACTGGCAACCTCCAGACTTGAAGCTACATATTTTACTTATTAACCTATAGAATCAGGTTAGCTTTTTAAAAGTAATTAAATTTTACTCTAAGTGAGGTAAATATTGTCTTCTCTCCTCCAGTGGCAGACTCCTTTTAAAGACTTCTCATGTACCTTTCTGTGGTGAAATATTACTTCTCCACCACCAAAATCAATAGTATTTATTGCCTCTAGAAGCTTTCAGGTTTTTTTATTTTCTTTTCAACAATTACTTTCAAAAGTATTAATGAAATTATTTAAACGCTAAATCCTATATGTAATCACAACAATTAATTAAATATAAACATAAAACACCAGCATATCAAAAGCAGTAATTCTGCATATTTAATTACCTGCAAGCTAAGACAATGCAAAAGCCTTTTCCAAAGCAATGGAATAAATATAAAAACAGGTCTACAGCATTTGGGGATAAGTTGAAATTACATCATCAGAACTGCAAGGAATTTGCTAACTATCAAGCAGCAAACATGGTAACATAATGAAGATCAAGCATGCTTTCACATTGTCAAAAATTCACACAGGAGTCACCACTTGACACATTCACTTTCCAAAACACGATAAAATGAAACCAAACACTGAGGTCAGCCATAATTCTGCATACAGACTCCGAAAGAGGAGGGGGGTGGAAAAAAAAGGGAAGTAAAAATGCAATTTTACAGAAAGAAAGCACTACTGTGTACCAAAAAAAACACCTGTAAAAGGCAGAGCACCGAGTGCTACTGGGGAAAAGCAATGGGATGAGCACGTTCCAATGCAAGCAGTCTTACATGTATACTGGATAGAAACCCTTGTGCTGAGTTCTTTAGCACTTTGTATATCATGTTGATCAGAGGTCCATTATTTTCTATCTGTTTCAAACAAAAGTTGAGTCACAGCTCGTTACAGATGTCAGGAATGGGACCCCCAAAGCTCACAATTCCACCAGCAGAGAGGTCACACAGCTCTCAGGTCACACCTCAGCACTCTGCAGTGAATTCCTCAATCACAATTCCACCTTCAAAAGTGCTGTTTCAAAACCTCTAAGAAGTATCTTTAGAAATAATGGCTTTAGCGAAAAGAAGTTTTAACTCCAGTTCCAAAATGTTTGGTCCTAATTGAAATTGTTTAATTTAATTCAAAGCCCAGTGAAGTCGAAAGGGATTTGAACTAATTCGTTTCCTATCTAAGCCCCCAGTGTCTTAAATGGAAGATATTAAAAACATTACCTGGGAATTTGCTGTTACTAAAATCTGTATCATTGGCTTCATTTCCAGCAGTGCACTCCTCTTTTTAACTCACATCACAAATCAAAGCATTGCTACGTTTAGTGGCAAAACACAAACGTAACCAATACAAGGACACCTTAAATTCCACATGGTCTCTTTAAATCTCTCAGCAACCTGACCTGAAATTCCACATTTCTGGGACCACGACTGAAAGAGGATTATTAAGAAATGCCCATTTTGAAAATTTACATCGTTCCTTTGGGAACACACTTGACATTTTGAGTGTCAAGATTTTTCGAAAGGGAACCCAACTGGCATTAAGTTTCTTTTCACAGAAGCATCAGGTTTTTATTTCTGGCTGCTTTTGTCAGGTGCTACAGCAGCAGGAAGGTACAAAGGGAGCTCCTGGGCACAAGAGACCAAATATCTCCTCATGTTCCAGACTGCAACAAATTAATCTGGACAGAACCCACTAAAAAGTTAAGAACCCCTCCCAATAATTTTGATAAGCATAACACATTTTCAGAAGCTTGACCTGTGGTCACTTCAACTGTGAAATTTGTGTTTTATAAAGGACAAAACACTGTGATTATTAACAATTCTCACATTGTAATGAGACTTTTTAAATTGTAATTTGTCATAAATTCATCTGATGGCTTGGGCTGCAGCTACACTTGGCAAAGCCATGAACACAACAAGGACAAGGCTTAAAACAAAACGTGTCCAACCAATTTTAAATTTGTCTATTAATGATTCCAACAGTTTACATATTTGATCATTTAGACTACATATACATCACCTGTATTATATGCTAAATACTGTATCTTTATACATGTATGGTACTGTATCTATGCATAGTGTGTACTACTGATATTTTCCATTTATAGACTTGGTTATATATTCAGCAATTCAAACACCAGATAAGACTGAAACCAGACAGACCACAAGGTGTCAAATTTCCCTTCACCTGGATTTTCAGGAACACCACATGATTTATACATGGCAAGACATCCCACACACCATAGAAAGTGGCAAATTACTTTGCTAAGCAAAACAATTATATCTTTTTGCTGCTTTCTTTCTCCTTCAAAACCCGATATTAAGTATTCTAGATTTGCTTTCAAATTGCCAACCATCAAGTGTACCAGATCCAGAGATGGTAAGACCCTCAGCATAATATTTAATTATTTTTTTAAAAATAAACACCTCATAACATTCCTTGATCAGATTCTATCTATGGATGTATGGATGAATGGGTGCATTTGAAATCTTTTAGCTGTAATAACATAAAAACAATGACAGTGCTAATTAACCACATTCTCACAAGAACATATGGCACATGATACAAATAAGAGAAAAGTCAGTTTAAGAAGATTTAAAGGGGAAAAGCTGGATTAAGGGAACACAAGTTTTAACTCAGAGGTGTTGACTTCATATTGGTGGCAATGCTACAGCAGAGAAACGTTTTCAATCTGGTTTTTTATCTGATTTCCCTAAACCCACGTATCACTGATCTCAGTACCAGTAACACAAGTTGTTCTTACACACTAAAGCAACCACATTTTCTGAGTTTGCACTTTAATTGTACAGTCACTGCTAAAAAGACACAAAATATTCTCAGCACAACACAGGCAAAAAACAGTTTCCATCTCAGACTAGAAAGTTACTTTACCATTTTCAGGTACAAAGATGATACAGAAAAGACAACTGGGTTGAAAATAAAAAATAAAAAATAAAAAATGAAGTAAACTTGTCTAAAATCTTACCTTTAGATCCAAATACTCCAGATCCTTTTTCAACTGGATGTAAGTGTCATCCGCCTTCAGGTAAGTCCACAGGGAAAAAAACATGGCAATACATTTGAATGTTAGAAACCATTTCAGAATAGTTTGATTTGCTATATACAAGAAAACAGATGGAAAAGAGAACAAAATAACAGAGTAGGAGCACATAAAAAAAAAGCACATTTGCTCCACCAGCATATTGCTATTTACAGCTAAAAAATGGGCAAAATAATTCCCAAGAGTATTACTGCCTCATTGCCCCCCTCCCAACATCTAGATTTTTGTTTCCACCTCTAATACAACACAGAGCTACCTGAAACAATACATTCTCAAAAGCAACTTTTTCAAGATCAATTTCCACTGACTAGCCCTGCACTGAAAAACTTGCAGTGGTGTGACTGAATGTCAGATGTAACTAGAAGACATCATCTGTTCCATCACTAGAATACTTTTGATCACAGTTCATACTCATTTTAAGATATGGATTCCTCTATTCAGGGAAAGTATGAAATAAGTTTTGTGAAAAAAATTCTGAAAAATATCTCACTTATATGATTAGACAATCCATTTTGTCTTTTAAGTAACAGCATTCAAGTTGATCCTTATTTTTAATTTCCTCACCTTTAATTGCTATCAGTTTAATTTTATAGTTATAATGATCTAGTAACATCTTTATTACAGTCCCTTCAAGAAAACATGCACAGAAATCATAACAAAGTTATTTCTCCTCTCTTTGAAGGGTATATTTGCAATACAAAATAAAGTTTAACTTTAGCAAATGTGCTACTTGTAGTTAGCCCAAATCTTCCTAGAATTTTAACTGCTACTTCATCTGCATTTCATAACCTGGGTGCAATTAACTTCAGAATGAAAGAAAAATACAACTATACCTTTTCTCAAGTTTTGAGCCAATGAGAATGTGTAGTTAGAAAAAGAAAAGAAAAACCCTTTATGCCATAAAATCAATAGATCACACTTGCATTTCTTTAGAGGTGTTCACTTACAATTCTTGTCAGATCAGCTTGTAAGACTGGCTGAGGACTTGACTAGAAAGTCTGCCCATTCTTGGAGAAATCCCTGTTATTACCACCCATCTTAGTGCAATTGTTCTGTAGGTGAGGTAATCAGGAAATGAAACTTCTTCAATTCGAAAAAATCGCTTTTGTTTTGGGCCAAAGCCTTCACCAATTCCAAGAAGAGTCACCAGGTTCTATTGCCAGGTGGCTCCATTTTTGAGGCTCTGATAGGAACCAGAGAGCTCTGTGAGGATGTTTGTGTTTGATTTCACATTTCCAAGTTTCATAACACCAGTGCCACCGAGAGCACCGTGGATGATCCAAGAGGCTCCCGAGCTTTTATGAACCAATGTTCACCTGCAGAACTGGCACACTTACAAGCTCATATGGATGTACAGACTGGCTGATGCATTTCAATTTGCAGGTGATGCAGCATGTGGCACAGGGAGCCAACCCCACCATGAAAGCAGCACAAAGAAAATGGTTTTGCTTTAGAATTAACTTAGATGGTATTTCAACCCACATTTCTGAAGATGCAGCATTTTCAGAAATAGTATAAATACACAGTATAAAAAGGAAGGAGACACTTTGAAACAGATGCACTGGCACCCTGTAACTGAAAAAAACGCTCATCTTTTATAGCAAATACAGTAAGCAAAGAAAAACCACAAACAACCTGGGCACTGTAGAATACCAAAGAATGGGCAAGGAAGCACAGACTCAAGCATGCCACTCATGAAGCATTTGCAGAGTCACAAAATGTCACAGATGAGGCACGCAGCAGCTGACCTGATAGGTGGAATTAGTTGGCAAGTGCTGCAGTAACTGAGCGATTGTGTAATTTCTTATACTAGCCAACTTAGCCTGATGTCTCCTTAATCGAATGAGAAGCAATGTTAGCTCTTCGGGCTGCAGGTATTTAGACACATTGTAAAGAGGAAATTAGCAGTCTTCAGGGAGAGGAACTATAATTACATTTTTCACCTCAGTGCCCAGAAAGCAGTTACTCGACATGATTAAGCAATTATTTAATTAACTCTGCATTTGGTCAAATAAACACAATAGAACTTGAATCCTGTAATAACAGACAGTTCACGTTGCAGATAAAGGCAAAAGTCCTATAGGCTTTACTGGGTTAAGATTAAGCTCTCGCTCGAGCTGTTTCTGCTTTAAGCACTACAGGTAAGATGGAGGAGCTTGGATTTGAGGAGTTTGGATTTGAGGAGTTTGGATGTGAGGAGTTGTTTGGATGTGAGGATTTTTTGGCTGCAGAGGTGGGAGGGCAGCAGGGGAGCCGTGCTCTGCACTCACCGACTTGCCGTGCAGGCTGGGCGCGCTCACCGTGTGTGTCATGTAGCCCATGGCAGGCATGGAGCGGCGGTCCAGGTGAGTGGAGCCCTGCAAAAACCACAGCACAAGGTGAGGATGCTGTCAGGGGCAGCTGTGCTGGAGCCGAGGGTGAATTCTGCACCTCTGCCACGGAATTTTCTGTTTGAATCCGTGGCTTAGGTCAGGGTAACGCTCACGGGCCAGCCCGATCCTTTGATGAGTAAAAACTTTTCAATGAACAAATGCAAATTTCAGCACCTGTGATGCCACACACATTTAGAGAGCTGGGGAATTACAGCCTGGAAATTCTCTCCAGGCCTGGATTTCTCCTGACTCTCAGCTCCATTCCCAGGCTGACAAGCTGACTGCAGCTTCAGTTAGGGAGGAGTCTCCCAGGGTGACAACATGGTGACAAACAGAGTGGAATTCATCACCAACATTAACCCCTGGTGTCTTTCCCGTGGGACACATCCTGAGGTGCTGTCCCAAGGATGTTTTTCCCAATTGTCCCATGAGCTCCTGTCCTGTCCTGGCTGCACTGACACACTTTAAATCCGGGCTGGCTGTACAATAAATTGGCCTTTTTTCCCCAAAGAGCTCCGTGGGTGCTGCTGTCCTTCCTCTCTCTTTGCAGTGCAGTGACCACAGGGCACAGCAGCAGATTGTGGCAGTGTGAGATGATTTAGCACAACGTGCAATGTAACTGCCAGCAATTAAAAAAAAAAAGTTCATCAAGTCCCCCCTCATCCAATGTCTCCCAGAACAAGGTTTGGTTGGATGATGCCCCCTCACAGCAGCCTTGTTCTGCACATAGCAACAACTGTGAATGCTCTCTTTTAGCCAGGAAACACGAAGCTACTGACATGACTGACACCTTGTGGCAATGGCTTCCATCAATACCAAGGGGGTTTTTTTAATAATCATCCTTGATCTGCCCCTTCCTGCTGACAATATGAAAGCCTACTGCACGCTCATTCTGTCTCTTAAAGCCAAACTTCTGTGGCTTTCTTCAAGGCAGACTAAATGTCTCATTATTTATTTTTATTCCTGTCTCTGAATTTCACTGAATGCTGTTTTGTTTTGCCTCGCCTGCCTTGTTTTTCTTGAAGTGCAACTAGACGGAATTTAATAAAGCAGTAGAGGGAGCGTGGATTTCTGCAGACACACACATTTAAATGTAGAATGATGCCGTGGGCCTACATAGAAAAACATGAGCATTTTTCTCTACAAACTTTCACAGAAGTTCCACAGAAAAGTTTTAATGATGAGGAACTGTGTTTCCCAATATTGGCAAAGCCAAGATGCCATAAAAAAAGCTTAAAATTTCTGCAGTTTCCTTGCACAGGAAAGGAAAAGACACTTACATATGGAGAAACCAATGGGTGGTAGAATATAATCAGGAGTTAAAAATATTGATTTCCAATGCTGTAAATCACTAGACTGTTTCATTCTCTGACAGAATATTATAAAACTACCAATTTTAGTACAATTGCTACAGCTACATCACATATATACACTAGGAAAAAAACCTAATCTGTGCATGAAACTGCAGCCTAAAGTCACGGTCCTAAACCCACAATAGGTATCTGGATTTACAAGTCCCTCTCTTTGCAAATATTTTCCCTATCTGAGTCCACTGATGAGGTCGAAGAACTAAGTGAATACAGAGGCTTTCAATACCAATTATTCCAGATCTACCAAGACAAGCCAATCCTTCATTGATTCAGCCTGAATTTCCCCAAATTCCTTAGGCAGGGAGAGCATTTAGAGTACTGAATAGGAAAGCCTCTATCACCTCTGGATAAAAAGGTACAAAAGTCCCTACAAAAAAAACCCCACACTGAATCTATTCAGAAAGCTGAAGCTTCAGACCAACACTATTTGAATTTGGTTAGCCCGATGATGAAGACTCTGAAATGGACCTGAACTATTAAATGAAAAAAAACAATATATTTTATTGTATTAATAATAATACAGGGTTTGCCATAACTAAATACAGAATCAGCTGTAAGACTAACTACAATAGCAATGTAGAGAAAGCAGGCATGGCAAACACAAAGCTACAAGCAAAAATAAATAATCAAGGAAGACTCCATCCCTACTGAGTTTTATATTCTTGCCTTCATACTCTCTATATTAAAATACTACCATCTCTATACTCTTTACATGTAAGCACAGGCCTTCCAGGTTTTTATTAAAAGTATTCCAAACTTACGGGGATGTGCCACCGATTTTCCTTTCCTAACCAACAAAAGTTAATAAATCTGATCAGCGTGGCAGGAGTTTGAGGAGAAAACCATCCCTTGTATTAACTTTTACAACATACTTGATCTTTTTCATACAGGAAATATGCAATGAACCACGACTAAAACTCCCCATTAATGACAGCACGCGTAGAATGGTTTGTAATCGGTTAAACGGATACAAACCTTTACAGCACGATTCCGTATCTTCCTGGGGGACCCAGCCAAAGGAACATCCACAGTCTGCCTCTCATCTGATGGTTTCACTGTCAGCCTTTCTGCAGGAGTGTGTGGTCTCCGTGGCAGGAAGTTTTTTGGAGGTCCAGGAGGGGGGATATCAGACGGAGAGGGCGGAACAGATATCGACCGTGGAACATCTAATGAACTTTTTGACTTGGCACGATCAATAAAGTCTGAAGAACCTACATAAAGTGGGGCTGTGGGGCTGCCATGTTTGAACTGCTGTCTCTGCTGCCACTCATAGAGCTGCCAAACAGTTCCATCCTTATTTGCTTTCCTTTCCTCCTGGGACATCTTCAAGTGGCTGACGCGATCCTGTGCGTATTTGTAGTCGCTGGGCAAATTGCGGTTTGGTGGGGGTGAGCTCCCTGAAGGCTGCCTGGAATTCTTTGGCAAAGTGTGGTAGTTTTCAGGAAAAGGAGGATTGGGACCCTGACGTGTAAGAGTCTGATCAGAAGCGAGGCTGTGGAAAAAAAAAAAAAAAAAAAAAGAAAGAAAAGGGTAAGCTTTAGCACACGCTGATGAGTGGGAGCAGCTGATAAATAATGAAGTAAACATAGGAGCTTAAAAAGACAAAGAACAGACATTCTAAAAGAATTTACAGAAATATTGACAAAGCAATATTAATGACACCTATCCTGCACACAAACACTACACTATAAATACAGGATTTTAATTTAGTGTTTAACCCGGGATGAACTACTAGGAAGAAACTTAAGGAAGAGCAGCATTATGTGCTTAGACTAAAAAGAAAGTCAAGAACGTGAAGAAAGGAATTATTGTCGTGTTTATCAAGTGAGTCTGTAAATAGAAATATTCCTTTTCACAGAAAGTGTGCTCACCACTAGGTGGTGCAGTTTACGAAAACAAATGCATGTTCAATACAAGTATCTTTAAAAACAAGAAGAAATCTCACCAATCCCACAATATATCAAGTTTTGTTCATGTGAATGGCGCAAAAAAGAAATGGTAAGAATCTGCTCAAAGTCCCTAGCTCTGCATGATTTACTTTCACCTCATGCTACTGGTTCTTCTGATTTGAGAACATGAGACTTTTTACAACAAAGACCATTTACAAATCAGATATAAAAAGAGGTATTACATCTGGCTTTAGTACTGCACCCATAAAGAACTTAAACTTTACAAACTAGATATTTTAGTAGGTAGTTAGGACAGAACTGGCCAAAGTTTTGACAAAGTCTAGTTAGCTCCCTCTCCTGCTTTAAAAATCTTTCTGTAGCCTCATGCTTATGCATGAGCCTTCCCGATTACTGATTCCTCAGTCAAACATCTGGGGGTTTTTATATTTGCAGTCATTTTCCCATTGATTCAGAATCTCCAAAGAGGAAACCATTATGCCAGGCTTGCTAACAAAGCATCAACACAAAAAGAAAAAAATTAAATTAAAAAAACCAACCCAGCAAAAAACCACACAGAGAAACTCTGAGCATGTTCTCATCACTTCACTCGATAAGTTCCACTCTCTGCATGAGAGGGAGATCTGATGGTTTGGAAAATGCAGGAATTCCACGTGAAAGAAAGGCCAGGATGGAAAAGAACATCTTTGTTCAGCATCCAAGAATAAGTGAAGCAAGGAGGAAAGCATTGCTACCACTAACTGCTGCTCAGTAGCTGCCACCATCTCTTTGTACTTGCAGGATTTGGCACTGCTGGACTGTCCTGAAATAGAGGATACACAATTCCTCATGGCAGCAAGCAGAATAACTGCCCTGCACTGCCTGCAGGATTACAAATCCAGAAAAGCTCTGCTCTCTCATACCACAAAATCTTGATGTTACCTTGAATTTCAGAGTGAAGCTTAAAGCAGGCAGGCAGTATGAACACAGGCAACTCAAAGATCAGCACACACTGGTCGTGCAACCTCTTTTAATTCTCTAATTCTACATCAGGTGTACTTGGAATGTTCTGTACTTTGCTGCCAGTTTTTTTCCACATGAGAATCATGTGGTAGAAATGCATTTTCTCTACATAGCAAGAAGGACTGAGATTGCTTGCAGAAGATAATGCCTCAAAAGCACATCTGAGGGAGGCATGAAGCTAGGGGAGATTGCTTTGGTGATTTCTCTGTGGAAAAAAAGAGAAGAGACTTCACCCACTCCTATACACCAGTTTAGTGGAGACCTCAAGAAGGCACAGGCAAACTATGGCATGTTGCAAATCATCTGTGAGTGATTATTTTCTAACTGGATATTAAAATGCGTTTATTATTAAAGGGACATTTATTATTAAAAGGACATTAATTATTGAGATCAGCTGGAATTGGTGGCAGTCAATGAAGCCACCAGGGCTGGCAGCTTTAGGAGCAAAACCAACCTGAAAAGAAAGGGCCCATGAGTTTTGCTGGGGGAAAGGGGAATCAAGCCTTCCTTCTAGAAAAGAATTAATTTTTCTGAGAAGAACTCAAAGAACTATTTTGAAAGCAGTATGTGGAGCAGCTGATATGAGCCAGTTTCATGCAATACTTCAGCCTGCTATAAAAAGAGAACAAAGTTGAATGTGTGTAACATGGCACAGGAGAAGTCACATTCAGAGCTGAACTTTGGAGGCAACTGCCTACATACAGGCACATGGAGTTTTCTCAGCATCTGAAGCAGGGAGAAACCTCAAGCTGAGATGACAGGCTTTAAGATGGTGGCATCTCTACCACACCAGGTTTGAGATGCTTAGAGATAATTTGCATCATGTAAAAACAGGCTCCGAGATGACACACCAACTTCTAGGTAAAGGACAATGACCCAAATTAGTCCACAACAGACTATGGACTATTGCTCTCTCAGAGATTAAGAGCAAAAGCAGCTGTTCTCGAGAATGTCCCTCATTTGAATGATGAGCTATAGAGAATATAAAAAGGAAAGCAGACATTAAAGAGTGCATAAAAGGCCTGATGTCATATTATATGGCTATTGGCCATGAAAATCATCCAGGGTCTGCAATGGGAAGCAATCATACAGAAGATATTGTAAAAAGAGAAGATAGATGTTCAAAAGACAACAAGTACTGCTATTAGAAACACTGTGCCCATTGATGGGAAGGCACAGAAGCTAACAAAGACAAGTAATGTTTCCTCCTTAAGCAAATCAGGAAGGAACAGAAAGTTCTGCATAACAAGAAAGGTTTTAACACTGCTTGCAAGGAAAGAAGTACCTCAACATGACTGCATCTAGTGGGGAAATATTAAGCTTAATTGAATTTATATATTTCTAAAATGCAAGTCAACTGTTAGAAATACCAAATTCTTCATAATTATACACTAAAGTTTATGCAGGCACTGGAACCAGATCAAAACTGAACAATTTCTGAACAGCTGCTGTTTGAAGGTCCTGAACTTGACCTTTAATTACTTAAACCCAAATCCTCCTGAAAACCTCCTTTCAAACTTTCCTCCAGTTGTCGAGATCTCTCTGAAAGGCTGGCAGGAACCTTAGCAAAGCAGGTATTCCCATTTGCTGAGAACAGAGTGGGATTGTGGCTACACTGAGAGGCCACTGAGAGAGGGGGATCTCCAAAGTGACAGCTGACATTTACAGCTCAGCAAACTGAGTGCTTTACTGCAAGTAAAACACCTGTCTGAAAGGTCTAAAGATCCATACAAAAGGTGCCATTCCTACAAACAGTCACACGAACAGCTTCAGTAACTGGTGTGCATCCCTTTAGCTGAAAGAATTCTCTTTCTTGTTATAAAAAACTTGCTGGCAAGCATTGAATCTGTACACACCTGAGCCAGGAAACAAATAAAACTCTGCTCATTCTGGGTTCTAGAATTATCCAGCCTTCTGAATCCTCAGAGGTTCCCTGTTTGCAACATTTCAGCTGGAGTAACAATCAACGTGGAGCTTTAGAAAATTAACTTACTAAAATCAAAACGGAATGTCAATCAAATTATCATCTCCAGCTCAAATTTCTACACCGTTCAATCAGGAAGGGATTTGACAACCAACACTGCACTTCTATCCATCATTTAACTACACTGCAGCACCTCAGCAGCCTAAGAGGAGGTGCCATTTAAAAGATGACTCTATTAATCTTTGGGAAGGTAACACGCAATTTATTCTGAACGCAGAGAATAAAATGGCATTTGTCAGGAAAAGGCAAAGAAAACAAGGTGAACTGAGCCAAAATAGGCATTTTCAGAGATAAGTATATGCAGACACAGAGCTATATCTAGAAATAGATACCCATAGATATACATATATATTTATCTGTATTTTCACTGAATACTGAGCAGCTCCAGCTGAGGTTCCTTTTAGAGCAAAGCCTGGCCCCTGCAATAACACTACGTGAACTCTGCACCTGACACACGCCCCTAAAGTTCATTTACTGGAAGGAGTAATAAGGAAAAAAAAACATACTTATTTAACTATCAGTCAAGCCTGTCACTGCCAGGACTTCTGAGGTAAAAAACATCAACAGAAGCTTTTTAAGCATTAGCTCATTAGTTCAAACATTTTCTTTATTATTTCAGGCAAATCGACACGTGTAATATGAACTTACCAAGTGCTTTTTTTTCATTAAACTCATATTCTTTTGGGAAGTACTGATTGATAGCCAAGCAAAAAATATGGAAGTTAATTGACTCTAGCAGTCTAAAAGAACATTAAATAATATCTAAAAGTAAGAAAGCTTCTTCAAGGGTAATTTCGAAGATAAAAGAGTAGAAGAATGGACTGCCACACAAAATTAGCAAGCCTTAAACGTCTTACTGGCTCCAAATTGACAAATGTTAGCTTTAAAAAGCATTTTAAAAGCTCCCAAAATGTTTTCTCCATTCTAAAAGCCAATGACATGCCAGTGTCTCTTGTTTGTTTATACTATAATTAGATTTGAGCAGATTTATAAAACACTAATTCAGTAGAATAAGCATATTTGAAAAATCCTCACAAGTAGCATCAAGCCCAACTGTTTTTCCTGCTACTTGACACAAGGTGACATTCGAAACAGATGCACACATTCATCACTTCATTTTTCCAACTGGTACTTAATCTAACTTTGAAAGCAAAACAATTATGAGATTTTCAGGCTACAAAAGCATCCCAGTGTGCACTTCACCTACTGGTGCTATTTATGTAATTTTCAGGGACAGAAAATGGAAAAGAGAATCCTGGAGACCACCCTAGGACATCTTCATCAATTAAATGAATATATGGAGACCTTTCAATGCTGTGACTGTGAGAGCAGTGATCTGACACACAGGAGTGAGCAGATGCTTGGAACAGGAACAGAAGACAGAGGAAAGTAATGAGCATTCCTTACTTGTTAAAGGGGAAAACAAACAATTACCTGTAATTTATATTGTGTGATTGTTTATGAATTAGAGGTAATTGAGGGTTGCATTTCACTTTCTGGCTCTTCAAAATTTAAGCAAATTTTAAGAAGCTTTAAGCATCCACAGTGATTAAATGAAGGAAAATAAAATGGCATGCTAATCTCATTTATTCTGTTTGCAATACTGGGACAACATTAAAGAGATTTGATTAGCCAATCCCATATTGGCTTTCCGGGAGATAAATGCCTAAAAAATACCATTCTGCACTGAAGGACAAAGGAAGTTTTCTTACATATTGATATTGTTCTGATTTGCACCAAAGGTATTACTAACACATATTTTCCTTTAATTTAAGACAATGCCACTTGGCCATGTAGTTAAAGACAGGCCCATCACCAACCTTTTTGTGTCTCCTTTCTGGACTTTTACCCAGTGCTCCACTTGAGCCATGTTACTTTTCCTTTGGAACTGCTTATCTGGATTCGTCCTGGGAACAAACCCTCTTTTATAGGAGCCAGTCCCGTTCTGCTGCAGCAGGCCAGCACTGGCACTTAATGAACTAGGAAGGGTCCCATTCTTCTCGGCTGCCTGGGACCGAGATGAATTCGTTAAATCTGGAAATAATGAATCAGCTTCTGTTAACGCGTGCTTAGCCTTTCCCTTTTTGGTTTCCAGAGTTTCTTTTCTGTGCACGTAACGCTGCTCCTCCTCCTTTTCTCTTCTTATCTCTTCACGCTTATCGTGTCCAAGCATTTCGGCTGATTTCTGATAACTCTCCTTTGTGTCTGTAATCTCTGCCTTCACACAGTCTTTGCAGGCATCCACATGATTGACCTGGGGAACAGCTTGCTGATCCACTCTTTCCGTTTCCCTGAAAAGAAAATGAGTGGCAGTAATGAACACTGTTTAATTGTGAAAAGTCGGTGTGGTCTCGGTGCTCTTTTACAAAGGATACCCACAAAAATCACCGTCTGCAGACTGTGATAAATTTGACACGTTAAAATAAATATGCTCAGCAAAACTCAGTTGTTATCCCAGTTAGACAAAAGTTACCTTTACTGTGCTGTCAAGGAAGCAGAAATTACTTATACACATCTGTAAACATGACTGAAAATACTAGTATTGCATGAAAAAAGTGCTCAACATAATATTATGCACAAGAAAGCTGTACATAAAAAAATCTTCCTATTCTAGGAAACACAGAAAGCCAAAAAACCAAAACTAAGCTGCCAACTGCTCATGGCAAAATATGAAAAAAGTCTTTCATATCTTTGTAGATGCCTCAGGGACTGCTCACTTCTGGCCAAGAGGACAAAGCAATATCTACATTTAAGTCAGTACTAAGGCCCAGGGAATTTCTATTGGGGAGCTATTCCTAAGGAAAAAATTGCTCTGCAAAAATTGCACTACAGCACAGTAGTTTACTTATTTACCTTATTGCCTAAATAATATCAGAAATCTTGATATTAAAATTTGACACACTATAAAATTCTAAGATTCTAGGATTCTAAGTTTCATGTTGCTTTTGACACATAACATAGTTCATTTGCAATTTTCTTCGTCTCCTTATGACAAAAAACTTCTCAACAACTTTTTCTTTCTCTCACAATGTAATGGCTTCTCACTGCTCTCAAGCTAGAACCTGACCAGCAGTGTCAGATACCACCATGGGTGTCATTTACTTAAGATCCATTAAATTTTTGTAGACACACTGTTAGAGATTTAGGAAAATTACAGCCTGGAAAATCCTTCTCAGGCTGGAGCTTCTCCTGCTCTCTCAGCTCCGTTCCCAAGCTGATCATGTGTCAACTTCAGTAAAGAGATTTTCTCCCAAGATAATCATTTAGTCAAAACAAAACAGAATTAACAACATTAAATTAACACCTGGTATTGACCATGGGACTCATACTAAAGTACTATCCCAAAGGTGTTACCCCAATTATCCAATAAACTACTGTCCTGTCTTAGCTCTGCAGAAGATGCTATAAATATGAATTGTGCTCTCAATAAACACCTTCTTTTCTCTAAAGAGGTCTGTGTGCGTGCTTTGGTTTAATTTAATTTTTTTTTAAAGTCTTGGTCCTCCTGCAGTGGAGCCAGGCCAGGGCCTGTCACTTGGAAAAAAAAAAAAAAAGAGAGCCAAGTTCTGGGTAACTTTCTTCAAAATGTGTGCTCACAGAGCCAACTAACCTTTTCCAATTGGTTTTTCAGGCTGTTAACAACCAAGCCAGCCTTCAATTGCTCACTATCAACTTCTCATAGACAGAACTTTTCTATGAGTTTTTCCTCCCTAGGTGAAACCAGTACAGTGTGTCACTGTCACTGCTCACTCTCTATCCAGCACCATAACCACAAATTTTATTTTTTTTTGCTGCTCAAGTGTGGGATACATATTGAGAAAGTAAGAAAATTACAGCCTGAAAAATATTCCAGGCTGGAGCTTCTCAGCTCTGTTCCCAGCCCATGAGCTGGTCCAGCTCAAGGCCAGGGAGAATTTCTCCCAGGGTGATAATTTGATCAAAATAAAAAGGAATTAATACCAAGATAGAAGCCCTGTTGTGGTGTGTGCCCAGGCCCTGGCCATGGGGTGTCTTCTCTCTGAACCAATCACCTTTTCTCTGCTCTGGGAGTTGCAGTCCTGCTATCAAACCAAGTGTGTTTGTGAATAAACTTGGCTCTTCCTTCCTGCCATGAAACACGACCACGTAGCCGCGCATCTTATTTCTGCCTCACTTAAAGGCTTCAAAAACCCCTTTCCCTGGCTGCACTCAAGCTCCTGAGTGGGACTTGCCTCTGGAGTGAGGAGCGTGTCTGCAGGAGAGCAGCCTGGTTCATGGCCCGGAGCCAGGCGTTCATGTCCTCCTGCGTGTCGGCGCTGAAGAAATACGTGCGCATCCCCGAGTGCTCCGCCTGCGAGCCAACCACACAATTCTTCTGGTAAATATAGGCCCGCATGCCTGTGTGAACAGCCTGGCACAACACAAGGAAGAAAGAAAAAAAAAAAAAAAGTAAGTCAGGCAGCTCCTCTTCCCTCCAAAAAAAACAAAAAAACACCCCCAAAAAAATTAATTTCGAAACGGCTTTGCAGGTCCCCGGGCGGGTTGTTGAATTTGGGGTGGGTTAGCGCGATGTCGCTGCAGTAAACTCAAAAGGGCTCCCCAATTTTTTACTGAAATTCTTCTGCTTCTGACTATTAAGCTGAAAGGCCGGTATGCTTCTGGTATTGACAGTGGGAAATTTCAGCTTTTCTTTTAATTGATACATTTCATTTGCCATAAATACCGTAGTACACGAATTAAAGAAATCCCCTGTACTAAACAAATTTAAGGAATTCTCAATGAGATGTGCATCAGCAAGCCAATTTTCCCAACTCATTTAATAAAGCAATTTATAAAGACAAAACACAGACAAAAACCTTTCACTTTAAGCAATTAAACAGCAATTCAAGAATCAATTATAATTCATGTTAAGATCTTTTGGTTAAAGCATGCACTTGAACACGTATTAGCTGCAAAGTCACAAAGACTTACTGATACAAGTTAGTAATTCTGGTGGAATTATCACAGCACATAAAACATTATCTCTGCACACTAAAATACTCCATGAAATTCCACTGCAAACTAGAGGTACTGGGAAATTTCTCTATAAATAGATTCAATATTCAAATTGATTCAATATGGAGTATCTTTGTAACTCTAGGCTAGTTGAATTTAATCAAATCTCATTGTATTAGCAATAGTATAAATATTACCAAATCATTTAAGTCCTGCAACACTTCCTATTAGCAGGGAGAGATTAATCTCCTTACTTTCCTAAAAAAACCTGAAGATACTATACTCTCCTTGAAAGCTCTTGTAATTATATTAAAATGAAATTAATAATCTAAATTTATTTGTATAAAACTAAGTCTCCTATCACACACAAAAACTAATAGCATTAAATACTGCTAACATGCGGTTTTTTAAAAAGAAAAATAATTACATCAAAATTTTAATTTGGCTATATTTGTTTGTAAAGGGTAAATGTATTTTGCAAATCCCGCCTAAAAAATGGGTCTTTTTATATTGATGAAATCCTCTTCCCCTCGTCATCTTAAATCAAAATTTAAAAAAAATATATATTGAAGGGACAACTATAGATGGCTTCAGAAATACAACAGCTTTGACAAAACTCAGGCTATTTAATCCAGTGCAGCCCTTCCTAAACATTATAACTTCAGTTGTTTATCTAGAATTTCCCAAATAACCGTGACCTTAGAGACTTGCACCAACAACTCCATAGAGCCAAAGATGTTCCTGCTATTGCAGTGCTTCTGAGCAAGTTCTGTGCAAATTTTCCTCCCTTCCTATGGCAGGCTGCTCCCCCAAAGGTGTGAAATGTGGCTTTTCCCTTCTGTGCAAGCAAGCCTGAGTTTGTTGTGAAAACTGGAGCCTGAAGTGGAACAGCGAGCTGAGTAAAGAGCAGGAGGGGAAGGAAGAGGAGGAAAATGTTACATAAAGAAGTGAAGACTCAGGAGAGTCTCCACTTCCCAACAACACTGGCTGAAAAGGGAATACAAGGTGGTTTCTTCTCAATTCCCACCATTCCTGCCTACCTAAACACAGGAAAACAGGATTTACAGATATTAAACAATAGCTCTGATCAGGCACATATTTAGAAATCAGAGAACTTCATTCATGCTTGCCTGGGTGAGTTCTTTGGTTTTTCTTTGTTATTGGGGGTTGTCCTTTTTCCTCCGTTTTCAGAACTCAAGAATGCTCAAAGCAAATACGATTTAGAAGCATTAATTCATTATAATTTACAACTACCATCCAGTGTATGAAGAGAGCAAAAACTGGCAGCTCCAGATAGAAAGGAAAATGGGGACTTTAATGTGAGACCTTGTGACTACAGAGTTCCTTCACAGAGCAGGGCTGATCCCACAGAAGGTGTTAAAATTCAGAAGTGAATCAATTCCTGCAGCAAAGCAGATGATTCAGTAGGACACAACCATTCACTGGTTTTATACTTGCTTAAAAAAACCCCCAGAATTTTGGGTAACTATCTGCAGAGACTGCATAGCACACTAATAAATGGATTTAAAAGCTGTCTTAATTAACCTGCATGCCCTGATCAACACAACCCACTTGTGTTTTAGGTTCGTCTTTGAACACAGCTACAAGCACTGCCCAAGAGGCTGCAGGTGAAAACATTCTGCAGTATCAAAATGCAATTTCTGCTGCACCACTCTGCCTTGAGAGACTGCAGCTCTCACAGCCATAAACATTGCCAGCTTCAGAAGGGACAGTGGAGACAGTGTGCAACTATCAATAAACACAATATCCTGAAGTTCACAATATGTAACGCTGGTTAAAGGGGAAAATCCAAATTTATTTCAGTTATTTATTAGTAGTGTGTTTTATATGCAAGGAAACCAATGTCCTGTAGCTGTCCCTGCTGGCAGACAGAAGCTAGCAGGCCTTTTGGGTTTGGGATTTTTTTTTAAAGCCAAAGCTATTAGGATGGCTACAGCACACTAAAAAGCCTAAAACACAGCACATGCTCACATGTACACCATACACACAACAGGGAAAAATAATATTGGTACCTATTCATGCATTCAGATGCCTTAATGTGGATAGATTGAGAAGAAAAGCAGTCTCTCTCCCATAGTGCACAGTAGGAGAAATGGACAGTAAACCCCAAGAGGATATCAACAGGACAAGACAAGGATAAAAAAATTAAACAAGTTAAAACCATTAAAAGATTCATGTTTAAAAAAAAAAAAAAAAAAAAAAAAAACAAAACAAAAAAAACAAACAAAAAAATTAACAAAATACTAAAAGTAACTGTTATGTTCACCTCCACTTGTTCAAAACACCTGACAAAAAGCCACCAGTCACAGAAAAAAGGGATAACTAAGGGAACAGTTTTCTAATAACTGTAATCTTTCCAAGTTAGTTCTGTCAATAAGCTGTAATATACAGAAAATTCTTCCTTGTCCTGAATTTTGATATTTATGAATCCTTTCTGAGCCAAAACTGAAATAATACTCTGAGCCTTTACTACAAACTCAACAACAGCCCACTACAACCTAACTCACATTTCACCTTTAAATCATATTGAGCTTTTTGAGGATTTCTAGAAGCTCAAACCCTCCCCTCTTCCAAATTCAAAACCAGCATCTCTCAAATTCACAGCCCTTGGCATTTCCTCACCTGACTCCCCAGACCCAGAGCAATATGGGAGCCTAAGGGTGCAACACTGAGAACATAAAGGAACAAACTGTGTCAATTTTTATTAGGAAAACCAGAGAGATCAAAGGAACAGACAGGAAAATTGTCCTGGTCTCAGGGGTCTAAGTAATGAACAAATACTTCCATTAGCAAGATCAATTAAAAATAATTTTCATGTTTGAAGACAACAAAGCCTCTAAAGAGACTGTGATGACAAGAACCTCCATAAACTGCTGCTACCCATGTCCAAAATTATTCTATTACTCCAAAGTACAGTCATTTCTCTGTTAACCACAGGAAGTATTTCCAGCTGTGTATTACTGTCCTGCAAGCCTTTTCACATTAAAATCTAAATCACTGAATTTGTGCTCACCCATGTTGGCATCAACAAAAAAATTATAATTTTAAAATGCAGCGATTAGATCAACTAAATGTCTTTAGGATGCAAGCTGCTGAATTAAATTTGCAGAAAGGACCCTGAAGTTCCAGGCTCACTCACAGCTTCCAGCTACTCACAGCACTTTGCTTGGCAAAAATAAAGTGACAAAATTGTCAAGAGTCAAAAACTGTATCAAGATAGAGACCTAAAAGCAGAGTTTCTAAACTAAAAAAAAAAAAAAAAAATTCAATGCACATACTGATATATTTCAAAGTAGGTGTTTATTGCATTTCCAAAGCCTATATGCAGTTCTGCAGGCCTGTAATTGTTAAACACCCAAAGAGACACAAAAACTTCAGCTGGACCTCAGAAGGTGATGAAAGGAAAAGGATTGTGAGAACTCCTACAAGACACATTTTAACACTTTGCAGGGTTTAACACAGACCCCAGTGTGTATGTATTTTAATGTATTTAGCCTCATTCTAACCAAATCATATGCAAAAAGCATCCATGTATTTGTTTAGCAAATTTCCTTCCTCCTACTGCAAACAAAAGAGTTGAATTTTTTGTTGTTGTTGTTGTTCCAAACTCATTGCCCCTTCGAGTGGGAGCCATTCCCTGTGCTGTAACAGAAGATTTACAACAATCCCAATGCAGAGCAGGCCAAATGTCAAAAGCACCACGGCACATTGCCCTGCTGGCTCAGGTCTTGAATGCAAAAAAAAAAAAAAAAAAAAAAAAACAAAAAAAACCACCTTATCTTTATTTTGGGCTTAATCTGCCCGTGTGTTCTATTTGTGGCTGTGAGACACGATGTCCCTCTGGGGCTGGGGGTGCTCTGAAGGGAGGAGATAAAGGTGATGCTGCTGAGTGATGGATGCCAGCAGGGCTGTGGGTGACCCTGTGGCCACTGGACACGGGTGCTGGACAGGGTCTGTGCCCAAAATCCTCCTGCTGCCCTTGGGTTGGGTCTAAATAAAATCACATCCAGCAGCATCCAGCCTGCAGTCAATCATCAAACACCTAAAGCAGAGTTAAAACCGGCCTGGCAAACTGATACATGAAATGTTGATTTTTTTTTTAATTTTTTTTTTTTTACAGAGTTTTCTACAATCAACTTTCTCTTGCTATCAACACCCTGCTTTTATCTACACCAACCTTTTAGTAATCACCCTGTGTTGAAAGTCTCAGGTTACTGGCTCATGGTATTTTCAGAAAAAGGCTCAGATTAAATAGCTGGTAGAGCTCATACAGGTATGATATCCTAAAAGGAACAGGGGAAGTCTGCATTTGCTTCTGGAAAGGTTTAACCATGACCAAACCATGGATTCCACTCCACTTGGCCAGTGGTTACTAAGAGCATGTGTAAACACCATCTGAATCCAATAAAATAAAAAGCAGAGAACCCTAGGAGAGTGCACTGAGTTGCCCTCTTTCAGTACATGCTTCCTCCCAGGAAAAGGCTCTAGAAAAGGAGGGATCTATGAATCACACTCAGTAAATACTGGAGGTGGAATGTTTTTCTTAAACAAAGATTTCTTTGTAGCTTTTTGCTGATAAATCATGCTCAATGCATTTGAAAAAGTACAATAAACATTTCCACAAAGTGTGCTGGATCTTTTTTAAACACATTTCCCAAGTTAATGTTTGCTTAATAAATTTCAAACCATTACCCACTTGAACATAGAATTGAAAGTAGTAAAAGGCACCTCAAAAAATCAAAATGCAAGAGAAAGTTCGATGTTCTTCATAATTTCAGCACAGAAAATATTTAAACAAAGATTCCTTCTGGATCTCCTAAAGTATGCCTGGTCAAAACCTGATGTGTAAACTGCTTTTGAAGTATACATCTAATTTGCTTGACAGAAAAACAAGTTCTGCTCTGAATTTAAATCTGCCACAGGCACAGAAGTTTCTGAACTTTGCCCAAGTGCTGCAGTTTTGACAATCATTTGGAGTCAGGTTTTTGCACTATCAAGTATATGTTTTGTTTCATATCTGGGCTTTTATAACAAGGACTAGAACTGTAAAATATACAATTATACAATAAAGACAGGACAAAGACCAGAAACCGTAAAAAGAGACTAGAACTGTAAAATAAAATATTACATTTATTTTTAGAAAAAGAAAAAACACAAAACCACCCACAAACTATATCAAACCAGAGTACTTTTTCCTTTAAAAAGTCCAGAGTGCTTAGGATGACTAAGTGCTGTCATTTTCTAATTGTGAGATTTGAGACAATTTTTTTCTTTAAAAAAAAAAAAAAAAAAACAACAAAAAAACCCCACAAAACCTAAGAGACATCAGTCCATTATGAGATCAAGTACTCTATTACAAAGTAAATAAGACAACTTTGCTTCCAGTTTGCAAACAGTACTGGAACAACTTGTCAATACTAATTTCTGATTTTAGAAACAGGCTCTTTACTCAGAAACACTTCATTAAGCTCTGAGGACACTTAGGAAGTAACAGACAGCAATGTCAATTCATAAGCAAAAAAAAAAAAAAAAAAAAAAAAGTGCCATGTCACATTTGAACAGGCAGCCAACAAGCCTGGCTGCTTTAAAAAACTAGTAACAAGTAAAAGAGGAACACAGATGAAGTTCTTTTCTAATGCAAACAAACCACGATTAGCTGATAAGTTTTACAAACGTACCTTAAAAGAAAACTTTCGATTGATCTTGTCTTCAGGTCCAACTGGAGAGATGACATAGCTAGGCAGTGGGATGCTCCCAAGAACAGACTCTTCTCTGCTGTCTGTGGAATAAAAAACCAGGATTTAATTCCCTGCACCGTTCAGTGGGCAGAGAATATATTCTCCTTTATGGACACAGAGAAAACAGGCATTGAGCACAAACTCCAGTGGTGCAGAGTGAATATGAGGGAATTCTTTCCCCAAGGACAGAGCAGCAGGGGCACAGGCCAAGGGGGAGGCTGAGCCATCTCCATCCCTGGAGCTTTTCAATGCCTGCCTTGATCCAACCCTGGGCAAGCTGGGCTGACTCCACTCCTGAGCTCTCTCCAGGCTCTGGGATGGCCCTTCCTGGAGTCCCTGTGGCCATGAATTCACTCAGGACTCAACACCAATAATACGTGCAGGAAAATGGTTTCGTTTTAAAGAAAAACGATTTTAAAGAAAAACAGAGTTTGTTTTCTTAACCAGATTGGAGTTTTTATTGAAGTTTTTAAATTTCTTTTTTCGGGGGGGGGGGGGTGGATGTCACTTTTTAGTTTCAGCCAGAAGAATACACTTGAAGAATAAAATTTATTGTGCCAAATGAGCAGTGACAGGCTGCATAACACGATGGACCTTCCATTTAGCACTGTACATCGAGGCTAATTGCTGTAATTAGGAAACCTCTCTTACTGCTGGCTCCAAGTGATCAACAGCAGAAATGCAGCACCTAGAAATATGAATTCCAAGTCTGATATTCTGGAATGCTTTTCAAATACTGTAGCAAATGAAGCATTCAAAACTTGAAAATAACCTTATGTAATACCTAGTTTGGTTTAAGATCACGTCTAACCTATTTTTTTGGGTAGAATTACTGGATTCAGAAGTTCTCACTCTTACTTCATTCCCAGGATTAAAACTGAACCAATGCCCTGATCTGGCCATAGGTCATTCTCAAAAATCTCAGATGTCCAAATGCAAGGAAGTAGGTACCAGAACACAGACCAGAGATGGGATAAATCTTATTTATTTCCAGTCAAGATGTTCTGCATAAACATAAACAGTGGCATGCACCAGGCATAAATTATGTGAAAAAAATATCACACAGCATCCTTTGCTTCCCCTGCTCTGGCCTAGAATTTGCTGTGCATTTAAGATGTGTGGCCAAGCAATTGTTTCACTGTTCATCCCAGAGCAACGAACTCCATCTGCAGAGTTCAGGTAGGCCATGCATTCATGATGGGTGCAGGTGAAGTGCTCAGACTAACACAGCTAATACCTACTCACCTTTGTAGTAAAACAAACAATAATCAGCGAGCACAAACCATCTTCTCTTCCATAATCGCATCCCAGAGCTGTCCTGAAATGCAAGAAATGAGGCACACTCCTCAATGAGGGAAAGTTAACAAACACAGTGTTGGTCCAGGGAGAAGTTTACCTAAATATGACTGCTCAGTGCAAAACAATATTTGCAAAATATTGTGCACTAAGAGGCAAAATATCCAGCTATAAAATAACGAGGGCAGAATATTCAAACTGCTAATTTTCATTAAGTAATTAAACCCTCATCCCAAACAGCATTCAGATTAACCTTGTACACAACCAATGCTTATTATATCTGCAAGAAGGAAACAAAGTGTGTTTCTGGATGGCACAAACTCCAACAAGGACTGCCTGCAGATCAAAATGAAAATCACTACACAGCTGTGAGGTACAACCTCACATTTCAGGCAATGATATCCTATAATTCAATCACCATATGTTACCCACGCCTAAAATGTAATTTAATCAAATATTCCGTAGGAAATAAAACAGGATGCATAATGTGCAAATTTTAATGAAGTATAATATAATGTGCCTGTGGAGATATATATAGATATAGATATATATAACCTTATCAAAATGAGTAATATTTGCATTGAAATTTAATTCCTGAAGCTTTTAAAATTGCCAGATTATAACCTAGGCAAGTCCAACTTCTTCAGCTTGGGCAGGCTTTGATGAGACCAGCAGCATAAAAGGCACCTTCAGGTTTTAGGGGCTTACAAGCAAAGGTTAGGGAACAGAAGGAAATAAGGATATAGAGCACTGCTCTAGCTATTCCCCTCCTCCTTTCTGCCATCAAATTAAGTATGGAAGGACTTTCTTCCCTTCCCATTTTCATGCTACAAGGCTGGCAACACATACTGTGTCTGAGTTCTGACTGTCCTGAAAACCAATGGCCTTGGGCAGTGGATGTCAACAGAGCTGAGAGCAGAAACAGCAGAATTCCAGCTCTCCCCCCAGGAGGGAGCAGACAGCTGGCAGCTCTTTCACTTCCCTGTCCATTTAAAACCATAACTGCAAACCTCAGATTTCTCCTTCTCCTGCCCACCCCTCAATCCTGCTCCAAACGAGCAGCAGGGCAATTACTCTCACACAACAAACAGCTTTATTGACTTATTACACTCAAAGATGTGTTTCTGTCAGCTTAAGAGTTCAGCTGTAGAATTCTGTTCAGTGGATGAAATTCCATAATCCAGCCTTTGCTGGCCACTGCTCTTTGTGACAGCAATGGGTAATTTCCCATCATTTTCTCCCTCCTGCTTCTGGAGAACAAGAAGGCACAGGGAACTGGAATTAAACCTTTGATCAGGGTGGAAGGGCATCACCAAAGAGGTCGAATAAAGCCTTCAGAGCCAACCCCAGGCTGTGTTCTGAGGGAGTCAAAGATCAGCCTGACAACAAGCCAGCAGGATAAAGCAGGGGAAATAACCAGACTTAGATAACGAAGTTACAGCCTCAACACCGAGCTGTGATGGTGATGCCCATTTATCAGCTTCCTCTTCTGAACCAAACCCATTTGTAAACCTTGTTTTTCCCACTTGCTGAGCATGAATTCCTCATTATGGATGTCCCCAACTCTGCCCTGTGCCACCAACACTCGAGCTTCTGTTTTCTGGCTCTTCCCTGATGACTGCACTGAAGTATATGAGCACATATGAATATATATGTGACACAGGTGAGCACATGCATACCTGTTTGTGCAGCCAGCCTCTGACCACCACAGGAACATTGGGATTCCTCCTGATCGCCTGATCCCTCTTTCCAAAGCTGTGAACTTTGTGTCCAGTCTTCACAACCTGGAAAGGATGATCACACAGCACTGCTCTGAGGCTCATTTCATATTGCAAATACTCTCCCCTGCAATAACTTATACTTCATTACACAGCGACAAAGTAGCCACGGCATTTTCAAGGGCAAGTCAACAGCAACGACATTTACAACAGAGCAAAGTCAATCTTGCACTTGCATCACATCAGGATGGTGTGCCAGCCCCTGCTGAGGAGCTGCAGCACTGCTGGGTCAAGGCAGAACTGTGGAAATTTCAGTCTGGGAAATTATTTTGGAGAGCTGCATGCAAATCTCTCTGGATAATATTGCACAAGTCTCTTACACACACAGGACTTTGAGCAGATGAATTCTACTCTTGCTCTTCTTTGTTTGGGTTTTGGGAGGGAGGGGGAGTTGATGGGGTTTTTCTGGTGGATTGTAGTTTTTCTTTCCTGTTTAAATTCAAACATTTCAAACACTGAAAGCTTCATAAAATGCTTGGACTCTGGCCCTGCAAACAAAAGGAGAAGACAGTGGTGCTACACAGCAACCAGTGGAAATCACAAGGACTAGGTAATGATTTGTGTCTTAGTGAAACCTCAGTTTTGACTCACATGGACAAAACTATTTCAAAAACAAACAAGCAAGGCCCATCCACCTGTGAAAAAGCAAGAATCACTCGATGAGTAATTTGCCTGTTCTTTTCCAGTTTGCTCCTCCAATTGCTGCAGGACAGACTCCCCTTACAGCTGCTGCCAACTTCTCCAAGAAAAGAGCTGGCCACATTCTTTCCTGCAGTGTCTCTCTTTTTAACCTCTGAGTTTGTCAGGGTACAGATGCTCTGTGGGCTGCAGGCAAACAGCAGCTCTGCAAAGAAGTATATTCATCACACACAAGGGGGTAACACCAGAAAAATCAGAAACGTCAGAAAAATCTCTCAGTGTACTGCTCCTGCCAGTCAGGCAACATCTGGACTAGAAGACAGCACATAATGTAAATAATTCTAGCAAAATATTATAACTTGACATGGATTCTGTTGGTTTGATTGATGAAGGCCAGGCTTTACCAATCTGCACTAAATCTCCTGTCTTAATGAAGGCTAAAGATAATAGCCACAATCAATATGAAAAAAGTAAGTGCACTTCTTTTTCTTCTTTTTTGGTGCTCTAGCACACAAAACAGTGAGGCAGATCTGAGAACTGTGAGGAGCTGTCAAAGGGCAGGATTTCCCCAGCACTGCCACCTCCCCAGCCAGCTCAGGGAGAGCCTGCACAGGAGCCACCAGGTGAGGAAAAATCCCACACCTGTCCCACACCTGTCCCACGTGGCCAGGTGCTGGCACAAAGGCAGCAGAGCAGGGTGGCATTTCTGAGGAGCTGGCCCTGCCATCCAGCTGGCACAAAGCAGCTGCCAGCCCTGGTCAGGGCAGGATGGAGCACTGAGATCCCCCAGGCTGCAGGGCACTGGATTTGGGGAAACACAGCCAGAGATGGGCTCTGTGTAAGGAAAATGAGAATTAACAACACAGGAGAGTTTTTCAAAATTGTTACCAAATGTTAAGGTGCAACAGCTACCTAAAAAGGGGGATGAAAAACAGTGAGGCCCAAAGTTGTTAAAGCCCTGAAAGTCAAACATCTGGTTTTTATTTTGTTTTTACTTTGTTTCTGCTTTGCAGCTGAACAGAAATCAATTAACAGAATGTATAGAATTTAGTTCCCTAATCTTTCTCTCATCCAGATCTTTGGAAGGGTGCAGGAACTGAGGAGCAGTTGAAGTGTAGCTGATGTGGCCTTATGGCAGCATTTAAATTTGATTTTTTTTTTAAAAATCGGATCTTTCAATCAAGCACTTTCTCTAATTTTTAAAAAATGCAGCCCACAATGCAGAAAAATCATCCTTGGACTTGGTCAAAAGACCAAACAATTTCTATGGCATAGAAGCAGGAAAATTTTTCCAAAGGCTGTATATTATATGTCAATCCAATATCCATAATGGAACCAAAATTATTATTTTATGGTGCTTTATTTAATTAAAATTCTCATATAATCTTCAGTATTGATCATCTCATTCTGCTCTGGAATAAAACAAAGCACAGCAGACACTGCATGTCACACTTTGCTTTTCATTCCCTCAGCCCCACACCCCTCAAATGTCAAAAGCAGGATACACTGCATTGGTCTAAAGTCTTCAGATTATTATTCAGACAGCTCCTGTATCAAAATACTGGCCCCAAATATGCTCAGCTCTGTAGGAAAAACCAGTTTGAATCTGGCCAGGATTCCAACACCATGCAGACCCCATTCTGTGATGGCACTTGCAGGATCAATTATAGAAGCATTCAATAAAAAAAAAAAAAAATTAAAAAAAATAGCCATGGCCAAGTAGAGAACATGCAAATGTCTCTGGCTTCGTGATTGTGCTGCATGTCTGCATCACTCTTTGAATGAATGATTATGGAATTCAGGGAAGGAAACATTTAGAAGTAGATGGAAGGACCTTAAAATCTACTCTCAACCTGCCAGAAGTCAGCCTCGAAGTGAAGGACACAGCTCATTTATTTGACAGCATTTTTTTCTCATTGCTGGTTTCACTTGAAATCATTTTCGTGTTGTGCTGTGAAGGATTGAATGGCTCTAGCAAACAAGAGAAGAGATGTCAAGGCTGTGCACACAGGCAGTGATGCAGGAGCAGGGCTCAGAGGATGCACATTTTTGGCAGAAATGTGATGCTAAGTGGAAGCCAACTGTGTCACTGGAGAATTCCCCAGCTCCAAGCACTGTGTCAGGCCCCCAGTAAATCTGCTGGTTTAAAGAGGGGAAAAATGAGCTTTCTGCCTCTAATGAAGGCTTGAAAAAATCAGAGCAAGGAGGATAAACACGGTAAAAACAAAAGCCAACATACTTTGGTTAAGTTCAACTCTTCAAATATCAAAAAGAAGAATTTCAGCTAATTCAAGTAACATACTAAGCTTACTGTCTGCAGTGATAATTTCATCTAGCACTTTAAAGATATTCTTGATACACTACAATCTTTGTATTGGTCCAATAACTTATACACTTAGGGGTTTAAAAAATAATTTAAAAAAAAAGAATTTTTAGCTTCTCATGAAATTGTATCATCTCCTATACCCAAGCACTTCAGAGCATTAGTAAAAGATTTTAAGTATTCCAACTGAACAAAATATCTTTGCAATCAATTCAGTAATTTCTTAAACTCACTTATATAAGAGTCTTACAACTTTTGCATTTAAAAAAAAAGCAACTGAGAAGTTTAAGAACTGCAGTCAAAGTTTAGAAAATTATCTTATCTCTGCTAATTCTTTCAATATTGCTCTATCCCTTTTTATCCACCCACTGCCATTCTCACAGCTCTGTAATTTATTGCAAGGTCAAAGAAGCATTAAAATAGATGGTGACACTTCAAGTACAGCACTTTATTATACTTTGTTCAATAACAGACACAGGTCCTTTGTCAGTGACAAGGAATGGACTTTTCTAATATTCAACATTTTGTGTGTGAACTTGGTGCCTGCACTGTTTGTGCACTGCACTGATGGCAGAAAAGGATTTAATTGTTACAAAGAGGAGGAAAGGCAATAAAATTTAATGAAAAAGAAGTGTAAATTCCTGGTATCATGCATCACTTCTTGCCATAAACACTGGAACACCAAAACAAATTGCTGAAATCCTAATATTACATATATTTACTCCCATTGGTAAGACTCAAACTTTCCATGTCACAATAATCACTGTGTTAGAAGTTACCATTCAATCATGTGGCTTTACAGTGCCTCTGCAAGAGCTGGAACAGTGCTGCTAAAAGATTTGTGTCTGGCCAGAAGACATCACCTCTTCCCTCAGGTCTCTCTAGACTTCTAGGCTAAATCCACAACCCTACTGAAATCAGCATAAGAATACTGCATTTAAAATTAGTGAAGTTCTGATCAACAAGCTGAAAAAAGAGCTTTTTCCTTTACCTTAGAGCCAGGTTTGGTATCAACAGCAGATGTAGTTACTGCAGTGGACGTTTCACTGACCATGCTTGAAGGCCTTTGGTTTATTTGTTGCTTGGACATAGATGAATTCTGCCTAGAAAGCAAACAAAACCAGATAACCTAAAGCCCATTGTTTCAAACACTCAGCTTTTTTGTATTTAATATTCAGAGTTTGTGATCGACAAGTTAGTCAAATGTTTCCCATGTGTCTGCAAGTTCCTTTGCACCACCCCTGTTATTTTGATTTCAGCTCTTTCTCAAGCAGTGATGATTGGTATTTGTCTGTGTATCAGGAGCAAGAAACTTGCCAAATTGTCTGCAAACCCAAGAGAGAACCAAGAATTAACAGGGAGTGTGTAAGAGAGAAGGTAACCAAAGTGTGCCCAGTTTAGAGACTTGGCCACAAACCTGTGAAAGAATCAGTACTGGGGAGAAAAGGACAGGAATCAGAACTTGGCAATAAATAACAGGATTTTCATTTAAAATCAAACTGAGTCTAGACTGCTGTTAGATCTTTCACTAACCTAATGCTGTATCTTTGAATCTGCCCAAAATATGATTCATAGCACAATATGAATTATTAAAATACCTTTTAAGCAAAATGGTGCAATTCATGGCAGATAGCTGTTAGGAATGTGTAATTTCTGAGTCATCCTAAGATGCCAGAAATCCTGATAACTAGCTCAGATATCCATTTAAAGGATAAGTGAGGTCAATCCTACCAGAAGAACCTGTTCAACAAGTAAGAATTCAGTACAGCCACCCAGATGAAGAATTGAGAGGATGCAAGGGAAAAATAAAATCTCTGTGAAGAGAAGCTTCAGCAGCCAATCTTGACAGCAGCACTGAATGAAATTAAAACCATAGGTGGCATTTTCAAAAATCACTAACAACATCATTTAGCAAATAACAAGTAGCAACACAGTCACATCAGAAAAGACAACACAACAAAACAAACGATTAACAGCACACGATTTTCCTCTTCCCAGCCACCAAAGCCAATGATTAGAAAAAAACAAAAATGGTATCCAAGCTGCACCAAACGTGGCTGCTGCTACCACTGAAATCCAGCTGTGAACCCACCAGAGAACAGAATAATTCTGAGCAGTTCTCACAAGAACAGATTCTGTGATTTTAGGAGCTCAACACAAGGTTTAACAGAGGACAAATTATTTGCCACCACTGCTCTTCCTCAGTTACAGCCTGAGCAATTATCTGTCCAAAAGCTTGCACAGATGGTTTATTCTCAGGAAAAGCATATTTTTCCATTTGTGACCAGGGTTTCAATGAAGCTTGCAAGTAAATAACACAACTTAGGATCCATTTTATTTCTATCTTGCATATCTGGCATAAATTCCTTCTTTCTAGATTGTACATATAACCTCAGGTCCAAGGTACAAGAACAGCCAGCCCCTAAAATTCCTGGCTATTCTTTAAAGCAAGAGAACTGAATTGTGTCAGTCTGAGTCAATTTGCCTCAATTTGAGTCAATTTGCCTCAATTTGAGTCTTATGGACAGATACCCTACTGCAGCACTGAGTCACCTTTTCATCCAGCCTCTGCAAAATGCAGATTAAAAAACTCCCCATATATGACACTGCCTGACTGAGCTATTTCTGTTGATGAAAATGAAAAATACAATTGAAGTTCTGACGAGTTGGAATTAAATTTTTCAATAAAAAAAAATTTTAATGAAGAAGGAATAACCCCAGAGGAATGGTTTTAATTTAAAAATTCTACTCTGATTTAACAGATTTTCACTATTCCCCAAAATACTGTTTCACAGCAGGTTAAAAATGCTTCACTTTCAAAAAAAAATACAAGAATTACAGAGGAAAATAAACGATATGTTTAACAAGACCATCATGAGAAAATCATAATACAATACAAAATGATAAAAACGTAATTTCTAAGCATTTATTATGTGATCATACAATAATTTCTCTTCCATTTGCTACTAAAAGTAATCACTGCTAAGAAACCAGGCTTTCCCTTTCTAGTAGTATCAAATTCATTACAAACTTCAAATTCACAAGCAGAAAAATGCTTTTTAAAAAAAAAAAAGTGAGGTTGTTGCCATGGAAGAATTCAAATAGCAAGACATTTCAATTCAAAAGAGACATTAAGTCCACTGAAAGAGAAAATACATGATTATTCTATAAAACTGGTGAGGCAAACTTGCTGTACTCACATTTAACAGAAAACACAAAAATACTGCAAATTTATTTCAGTATCTGTATATCAGGAGGATACAATAGATTTTTTGCATTAAATCAGAACATAAAACTCAGGTATTGGAGTCTCTTAACAGCTAATCAATATTCTCAGTGTTTTTAAAAGCAAATAGGAATAGACAGAATATGAAGAATTACCTGAAACATCCCAGCATGTTAAGGGAATTAACATTGTCCTAAGAGTATTTACAGATTCAACTGGAAAAATAAGTGACCACAGCATGGAGTCTGTACACAGAAACTTTAATTCAAATTGATTATTACTAAAGATGTTTGATAATATTTGTTATCCAAGACACCCCATCCTGGTTTTGTTTTGGTGGTGTTTTATTGTTCCAGCCTGGTTTCCTTGTGCCTCCCCCGAGTGTGTGAACACACACACAGGATTGCAGCCTGTCCATTTGGAGCTCCAATACTCTGTACATTTTTTCTAAATACTCTAAAATAACACTCTATATAATATCTCCTGTCGAGCAACTCCCTGCTCCACTTAAACATTGCTAGTATGTCTCCAGAAACCACATTTACCAGCTGAAAAAATGACATAGCCAACATCTGAGTTATTAAAAAACCCCGACATTGAACAAGAACAATAAAAAAAAATAAATTACTACACCATATTGAAGATGCAATACTCACAAGAGATCATAAAGATCAGTCGACTTGGAAGATCCACATCCATGCCAGTGACTTAAAAAGTTTATTTGGTGGAATCAGACATGATGCAATAACACTGTGTCAATGTAGTTTTATTGATAATAGATTTCCTAATCAGCTAGATTAAAAAAAAAACCAAACCTCTCCTAGTGTTTCTGTGCATGTGAACAAGGTAGATATTTATTTTGGGGTTGTTTGGGTCTCCTCTTTCCTCTCCACTTGATATTTTTGCTGCTATAGTAACCAAATGTAATAGATAAAATAAGATGGCTCTCTCCCCAGAGGTGATGCACAGGTTTTACCAGGCACACAAAAACAGGCAAGAAAGAGGACAGCACTCATTGGATTAACCACATTTTATTTTCCCCCCTATGTCTACAATTATGTTCAAGTTTTATTTTTTTTAAAGTACTATCTTCTCATTTGCAAACAGAGTGCTATGACAAATATCCTGCAGCTCCTAATGCAGTGTTTAACATTGGTTACAAGGCTGCATGTGCCTGATTCTTCTTTCTGCCCACAACTAAAGAACTGTTATTTAAACAAAGTTACAGGCAGAGACATCCAAACATGATATACAGCTATCCCAATTACTTCTGTCATAGATTCTTTTCAGAGAAATGCCTGTGTAACAATGGAGTTAACTAAGAACCCAACACCTGGCTGGCAGATTTATCATTAATTCTCACTTTTCCCTCGGTTCTTTAAGGAAGGTCCCTTTGTGGCTTAAGGGTTCATTAAAAACATGAAAGCAAAGCACAGAAATGAAGGGGCAGTTGTGAAATGGAGGGGCTTCCCATGCAGCAAGGTACTCAGATTATCTCAAAGTGATCCTAAAAACTGTGAGGTGAACCAGTCGAATGAAAATAAAAATTATTCTAGACAAAAACTGAAATGCTGGCAGAAACAGATATAAAAATAATCTTCAGGTACAAGCAAGCATGATGCTAAAGTGAATTCCATGCCAACAACAGAAAAGAAATTCAAAGGAGGAAAAAATAAAAAAACACCTCTGCAGCTTTTATCACTCAAAACAACATTGCCAAGGAAAGGTTATTTTTAAATATCAGCTCAATGAGTAATGGCAGCCAAGGTATGTTAATAATCATTAGTAGAGGAATAGAGAAGAAAAAGTACAATTAAATTATTATAACAAACAGTGAGCTCATAGGCTGAATCTTGCAGTGACCTATGAGCAATCAGAAAAAAAGGAACCTAAAAGTGACATGCAGAAAAGCTGGCTCTCCAGCAGAGCCAGTGAAAGGTACAGAACACACACCCCACACACCAAGTGACCAAAGCTGCTAAGATTGGAAAAAAAAGAGTACAAAGCAGGGATTTTATAGTGGTCACAGCTAATATAGTTTTAGGAAATAAGGAATTACCAATCACTATGTAGAAGAAAAAAAAAATCTAAATTAGAACACCTTTAGGAAGAAGGAATAGTATTAGGATCAAAAGAGAATGGAATTCAAAAGTCACAGGTTCCAGCTACAATGGAGTAGAGAAAAACAGAGGTCAGCTTGAAAAGTAAAATTTGTGTGATATTGTTTAAACACCTTGGGAAAAGAGCAGAGAAATAGTCTCAGCCTTCTACTGAAAATGTCCAGGTCTCATCTGATCAATTGAATCAAGGGCATTTGGTTCACAACTGAGTCATAATCAAGCCAGGATTACATCACTCATTGGGGTCATTTTCCAAAACTTGTTTCCAAATCTTCTTGCCAGAACGCTGCTTGCAGGATGAGGAATGGCCAGAGCAGTCCCCACATTCATCATTTCTACATGACTGTGAATTATTTTGCTGATGTAAAATGTGTCCTTTTAAATAGATGTGTGTGCTGCAGCCTGAACAAGTTTGTGCTTCCTTCTCCCCACCGGCTCCCAGTCAACATCTGGTGACAAGCCCTTGGCCCCAGCCTTAAATCAAAATCAAGCAGTCAGTAATCAATCATCACAACAGCACTGAAGAACAAATCACCTTCTGTGAAACCCTGAGGAGCTGCTGCTCCAGACAGGGATCTTCAGCTACAGGAAAAAGGATGGAAAGTTTCCATGGCCATGCAGGGACTGCCCCTCTGAGCCGAGTCCTTCTGGTGGAAATCATTTCATGCCACTGATTCCAGCCTGACACACCATCAGCACCATCCATCTAGAGATCCCTGATGCCCGAGGGCAAGGACTGAACATGGCACAGCTCCAGGACAGCTCCAGGACAGCTCCTGCTTTCCCCAGACACATGCAGGTGTGTCAGCATCAGCACCTGGCAGGAACCCACACAGCACCGTGGTGAAGAGCCCCTGTGTAAACCCCCACTGCTGCACACCAGGGCTGCAAAACTCAGCGAACCACAGCATCCCACGCATTTGAAAAAGACATTTTTAAAGCAATTTTAACTGACGAGTTCAAAACGTCTGATTTTAAAAGCACTGTATGTTCTTCAGGCCAATAATGAAGCTCAGAGAAATATTCTTGTGAAGACTGTCTCTCCTGAGCAGTGACTAGAATCATTTACTCTTCTATCATTCCAGCTATTCCCTCCTCTTTTAGAATTAAAACCACCTCTCCCTACTAATTCTACTACAGTGTAAGATTTTTCCTGGTTTTGAGACCATCTGAGTGCAAGTAACTGAAGTCTACATGTTCATCTCATAGGATTGGAGACTCCCCTCCTAACAAGCACTTCCATTTCTCTTCCAAAGAAGTTTCTAACATAAAGATCACTAAACCCACGTGCCACCAACAAGTCCTTCTTGCAATCCTGTTCTTAATATTTTATCAGCTACCATGACTACAAAATGAACAACAGCCTAGGCAAGTGTGATTAATCCAGGCAGGAGCTCCAAGGGGTTATCTAAACCTATTTTCCAGCACATATGTTTAAATTTCACGTTAAATTTGACTGAACCTTTACAACGGGTAAATTAAAAATCAGTTAAGGGAGGGAGGTTGGAACACAGGCTGCTGTCCATGCTTCCTGGGAGATTTGCTGAAGTGGAACAGACAGGGAGGTGGAGCAGCTGGAAAGGAGTAAAGCCAGCACAGCACCTGCATGCCATGGGACAGCTGGGGACACCTCCAGCCCAGCAGCCATCCCTAATCACAGTCCTCTCCTCAATTGCTGTATTTCATGTTCATTCTCACCAGGTATCTTACCACAGGATTGCCCCTGGCTTTGCTCTGCCCTGGGAGAGAGCAGCTGTTTATGAGCTGCTGGATTTTTGGGGGTTTTGCTGCTGTTGTTGGTTTGGGTTGGTTGGTTTGGCTTTTAAACCATTTGAGAAGTTCTTCTCAGGGCTGTATCAGAACCTCTGAGCTCTCTTTCCCCATGTCACACATTGCTGGAAAAGGCTCATTCTCCTGGGAGTGTTCACCAGCATTTCCTCCTGGCCTCATTCTTCTTCATGCTCTAACTGCTTTTGATAGCAGTCCTACCAAAACGTAAAGGAAATGAAATCATGGAATTTGAAATGCAAAGAGCTCAGAATTGTGCAGGCAGCCACACAAACCATGACAGCAGGGGGACACACGAGGGGACAGAGGATGCTTGGACAGTGCTGGAAAACTGGCCTGGAAAACAAAAACTATCTGGTGCTGTGCCATTCTCCTCGCCCTTTGGTTTTAGAAGAGATGCAGAATTTCATCCAAGACTGTTTTGTGTGCAGGGAGGATACCCAGTCATGCCATGAGAGAATCTATCATGCAGCCAGGGTGACAAGGAGGAGCTGAAGCCTCAGGGGAAATGGTTCATGATCTGATCCAACACCAACCCCAGGGGGACCAGACTCAACACTGGCATTTCTTACTTCTGCCTGCTGGTTTTGGTTAATTTTTTTAATCAGACAATCTAGGTAAAAAAATGCTGGAAACAAATGTATTCAACACCATTTCTCTAGAACAAAGAAAAACAGCTGATCAATGTGGAACATCTTGAATGTAAGAAAACCAAGGAAATAAAATGGAAACTTGTGGTATTTTGTGTAATTCAACTTCAGTGCAAACCTTCCAATATGCTCCAAAAGCACTTTACATTTATCTTCTGTGTACCTGATATTTATACAAGACTTAAGCATTATTGTTTCTATTTTTTTGTTTGTTAATTTTTGGGGTTTTTTTAAGATTCAATTTCCCTCAAGTCCTAGCACAGAATGAAAAACACACTATCACAATGAGAAGCAAAATTTTAAGCACAAACTTCAATTACATTTTTCTACAGTATTGGAAGAACTGTCAATAAATCAAGTTACTAATCTACTGTAAGCAAATGTGTTATTACTGTTTTAGATCTCTTGGCACGGGGATAAAATTACTTACTCTTCTCGCAAAATAAATTCAATATTTTCTGGAGAAACCTGTCCTGTCACAGGATGTCTAAATGATGTGGTCTGCTGATTATGGCTGAAAGAAAAAGAAAAAGAAAAAAGGAAAAGGAAAATTAATATTGCTATAACCAGTAAAATATGATCTCTAAAAGGTAGAACTTTTCATATTGATGTTTTGCTGCTCTATTCCAGAAATTAAATAAATTTCTGAGGGACTTTTCAAGTCTGAAATGTTTTCAGTTCCTCCCTATGTTCTTGTCAGCTTTGCCAATGGCACACTGTACCATTTAATTATTAAGCAGGTTAATATTTTAAAAGTAAACCAGTTACAATGTTCAGTTCGTGAGACACACTTCAATTTACAGTTATTTACACCTGCCTGTTCCCACATTATTTAGATACAGCATAGAAATTACACAACAGAAATTTCTGGTTTCTGTAATTTTCACAGAACAGAACCAGTAAAATGACTTGAAATGCTGCTGGACAACATTTGACACAATTTTTATTATTTCATGAGGTCACAGAGAGAAATTATGTGGAAGCCATTTCTTGCATGTTTCTTTTTCCTCTAACCTGATGTTTCTCCAATGATTTCTCTTTACACTTTCATGCAGAGGACAATAAATAACCTTAGCTGTGCAGCTGCACAGTCTATATAAAACAACATTATTTACTATTTCATTAAATTCAATTAAAATCGGGGGTTTCTATAAACTTTCCCCTCAGTACTATCTAACGTTTTGCTATCCTCTGTCAAACATTTCATTAAAGATAAATATCTTACTTATCTGTGAACCAAGTGCTCATTCATTTAAGATTTTAATTTTTTCTGGGTTTAGTTAACAATTTTTAGGTAAACACCATCCAAAACCAGAACTCACATCAAATGTAGCAAAGCAGTAACACTCTGAGGATATTCAGAAAGCAAAAATAACATGGCCATTCAAAGAACTGCACCTCAAAGAGGCAAAAATGAAAACATAATGTGTTTTCTTATTTCAAGATTTGGAGTTTTTCCTCTTGTAAAGCCTATTTGGTTTCAGGCATGACAGATTGGACCCTGCTGCCCACATACCAGCATGGCCCCAGCACAGAGTGAGGCACAAAGAAATATTTTGATTTTTCAGAGGAATGAGTTCCTGAGAGATAACAACTCTGCTGACTAAAGGACAAGCCAACAATCCAAGAGCTCACACAGCCACAACATTCCAGTGCAAACGGTCTTGGTTTAAAAAACAAACCAAAACCAACCAACCAAACCCCACAAAGTGTCCCACTCAGCCATGGGCACAGGGAATGTTTGGTGTGTTAGAAACCTGCCACCCTTTTCCAACACACCTTGCTACAGCAAGTCAGGTACAAGGAACCCATATAATGAACATTTCCAGTGAGATATTTCCAGCTGAAAGCTGTGACCACTTATGCAATACCAGAAGCCTTTTTCCAACCTTGCCTGTTAGAAAAATCCTCACCCTGGAGCCCCTGGGAGCTGTGAACAAGATCTGGGTTTATCAATTACTGCACCAGGATGGCCCTGGCTGCTGAGAACTGACCTGTCCTACAGCTCTGGGTTAATAAAGGTTAATAAAGGTTAATAAAGGTTCTAGCTCTCCAGTTTTTTCCATTAAATCAGAGTTCCAGAGGAAGTATCTTCAGTGAGCACACAGAGTTAACATCTGCAAAGCAACCAGGATCTATTTCCTCACAAAACCACTGAGGAGTATTGTCTCCTAAAAATGCATTTCTGTGTGAGGTTTTACTTTGTGTCTACATCCAAACAGTGGGATAAGGAGCTTGAGATGTTTTCAAAGAAAATCATAAGTAAATAAAGAAATAAATTGTAACCCTAACAGTTAAACTTCATGTTTGTTACACAGTCCAGGTTTAAGCTGAAACTTTCCTTTCAAACCAGGCCTGATGCAGTCTGGTCAATCTTAGGTGCTTAGGTTAGGACTGCTATCAAAACAAGTGCACACACCTTGTTAGCTTTAAAAAATGAAAATACCTTGCCAGCTCTGTTCTCCAGGGGCAGAGGAGCTGCCAACAAGCTCTCAGTCATTAATAACTCACTCCTCAATTAAGAGTAAGAAAAAGGACTGTATTCCAGAAGTGCTCTAGGGTTATTCAGGAAGGGAAGTTTCCCATTGTTCCATTCTAGCACGGACACAAATGCTGTATTCTATCCCAGGAAATAAATTCTCCAGAAGATGAATTTGTCCTTTTAGTTGTAAATAAAAAGCAGGTACATTGCTAATAAGACTAAACATGACTTATTAATAATAAAGATTTCAGCTGGAAAGTAAACACTTTTTTAAAATATCTGAGCAATGCATTTTAGCACAGGTTTTGCATGTCAAACAGACACCATGAGCAGAGAAACAGAAGGATGGCTCTGCTGCTGCATAAAATGCAGATGGTAATTTCACAGACAAGGAGAGGGCACATAAACCCAAAACTTCCCTCAAATCTGCACCTTCTGTACCCAGGACTTCACTGGGAAGAAAGAAATGAAACCCCCGCCACTAACAATTAGTTTTGCAGAACACAGCGGGTTTATTTGAATTTGAAAAGTGAGAGTTTAAGTGTTTTGCCTCACAGGACTCATTAAGACTAAGCGATACTATTCAAAACAAGCTATAGAGCAGATGGCTAATGCCCTGCAACAAGGAATTAGATAGCAGGGAGATTTCCATTCACAATGAGAGCAGTCAGACATTGGAAGAGGTTGCCTAGCAAGGCTGTGGAATCTCCTTCCATGGAAACATTCAAAATGTGGCCAGATAAGGCTCCAAGCTGCCACATCGAACTCTGGAAATTTGTTCTAACTTTGGAGCTGGCCTGGCTGTGATGGGCACAGAGCTTCCTTCCAACGTAAATTATTCTGTTCTGCTGCTCCCTCTATCCTTTCTCTGCAAACACAATTTAATTCCTATAATACCTTTGAAGCTTTCCCAGTATTTAAACGGATTTATTCCAAGACTATTAGCAGTACCTTTTTTTTTTAATCAGGATGTGAGAAACTGAAGAGCTAGATTTTCAGATGATGATATTTTGTTGCTGTTTTCCTGTGACATGTCACACAACACCGATAAAACAATAACATCAGCAGGAAGAAGGCTCTGAACTTGTGGCAGTGCAAGTTTTCCTTCCTTTCCAAGCACTGACTAAGAAAAGACCTGGCACAGTTGTTCTCTGGACACATCAGCTACCCAAGCAGTAATTACCTATTATTATATCACCTACTATTATTGCCTCCAAATGGCAACTACTGAATGTGTTTCCATTGCCCAGAAATCTACACCTGCAACAGGCACAATAAATGTGCCTTAATAAAAGGACACATAAGCTGTTCCACTCTCCATGCCCCCTTTTTTATATTTTTTTTTTATTTTTCTTTTCACTAGAGAAAAATGTAATAGCTTCAACAAAACTGGCAAAGGCTTACAATGCTTCCCCATGTGAATTGTGAATGCCTCAGGGCTTTCATCAGTACCACACCAAACACCTGAAATGCCAAGCTAAGTTTTCTAGCAACACTACAAAATTTCTGTGTGATCAATTATGGCATTTTTCCTAGCAACCATCTTTTCATTTTAATAGTTTCATATTATTCTGATTTTGTATGGATACTGGTAATCGGCCACGAAAGCAAAGCAAGTATAAAAACATGAAAAATCCACAAAAAATTACATTTGTTACTACCTACCACTACCAGCATTATTAAATTACACTACAGGCTGTTATTCTGAATTCCAGACTTACAGAACACCATTTTCCAAGCCTAGTAACAGTTAAGACTCAGACCCTTCATAAAAGAATCACAGTCAAAACCCCATTTCTTTGTAATTAGATACCTCACCACAAATCCCATGATTTCACAGCATGTATACACAACTTTGACCAACATAAGAAATTCATCACCCACTGTCTCAAGAGAGATGCAAACCAGGTTCTAATGCTGTAGTATAATGGAGACAGGCAGGCACTTTTGCAGAACTCATAATTAATATGACTTTGATTAATTTTGCATTTGAGTCAAAGCCAAGTCTTAATTATTAGTTTTTGGACATGACTGATGCTGATGACCTTTCATTTGAAGTCAAGCAAGTGTATAGATTGTCTCTGGAGTAATTTAAATGCACAGGCAGCCGAAACTTGAAATGTGTGAATCAACTATTTGATGGAGTCTACACCACATTAACAGCAGATTTATAAGTTGTGAGAAAAATTCACATTGTCATTGGCCAGATGCCCTATAAATTATTACTGGCCACTTCTAGAGCATTTATTCCCCAGGCAGGCTGACTCCTTTCCACTTACCTATAAGACTCAGATAAGCACAAACACCTTTCTGCTGAACACCCCAAATGGTGATGACAGCTTTGTGTGGGCACCCACCCACACTGCCACGGGTGATTTGGGTGTGGGTGCAGCTGACACAAGAACTCGTGCACTGAGGAACTGTTCAGCCAGTGAGCTGTTACTCCAAACAGGACAAAGTGCTCGTCAAGCCAACAGCCAGGAATAGTTTGCTTTTTATTCGTATTTTTTTTTCGTTTTTTTTTTAACGTATTTCTGAAATACATCAATGGCTTCAAAGAATTTTTTTGGATATTAGCTTTAAGAATTGGTTAGAACAAGTACCCAACAAATAGTCCAAGAAAAACAGAGCCCTCAAAGTTCTGCAATCTGGAAGATAAACACAGTGTAATACAGAAATAATATGGAAGGATTAGGAACAATACCAACTAATTGCACTACTCAAGCAAAAGCACCCAGTACAAGCTGCAGGTACACAAAACTCCATCTTTTCAAGACACTGAACGTGATCCACAGTTTAAAATAACAGTTTCTCATCAGAGCAGCAGTAAAATCCTTGTCCCACTGTAATCAGCATCCAGGAGACTTTCATAAGGTCAAAACCTCACCCCCTCAGTTTAATTAGCATCTTAACCTAGAAACTGCAGCAAAAGAATCAGAGAGTAAAACTGATTCTCTCAAACCTCACATCCTACTCAGATGAGAATTCACGAGGGTTTAGTGGTTCAGTCCAAATCCAATTCTGGGTCTGTGACCAGCAGCAGTCAACACAAGAGTCTGAGCCCAGGCAGATGAAAGGGGACAGGATGGGCAGACATCAGATTTTATCACATTTGCACTTCTGGCAGAGGCTTGCAGATAAGAGGAGAGTTTGAAACAAACAGCAAACTGAGAGCCCTGCTCTCATGTAGTGTCATCCTTCTTCCCAGGTCACTGATGAGGAGGGAAAATGGAAACTGCAAGTTTCCTTGGAAATGAAAAAATGCTTTTCTCCTGTCTCAATGAACTACCAAAGATAATTTATACTATCCAGTCGCAGGATCAGCAGGAAAGATTTTGTTAATGAACTGGCTTTTAAAAACAAGAGCTAAAAACCAATGCTAAGCCAATATGGAAAATGGCACAGAATCACTCCAAGTATTTTCAGTCATTACAAGCACAGATAAGAGGATGAATACACTATCATCACAGGATCAACACACATTTCCATGACTAATACAGGCTGAAGTCATCTGCTGATTCACAAATCCTTCTGATGCATATCATGAGAAACCATCAGGGTTTTATGAACTCACAAAAACAAAATGCATTCAGGGAACTTGAAATTAAAGGGGAAAAGCATGTTAGTCTTGAAGACAAGGAAATCTTTATAAAAAAGGAATTTGATTCTATTTCATTACTTTTGCAGTTTTAGGAAAATTGTAGTCCCTGCCTTAAAAATCGAAAATTAAATTAAAAACTGCTCTGATAACACAGATACACAAACGAAACTATTAATTCATTCTCTAATAAAAAAGCAAGTGGTGATATCTTTAATTAATATGATTTTAAAACCCTGGGTAAAAGCAGCCCACTCTTATATTCCAACATCAACCACAATGTAAAGAATTTAGTGAGGAAGCCACACAACAAACAGTGCCACATAAAGATACTATTTTGGAAAAAGTATCTAAGGGAAGCTTTACACAAAAATATCACAGATCTCAGGTTTTAAGCCATAGCAAAACTGGTTAAAATAAAATAGGTGTTCACATGCATAGCATCTAAATTTACCAAAGGAGGCTGAAAAGCCTCCCTGGTGCTATTTGAACCTATTAAACTTTGATGCAAAGACATCACACATATGATAACAGACAACAAACCCCACTTTGTTCTAAATATCAAAGCAAACACAAAGTTTCCCAGCATCCAGTTTCCATCCAAGCAGCAAAGCACACAGTGTAAAAGTTGAAACAATTTAACACAACAGCTGTAAGAACTGAACTTTAAAAAGCTGCAACATAAGACATATAGCCTCAAAACATTTTCTCTTCATTGGCTTTTTAACGCAGAAGATAGATTTTTAACTTAAGATAAATGCACTTGTGGTTTATTATTTATTGAATTTAATCCATAATACAAAAGGAGTGATTATCAGAGGACGATTCTGCAGACCTTGCTGGGTGTGCCCTCAGACAATGTGAACACACTGCCCTTCTCACTCTCCATAAAGTGGAAATGCTTTATCTACCACCTGTACCATGGGAATGGAGTTTGAATGAAAAATAAAACCACCAGTGTCCAGGAAGGAATGAAGGAATTACAGCTGGTATCCATCACGTTGTCCCAGGGCTGAGGTGCAGAATATTGAATCCAATTTTGGAGTTCCTCATGCAGGGAAGGCACCAACAAACCCCAGGGAGGGCAGCAGAGGGGCACTAAAATGGTGCTGAGCACCTGGCTCAGCTCAGGAGTGCCCTGCCAGGACCCACCAAGAAGATTCTTCACTCTGGGACCTCCTGGGAGCAGCAGGAAGTGGAACAAGGAACCTTCAGACTGCTCGGAGGAGAAGCTTTTCCCCCTCGAGGATAGAAAAGGGCACAGAGGGATGGCAAAGCACTGAGCAGGCTGCCCTGGGAGCTGGGGATGGAGGATTCCAGCACCAGAGTGGAGCAAAAACTGAGAAACCCAGTGTGACCTCCCCAGTGCAGAACACAACACCTGAAGCCTCACCCAGCTCTCCTAAGGCCAGGTACAATTCCTGTCTGCCACAGAAGGCAAACAGAGCCCAAAACAAACGAGAAAGTTTCACATAACACAGCTTCCTAAGAGAAAAATGTAAAAACTCCACATCATTCAGGAAGAACTCCTCAAAAGAGCATTAAAACATGTCTCTAATAACACTATTAATTAACTCCTTCAGCAGCTAAATAAATCCAAAGTCCATTAAAGCAGAGAACTTAACAGGGGCTGGCTTCTTGTGCTTTTTGTGCTAGGACACAACTTCCAACCAAAGTCTTTCCAAATTCAAAATTCAGAACACCCCCAGGTCTGTCTCAGTCCCTCTGAAGTTTCACAGCACTATTGAGGGACTGACCCTAATCCCACAAACCTCGTGCCCTTCAGAAGGCTAAAGAATAAACAAGGATATCAGCATTGTATTAACTGAATTCATGTTTGCTGTGAAGAAACCACAATTCCCACAGAGCACACCTATTCCTGTGGGTTGGCTGATAATGTTTACTGGTATCTATATTAATCAAAGTTCCTTCATTAGTAACAAACTGGTCCAGCCTATGGAGGCCTGGTGGTTAATTCTGAAACACTTCAAACTCTTTCATCTGCAGCTCAGGCAAAAAAAAAAAAAAAAAAAAAAAAAAAAAAAGGAAAATATTACAACAAAGTTATTTCTTTTGGTTGGTGTGATTCTTGACTGTTTTAAAGGAGTTCCTCCTTCCCCTGCCCTCACCCAATTCACTGTGTTGGATAAAATGCAATGCATCTCCTCCAAAGTTAAATGCATTTGTAAAATTTTTTTCTTATCAAATCTTAAGTACTAAATGGACTACAATACTCCTGAGAGGAGTTTTTGCTTGAGAGAAGATTTGCAATGCAAGATCATCTTGCCTAGAGCAACAGGTATGAATTAATGGAGCTTTTCAGGCTGACTCCTCAGAGCTGTGAATTACACACCTCGTTGTTCTCTCCTTTCCAAAGGAGCCCAGCACTGAAATACTGACATGTTCTAAAGCCATGGCAGCAGCTTCTGCTACTGCAAATCACACCCAGAGCCAAGATTAAACCTGCAGGATTGGAACTGCAAGACAGATGTGGAACAGTCCCTTTCTAGATTATGCACAGTTTTTATAAAGTACCCAGAAATATCTTGGCAAATCAGAAAAAAAAAAATGCTCAGCTTTACAGCAAAACAGGGGGGATTTACAGCTATACAATTATAAAGACATAAAGCTACCTGAAGTCAACTATTTCAGTGTAACTTGCCCAAAGAAATAACCTAGAGCCAACATGTCCTTAGAGATGTAGAAATACTGAGTGGCCCCAAGTCAGACAAGCACAGAAACTCCTCAGACATTTCCAAACACTCACAGAAATATTGCTGCAGAGTTAAAGTATTTTCTTTGGCATCTACAGAATGGAAAACATGCTAAAATTTACACAACACTAGTAGACAACATTTATACAAAGAAGAAAAAATGCAATCATTAATACATTAACCATTTCAACACTGTACTAAATAAATAATTCCAACCTCTAAAACACCTCTGGTTTAATTCTCATTATGTTACTCAATGCAGAAAACCAAACAAACTTTTGAAAATGAACTACTTTAGTGTGTGTATCTCCAGAATTTTCTTTGCTAAACACAAACCAATTAACTAATTCTCCAGAAATATCACTATTTTCAGTCATCCAGTGCCACCACCCCAGCCCCCAACTCCCCACCATGTAATTAAAGCATGTCAGGTCACAATATAACCTATAGCAGTTGGTGAATAACAATTTACATTACTGGCATAAGTTATGCTGAGTTTAGTGTACTGCATGTCCAAATATGTGAACCAAACATAAATGAAAGTGAAGAAAACTCTCATGTAACTCTCATAACATTCTGTGTGACATTTCTTGAGTCAACACACTGCACTGTCAGAAGGTGAACATTTGAGAATAAAATAATAAAATATCATGACAAGAGTGGCACTGAAAACAGCCCAGCCACAGAACAAACATTTGCATTTTCTTAATGTCACTGAGAAGCCACATTAACATTGCCCAAGCAAACAGCTGAGAAGTCCAGAGCACACATAACTGATGACAAAATGCAGATTTAGTGGCTAAGGAAGAAGCAGACTTTCACTCCTCCTGTGCCTAAGCTAGCTAATACACTCGTAAAGGACCTTGTTGTTTTTCTGTGACGTGGCTCAGAGGTTTCATTTAGCTCAGCAAACACCAACAGGCATTACCAGAGAGGATTCTGGGGACAGCATGAGGCTTCAAAATTGCTTCTGAATGACACCCTGCATGAAACCACATTATTCCACTGGAGAAGATGAAAACCCCTTCCTTAAGCATGGAGACTGCAATTCTTTTTTTAAAGGAACTGGGAAGGTGAAGCAACCACCACCTTTCACAACATGACTGGAAGTGAACAACCACAGAGCACATCCAAAATGCCAAGAGCCAACAGAGCTGGAATCCTGCTCCTTAAGCTTCAGGGAGCAAATCTGCAGCACAAGGCAGCCCAAAGGCAGCTCCTGGCACATCACAGTGAACAGGGCAGTCAGCAGCAGCTTTCCTCCTGGGCCACTGCTGCTGTGGCCCCTTGTCCTGCAGCTCCCAGCAGAGCCTCCCCTGTCACAGGTGCAGAAAACACCTCCAGGGGTACAAAAGCTCTGCTGCTGCTTCATCAGCTGAGCCTGCACAGCTCCACAGGGCTGAGCCATGCCCTCAGGGCACACCTCAGCCAGGACACCTGCAGCAGCACTCACCTGTCCCACCCTGGCAGCACAGGTGGAGCTGTGTCACAGCCCCTGCAGCAACACTCACCTGTCCCACCCTGGCAGCACAGGTGGAGCTGTGTCACAGCCCCTGCAGCACTCACCTGTCCCACCTTGGCAGCACAGGAGCAGCTCTGTCCCAGCCCCAGGTGTGAGCACAGCCCTCGCTGTCACCTGCTGGCCCCAGGGCATCCCCCTGGGGGCTGAGGACACCCACAGGAGCAGGGCAGGGCTCAGGCACTGCAGGTCCCTGCCGGGCTGGTGTTTGCCCTGGCAGCTGCCAGCAGGACAGGGAGTCTCACACTGCTGACACCGCACTGAGAACGGGATTAGAGGCTCAGAGAAATTCCAAAAAAACTTCCTCAGATCCTGCATTAAGGCCTTTCAATGCCAAGAAAGCCTCCATCAAGCATGTGACTGAAACTTGGCAGCTAAAGGGGTGAAGTAACTTCACATGAAATAATATTTGTTCTTTAGGTAATTATTTAACAGAACATACGATGATAGAATGCCTTTGAAAAATGTGGATCTTTTAACTTACAGAAAACTTTGTAATCTCTTGAAAATACAAATATTAAATAGTCCTTCACCATTCAGGGAGTTCATTTTCATTCCCCTACAGATACAGTGAGAGCAGAAATAAAGTGTTCCAAAGCATATGACTGAACAGAGCCAGACCAAGAGCTAAACAGTTCTGGTAAATTCAGAGCAACCTACAGTAAAAAGAGTTTTATTCAATGCTGATTTTTTAAAATACAAACACTCCAATTGCACCGTGACAAGTATCATTTGCATGAATATTTAATCAAGAGGATTACAAGCAACACAATACCTTTCCATGCTTTCAGTAGTTCCATTGCCTTTTAATTTACAAACTATAGAAATGTCACAAATAATTTCTCTGAGTATGTGCTGTCCCTGAAATAAAACTTAGTAGACTACAATTGCAGTCTACTTTAAAACAAGTCAGAAATTTGAAAATAGCTCTTTCAAATAAAGAAATGAAGAATAAAGAAATCAGATGACTGATTTCTGCTGAATAAATCTTCACTTACAAAGCGAATCTGCTTTGAAGTTATATTCATCACTTTTGCATTATAAAGCAGAAAAAATTGGAATTCATGGAGTGATGAATTTCAGTTATTTTGGAAACTGGGCTGGGACTAGGAAATGTGTCTTTACAGAGAAATTAAGTTCTCCCACAAGAAAAGTGAAAGAAGTGTCTAGATTTGCAATACCTGAAGTTTTTCTGCATCATTAACAGATTAAAGAAGTTAATGGTTTTGGCACTACTACACTGGGATTTGGGAGATCAGGATTCACATTTTAGCTCTCAAGCAGATTTCCTGTACAGTCCTCCCTTTTTTTATGAAATCATCATTTTATTAAAATTTAAGACCTTCAAAAGAGAGAAAAGGTGCCTACCAATTTAGACTCAACCTCATTTGCAGTTTTCAGGTATGTACTGCAGTACATACAAGCAAAAACATTCATTGTTTTTCAACAGCAGAAAGGACAATTTCAACCTTTCCAAAGAATTCCAGCAAAGCTGGGAAGCGAGAAGAGGTTGAAATTCCTGAATGTAGATTAAAAAAAAAATACCATCTTTATCCTGAAAACAACATTTTGGCAACATCAGTGCTTTTTTCCCTTCAAGAGCTAATTGCAATGTATGTGGGAAGAAGGTGGTTGCCTTTCTCCCTCCTGTACTCATCCAGAGCTGTGAGGTAACATTCTGTAAAATAGAATACAACTGTAAAAGCAGAATGAATCCTAATGCATTGCAACACCCACGAAGCAAATTCAGCAAAATTACTTGGCAGGATTAAATTGTCAGTGCAATTCTTCAAAACTGAACCAGTTAATGCCACCTGAAAACTTGGAGCTCCAAACAGAAGTCTCCAAAACTCAGCTCACTCCGAGATGAATTTCCTATACTATTTAATCAAAATCTTTCTGCTTAGTTACTTTCTAGTCCTTCTAAATTTAATTCACTCAGGTACAATTTACAAATAACTGCACTGAGACATCAAGTTCAGCCTAACATGACCCAGAAAATGTTGGCTTCTGTAGTATCACATGTTGTCATTTTATTACTGCTCTTTGAAAACCATCTAAGAATCCAAATCTAGGCCAGTGATATTAATACAGCAGATTAAACTCCAGAAGCAATGAGTGGCAATATTCATTCATCTCAAAGTACAACACTAGAAAGACACAACCACACTGCAATGCAAATTGCTGTCAAGTCAAAGGGAAAGGAGGAAAAAGGTCCCATTTCTGAATACAAAAATACTCTCTAGAAAAAATTAAAAATAAATTCATTATTTTAAACTTGTATAACACAGACTTTGTTTTCTATCCAATATTCTGGGGTCCTCATGTTATATGCCATGACTTCAAGCTTTAATGCTGCTGAATTTAACTCCCATCAGAGAGCTCAAAAATCCTGCCAAGGCCACGTGCAAATTCTACATTCCTTGGATGTGCAAGGTTTGCAGAATAAGACACTGTATTCTAAAGACATAAAGAAAGAGCAGCTTGAACTTTTTGGCACCTGAAAATGTTTGGTTCTAGATTCCTTACACACTTGTTTTCATTCTCAAATACTTCTATGGACATAAATGCAAGCAGGAGAACTACAAAACAGACACAAAGGCTATTTTGTTGATGCCTTAGAAAATTACAAGTGAGTGTTACAGTGGGAAGGAAAAAAAACCACTCAAGTTCTACTTGGAAATAGACAGTTTTGTTTTAAGTAACAGATTTAAAGAAAATAAAACAATATAACTGATTGAAGTTCCAACAGGAATATTTGTGAGCAGTCAGCCAGGTACTTGGCTATTAATTGTGTGAGCCCATCTCCCTGCATCTTATACTGAAAACCTGCTGGAAGAAAAAATTAAAAAAGAGCCTTGACAGCAGGGCCAAGAATTATGTTGTTTCCTAATGGTCTTCCCCAGAAGTTTACCCAAAGGAAGAAAAAGGACAGATGTACTCTTTTTATTAAGTGATCTCACCCTACCCATAAAATCATGCAAGGATGGTGGTTCAATTTTGAAGGTGTTTTCTGCTACAGCCAAGAGCAAATCCTTAAAAGAAAAGAAATAATCCATACCCACGACATGTAACACCCACTATTTTTGGAAGCAAGGAATTTTCATCCAATGCCAAGTGGCACGGATCAAAGACACAAAAGCAAATTTCTAACTGCTTACCACCAGAAGGATAAAAAAAATCATTAACAAGCCAAGCAACAAACACAAGGGAATAACTGAACTTTTTCAAGGACTGTCCTCTTCATAGTTTATATAACCTGAGCTCCATTCTATGCTTGTGGAATTGCTGTCTTTATATTTGGTGGAATAGGTGAAGGGGTCACTTAAGATAGCAGAAGCATGTATTGGATCTATTGTTACCTTGCATTAAAAAGTCAGTGTGGTTTTCAGCTGGCCCCTACTAAAACAGCATTCAGTTCAAGTGGTGGGATGCCTAGCCAGGAAATAATGTCAGTCCAGGGCAATAATCACAGAATCAGAATGGTTTGCACTGCCAGGGACCCTTGGATCATTCAGACCCAAGCCCCCAGCACACCTCCCACCACAGCAGCAGGGTCAGAGCCCATCCACTCTGCTCTTCAACATTTCCAGGGATGAGGCATCCAAGATTTATCTGAGAAACCTGGTCCAGAGTCTCACTACCTCACAGTCAAGAATTCCTTCCTAGTATCCAATCCACACCTGCTCCCTTTCAGTTTAAAGCCATTTCTCCTCATCCTTTCACCTCACTGCAATAATGAAACCATCCCCATCTGTCAGATCCCTCCAAATACTCAAAAGCCACAACAAAGTCTCCCTGGAGCCTGCCCCAGGCTGAAGAGCCCCAGCACTCTCAGCCTTGGCTCCTGCAGGAGCTGCCCCAGCCCCCTGAGCATCCTCAGAGCCTCCCTCTGGAAAAGCAGCACAGAATCCAAATACCGAAATGCCAACTGCCAATGCCAGTCCAAATCCTGCCTAAAACCACCACGAATGGCAGGACTAGCAAAAAAATTACACATCCTTCTTTAGGCACATGGGATTGCAGCACACACAGCTCAGGTCACAGGACTTCCCCTTAGGTAAACAAAATTCCAGCAACCAGAGAAAGTCACAGAAGCACTGCAGGGATTTTCGTTGCTTTTTAATCCTCTACAACTGAGATGTTCTTTTGTGTTCCTTGAACTCCCAGCTGTTCCCTGGGGCTTGAAGTGCAGGTAGTTCCAGTTCTTCACAGAATGATCCTGTCCTCTTCCTCACACAACAACCAATGTATAACAATATTATAACCAAATTATAAACATAGAGGTTATATTAATGTATAATTATACAACATTTACAGTCAAGATCGCTGTATATTCATAAATTCACGAATCAAAACCGAAGTGTTAACTGACCTATGAGATTCCAAATTAAGCAGACTTTTTAAAATGCAGAATGTGGGACATTAGCAGCAGCAGCTGTATCTACAAATTAAATCTCAATGGTATCAATTAGCAGATTTCTCAGAAAATAATTAAAATGGGCTTCTCAATTCAGTCCTCACAACACCACTTTAACTGCAACCTCCATTATACAACAGAGTCTTGGAAAACTTTTCATTTTAAATCTTCTCAGGGCCTGTATTTACAGTATTATTTTGTAAATATGTTTCAGACACTCCCATCTCCAACAACCGTAGCACCACAGTGCACGTTATTGCTTCAGGCTCTTCCACCCCCAGTGTCTCTAAACTCTTCACCCTGCAGCAGAATTTTCCCTGTGCACTTTTAATCCCAACAGTCATAACACTGTGGTCACTACAGAAATCCTGACCTGGGAGCACAGACAGCACAGACACATTTTATCCAAATGTCCAAAAAAACAGCTGAAAGTCAAGACTCATCCATCTCAACCTTTCTCAGGAATATTTTCCATTAACTTTTTACACTCTTCACTCATGGTGAATTATCAGTATCTGCAATAAGCTGGCACCACAATGTAAAGAGAAAATTAAAATGTAAACCCTTGAGTTACAAAATAACTTTGCCCTGGCACATTTTCTCTTCCTTACTGTATTTTCTTCACCTCTCTCAGGAATATCATTTTACTTATCGAGGTGTTTCCATTCACAATCATTTTCTTGAAATGAAAAGTCAGAATGACCAAGGAGAGAAAACTGCACCACAGCATCTCTGTATTTCCATTGTGGAGTTTCTAAGAATGAAATTTAACAGCTAATGCTTTTTAAAAAGCATGAATAACACTTATTACAGCTAAACTCACACAATTTATTTAAACATCCACAAAGACCTGAATTGCAGCAGGTAACACTTCCTGATCATAAATTTAAAATTACTACAAAGCAGGTAGAAAAGTGCAGATTAAGGCAGAAATTGGAAAATGCCAATTTTTCTTGGCTTATGCATGTTTTTGCCCATCCAATATTTTTGTAGTTAAAAGTCTAATCACATTATTTTAACTGGCAAGAAGCACACTGCCTGCAGAGGACTAAGGAATTAAGTACAAGTTACAGGCCCTCACTGTTATTTTCCAGTGAAATATGGTTATTTTACACAAAAGGCAGAGATCACTTTTTTTTTGCTGACTGGATCACAAACCAGTTTTGCCTCATATTGCCTACATTCATCACATTAAAAAAAAACCCTATTTTGAAATACTTCCATTTATTTTTCTTTAAATGACAAACTTCTGTGTGCATTATTCTGTCATGTGCAAGAATACAATCAGCTACTGTATTTTGTGAACCAATGCTCTGTATTTATTTGAATGAAAATGCCTGGATATGACTCACCACACTAAAAACACCCTTAATGCAAAGTGATTATAATGGCCAATGGAACTGTAGTATCAGAGGGATTTTTGCTAGTAAGAAAATAAAACACACTACAGTTGAAAACAAACGAGCTAAATATTGTTTAGATAATTAATCAGAGAGTGTCTTATCTTCATTAGAAGGGAAAAATTTCTGCAGGAACAGAAGCCACAATTTCCAAGGATCAGCAAGGCTTTTTTTAAGTGTAATAATAATAATAATAATAATAATAATAATAATAATAATAATAATAATAATAATACCCTTTGCATAGTTGAGATGTATTAATGGTATCACCTAAAAGTCTAAATTACAGCTTTGGGAATATTTAGATTACCTCAGAGATCAAAGAAAAATCCATACAAATGAAACCTGGAAACTGAGAACTGAAACCTACTACAATGTAAAAACTGATTGCAGTTGTAATCTGTGATTTACCTACAACAATTCAAGGCATGGCTTAGTTCAAACACTTCAGATGGGACAAGTCACACTCCTCAGATGTTTGCAGAGTTCAGATCAATGGACACCAAGCAGTATGTGTCCTTCTGCCACTCTGCAAAGGATTCTTACATGCCATTTCTGCAAAAAGACATCTTCAAAAATCATTACCCCCAGCAAGAGTTAAAACAGAGAGTGCTCGTTTTGGCAAGTGTGAGTCTACTGAGAGAATATCTAGAAAATAATGATACTTGGTGCATAGTAAAGCCTGCATGCAGTAAAAAATACACTTCAGTGCTCTTAATGTAATGTCTTTAACCTCATGTTAAAACAGCTTTTCATGTAAGAACATATTCTGGATCACTGAGCTCATAAAGTCATGAATCAGATGCAAACAGAAAAAAAGGCTTTGAACATCCTCACTTATTCCTTAGCAAAAGAAACCCAATCCTGTCAGGCTTTACCAAGCACAGCATGACAGTTCAGGTCTAAGATGTTTCATCACCTCTGAGAAAAATTTGACCAAATGCACAATTATGGAGATTTCATTGCATAGTTTCAATGGAATTTTCCTCCAGTCCTTCAGCTCATCAACCATTTCTGTGACAGTCTGTATAAAACAAGTTCTCCTGAACTACCACGTGGCCCAAACCAAAAATTAAAATTGCCCCTCCCAAAATACATTTACAGACACATTTCCTTGCAGTTTTACAGACACATGTGCAAAAATAAACACACATGGAAGAGGTGCACGTGTCTGAACATACAATGCTTGAGGTTTCCAGCTTGAGGCTCCAGACATTTCTGAAATTACACAGATTTCCTAATGATCAAAATTCTCAAAATGCACAAAGCTGATTTTTTACACATCTAGGTAGCAGCATGTACACAAGAAAAACCTTCAATTTAGCTGATACATCAGTAAGCCAATAAAATTTAATTCGTGTTTACCAACAGCAAGAAGAATACGAACTCAGGCAGCCAGGTGGATGTATAATAACGACCCTCAGGAAATAAAATATTTCTTTAAAACAATCTCAGAACTGACAGGAAGTATGTTAAATTTGAAGAAAAGCAGGTATGTGTAACCTAAGGATGCAGGAGACTGGATTATTGCTGAAGCCAAAATTTTGAGACAAACACAAACTTCAGTGCAGCCCCACCTGACGGAATCACAATTTCCAAACAAAGCTGTGCCCTGCAACTCTCACTTCCCTCCTCAGCTTTAAAATCGTGGAATTTACAGGGGTAAAAGCAGTGGAGACTGGAAAATGTAGAATTTCCCTTGCTGGGTGTATGTCCACCACACAGGTATTGAAAACCCAGTGAAGAAATCCTATTTTGTCCTGAAATCCTTTCTGAAATACTGCAAATGTTCACAATGGAGCTCTCAGCAGCAATTGCTCACTTTCAACTTGTCACTCAACTGTCACCATGACAACAACAAAAACCTTTTCATGCCTGGAGAAGACAATGGGAATTTTAATTACTGAAATTCATTCTGTTGACAGTTTGAGCGAAACTAAATTCTCCTTTCTAAAAAAAAAAAAAAAAAAACAATAAAAAACCCCACTAAAATACCGATTTAAAATTGCAAGAATTACATTTCTTTTTTTTCCCCCCTTGAACATTCTGTTCTTTGTAATTATTTCCTGACGTTCAGATTTCACACTTGCTATTTATCAAATGCTTTTGGTGAATATGGTTTTTAGGATGGCTGGCAGAATATTATTTTTCATGTCAATGCAGACTAAGTTTGGTTTCCTCAGCAGGAAATCTCAAATGTTCCTCAGGGACCAAGCCAACATCCCCATACATTGGTTGGTTACCTGCAAAAGAGTGGAGGCAAAGCTGAGGGCAAAACATCTCATGTTTTTTTCTAGTCTTGGGGAAGAAACAACAAAAAAAACCCAATTATAAATGCAGCTGTGGGCTTTTTAAAATATAATGGATTACATAATGTAAAAAAAAAAAAATTAATTAAAAGCCATCATGTTTTAAATCCTGCAGATTCTTAAACATAAGTCTCTACCTTGACAGGGCTATTCATTGCTCACAGCGTGCATAAACAATTCTGGGGATTAGAAAATATTTTCAGTTCCCTGCTAAAAATACCCAAGGGGATAAAAAGGGGAACACTTGGTGCTAATTCTTCTCCAAGCCAGCACAAAGTACAAAGTGCAGCAGTTATTTAGACAATCACACAGCCATGCTTTTCCCCAAGTGGATACACCTTGGTAATCTGATAATTTGCTGTTATTTGTAGCTGTCCTATAGCCCATCATCAGACAATAATATTTAATGTAAATTCTGAACATCCATCAAGTAGCAAAGGACAAGAAGTGGAGCTGACTGCTCTCAAGAGATGGATTTTTTTCCTACCAAAGGAGTGTCCTTGTGTGAAGAGTTACCATTGGATTACTGAAGATCAGGTTGGATTAATAACAAAGAAATAAACTTGACTCCTTGGCCTATCAGGAAACATAAAAAAAAAAGGCAAGTCCTATGATGCAAGGATATTATAAATTAAGATAAAAATGCAAAATGATGGAAAAACAAATATTTATATAAATATTATAATATTAATATTATAATATTAATATTATAATATTATAAATAAATATTTATACGTGTTTCAGAGGATAACAATCAATTGGGAACACACATGGATTACCCGGAAAAGAAAAAAAAAAATCTCATTTTCTTTTGATGTTAAGGATCTTTGCTCAGTAACTTTTTACTGATCAGTAAGATCCTGACATGGCCATTACCTGGAGAATCAGGATTTCAAAAGCAAACGACATTGCAGGAAACTTGAAATTTTGCGAGGATGCATAAAAGTGAATATTTCAGGAATTCATGTCAGAACCAAAACAGCTTCACTATCACCACAAATAGCACCAAGAGCACTGCACAAACACTGCAGAAGCTCCAAAATGGTTAAAAATAACTTTGTCACAGGAAGTGATTTAAACCACGAAGTCATTAAAAGAACACAGATGGCAAAAAAGGAACAGTACATGTTTAACAGCACGTGGCTGTTAGATACAGTAATAAAAAATTCCTCATCTTGCTATTTAACTTGCTATGTAGCTCAGTGATTTGGTTCATTGCTTTTTCCAAGTCAAGGGCATCGTTTTTATTGTAATCCAGAACTCATCAAGGCAGCCAATGAAGCAGAAAAGCACAAAAAGCAGGCTGCTCTTAGAAAATACATTCATATTTTTTTCTACCAAAATGAAGTGTCCTTCTATGAAGAGTTAGAGTTGAATTGTTTATTATTCCAAGGGCAAGAAGTGGCAGGGAGGCAAAGCCTTTTATTTCTGCATATTGCTCCAAACCATGATCAAGCAAAGAGCAATGACTGCCCTTCTAAAATTCACCACTGAACAACTGCAGCCTCATTCACACAACCCTGTAGCAAGTTCTACAGGCAGAATGTTCTAAATCAGCACCAAAAAAAAAATTTCTGGCATGTGTACTGATCAACTAAATAAAAATCCATGTCATTAATAGCCTGTATTCACTTTCCTTAAGCTGCCATACTATTGAAGTTAAGTCATTCAAACCAGTAGGGGCTTTATAACCAACACTGATTTCAATCAAATTTCCTACAGGAACCAAACAACTCAGGGAGACTCCTGGAATTATTTTTATCAATACCTGGAATCCAGACTGGGTTGGATAAAGACAGTAAACCAGAAACAAAGTGCCAGAACAGAGGTTTTTATGAAATATTAAGGTATTCAGTCCTTTATACAAAAGCCTCAATTGACAGCAATTGCCAATATCAATCCAAAAATCCAACCTTTTTAAGAAGTTTTTATTTTTGTCTTTTGTCTATTTTTATTTTGTCTATTTGTCTTACAGCTGATCACTCATAGCTGTGCTTATCAGGGAGAAAACACAGAGATGTGCAAGTTATTTGTGCCAGAATCTATCCCATCTGCTAACATGCAGTGGATTTCACTTCAACAATGGGCAAGATTTTTCTAGTGCAGCAAAGAAAAAAAAAAATTATCAGAATTCAAGATGAACAATTCACACCATGACAGTGGTTCTAGAGGAGTTAGAATTGTTTCTTTAGAAACAATCATTAAAACAATAATAAAAATAACAAGTTTTATACACACACACGAACTCACTGTACTTTTGTAAAAATTTGATATTATGTTAAAGCTTAACCAGTACCCCAAGTTGGGTGAGAAAGGAGTGATCTTAGCTCCATGGAAATTTATTATAGTCTTAACTGAAGACAAAGCATCCCTCAAAGTCAAATCTAAAATAAAGGAATAAACTTGCATCCTGCTGATGCCCTGAGAGGGAACCCAGAACAGAGGCTAGACAGCATTAAAGGAATAAATTAGGTATTAATTAAAGGGCTTTAAAGGATTCACCTTGGGCACTACAAGAGCCCAGCTGTGGCTCCACCCAAGATGGACTCAGAGTCAGGAGTTTTCACACTTTTGTAGGTTTTCCTGAGTTTTTACATTTTTATAGGTTTTCATGAGTTTTTACACTTTTGTAAGTTCTGGTCCGTTTACATATTGGGGTTAATTGTCCAATTGCAGTTTCATTGCAGTCCCACCCTCCCAGATTCTCTCCTAAATTCGCTGCTGTTTATATTTTTTAGGCCTGAAGCTGCAATGGTGTCCTTGGTTCTCAGGCTGGATTGTTTTGTCTGACTGAACTCTGAAGAGAACTTGCTAACACTTTGTATGAAATTCAGAGTTATCTACTAATGCAGTACAGAATCGGGAAAATATGAAAGTTAAAACTTCGGGCATCACTGCCAACTACCTAATTATCACCTTCAATCACTCCAAACATTTTCCTGGCTATATTTAGTATTCTGACTTGCACCTCCATCATATCCCATCTACAAAATACATAAAAAGGGATGAGAAGAACAATTTTATTACTGGAGTCTTTGGCTTTCCTCCTTGCTGGGAAACAGACTCCATCTATTAGCAACAACTAATTACATTTGTGCTCTACAACACTTCTGTGTTGGATTCCTTATATTTTAAAATTTATCGATAAAATGATGAAGTGATGGAAGCCAGTATCAACCACCAACATGAACTCATAATATTCAACTAAAACAAGAAGAGCCAATAAACCAATTTCAATTTTATTTGTTGAATTACAAAGCCCTCAAATTTGGCAATTTCTCAAACACTGTGAATGTTTCAGTTTGTTCTATGCACAGAAGCATTTCACTTCTGTAGATCAGAATGAAAAGCATTAGTTTTACCAGCAAAAAGGAGAAGTGACTCAAGAGCAACAGCTTCCAGACACCAATAGTATTATATTAATCAAGTTACTGGAATTATTTCAATCATTAGCTCATTTTCCTGAAGGATCTTCAAGAACTTCCAAAATCACAAACATCAGGGTACATGTTATAAAAAGCAAGTAACATTTTAGGAGCGATTATGAGCATTAGATTTTTAAGGATACAAAAATTCAGCATGTGGTATAACTTTAGGGAAAAAAATTTCCAAGTTAAAACTATAACCACCTCTTCCAAACTAGGAAATAGGGGAAAAAATGCACATTTTATACTCTGCTGTATACTTAGAAATGTTAATATTTAGAGAAAAGGTTCTCCTTTGTTTACACCACAAAATTATTTGCCTCAAAATTGTACTCAGACACACCAGCTGTCGCTCTGACATAAATGCCCTTTGGCACTACAATCAGAGCTTAAAATCTTTTGCTCTTCACTAATCAAACAACAAAAGAAAACCTCAAGGAATTAACCCAGAGATACTCTTACAAGAGCATTCCCAGTGATTACTCAGTGACCATGCATCCATCAGATCAGATTCCTGTTTAATTCCATGCAAGCACCAGAACACAGATCCAAACAGAAAACACATTTTTGAAACACACTGCAGGGCACCGGTACTTTACAAAACACAAGTGTGTGTACATTACAAAAGCAAGGCTAAATTATCACCATTTTCATTGAAAAAACAAACAAGCACCCATGAAAACAAAGAGAATAAAGCAAAGAAGGGCAGCAGACCAAGCTGGATAGGAAACAGGATGGAAGATTATAGTCAGGGCACAGGGAAACAAATAAACAAATAAACAAACAAACAAACCAAACATCTCCATCTCTTCAAGCACCATTTGTGTGCCTGCTGCTGACCCCACTGCTTTGGCAGCATTTTCCCAGAAGAGTCCAAGGCATCTGCTCAGGCCACCACCAAATTTCCAATCACATCTGGCTGAGGCAGCAGAGCTGTGGGGTGTTTTGTGGAAATGTTCATTGGTGTGCAGGCAGCAGCTTGGCAGCTGTCTGATGTGAATATTGAGAAGTCACCTCTATCCTGTGGCTATCTATCTCCTGCTCTCTGTCCTGGCTGTCACAGAGGAAAAATTCCTCAGTTTCTGTGCACAGAGCACAGCAACCTGTGCAAGCCAGCAGCACATCATGGACCCAGCCCTGCCATGGCAACTCTGAACCCAGAACAAACCAGCAGCTGAGAGAAAGAAAGCCACGGATGCCATCTGGAAACAAATGATGTTTTGAGCTCCAAAAGATGGCCTCAGTACCGAGTACCACGGTGGTAGGCATGGCTCTGACTTGGATTTAAAGGTAAATATTGCCATGGGTCAGGAAGGTGTCACAGCAACACACACATCCCAGCACTTTCTGCAGATTCTCATGGGACAGTTCACACCTTTTGAGTTTATCAGTCTGGTCTACTGCAGTTTTTCTTTCCACTGTGCAGGAAGAGTTTCTTTCTTTGAAAGGGCCGATTCAACCATCTGAACTACACTTCTAAACTTGAGGCACAGTTGCTTGCACAACACACGGTGCCTGTGGCTGTCAAGGCTGCCAGTATTTCATCAGAGCTCGGTGAAGCAAACACACATGCAGGGCTTTGATCCCAGACACGTCCCAACACTCACATCTCCACCTCCAAACCTGTGCACTTAACCGTGATCAGCACATTAACAATCATCACTCCACCAAAAAAGTTCTGGCTAGTACTCCAGCAGGGTTTAATATTCTCTATGTGATGCAAGGAGAAAGTGAATTAACTGTCACGACTAACGTGCAGCATTGAGGATATTCACAGCTGGAAAAATAACCGAGGAATAGGCAATAATTTAAAAATAACAGAACAGAGAATAGATTCATGTATTGGGACACAGCTACTCAACAGAACTGATCAGCCACCAGCATTGCTTCAAAGAACTTCGTCCCAAACTCCTGTTGCAGTTCCTGGCACATCCTGTACTCAGGTAGACAAGAATAAATGCTGCCAGTGACTCTCTACCTGCAATGCTTTCAACCTTCAAAAATTCACATTCATAATACAAAAAACAGATTATGGAAATACGTTTGCAGACTTTTGCAAACCACACTTTACCCGAGTTTAAACTAAAACTGGAAAGAGGAGAGAATATTTTAGAGTACTATTGTAATATACATTAATACTGATAAAGTACACAGGAAGTTCCTTTCAAATCACTGCAGTAAGCAGACTATGCAAACTTAGAAAGTACAAACATTCAATGCCTTGATTGTTAGGAAAATTTAGGTTTTAAAACATACAAAATTATGACATTTAAGCAACTGAGGTTTTCAGAACAGCTTGTACTTAAAAAGAAGGGGCTTATCTTCAGGAGCTTTTAACATGTGAAATACAGCACATCATGACCCAGCAGGGTGGGAGTGGGCAGGAAAAAATACAGAGAGAAAGCACAATGGAGTGAAATCAAGACCCATGGTGCAAAGCAATAGAAAAGTTTACATTACCAAATGCACTTCACATTTGCCTAATGTTTGCAGCACATGGAAATAAAGCAGGCCCAGCAGACAGCAGCAATAAATCCATAAAAGAAAAACACTTCTGCCAGGGAACATGAAAGACTCTTAGTAGGCATTAATAGATCCATGCTGCTTTCCTTTAATTTAACAATTCTGAATTGTGAACTAAGATTTTAGTGTAACAAGTTGACACAGGCCACATACTAAATATTCTGCATTTTATCCATCTATGGTAATACGGTGCAGGGAGAAAACAAACCTGCCTTTAAGGTTTCCACATGACTAGCCAAAATCAGAATGAAAAATGCATTGTACCTTTCCCCATCCAAAAGCCACACCAAACTTCCTACTGTTCTTCAGAGATACAGAACAGCCCAGAAAAGCTCTTCAAACACCAGAAATATCTGGTGGACACACATGAAAATAATTCTAAGTATAATCCAGTTGATTTGCAACACAAACACGTTCCTCTAATCAATACACAAATGCTGACTTTTCATTAGTGGGAACAAGTCACAGCAGAGGAACTCCTGTGAACAATATTTCTGGATTTGTGGAATCACCTCAAACCTCACCCTCCCCAACAGAAGACAAAGACACCATTAAAAGACTCCACAGTTATGGGCAATGCTCTAAGTTTTTCTTTTACTTCCCTTGTTCCCTTCAGGCAACCTTTTTTTTTTTTTTTTTTTAAGAGCAATGGAAAAGACTGAACAGCTGTAGGAAAATGAAGGGACACACTCTAACTTTTACCTGAAAAGTGACAGGAAGAGGGAATGGAAAACAGTAAAAGCCAAAAAGAAGCTGGGAAAGACCAGACAATTACATTGCTCAGAACAGTAATAAATGAATAACCGACAGTTATGAATTCTATAAACCAGGATGTATTTCAAATCCAGAAACCTTACCTGGTAAACAGCACACAAGCATAAAGCAAGTAATTTTTATTACATCCACTTCTGAATAGGCTTAAGCAGAGGGAGTAACCTGGTAAAAAACCAGAGTGGGGACAGAGCTAATGACATGTCTTAAAGCAAGAAAGACAAGCTTGAACTTGATGCAGTTTAACAGGAGAGCCAAGAAACGGATTTTTCAAATGGATGATGTAGCTAAAGCAGCAGGTAAAATGTGGATTATTTGGAGAGGAATAGGGAAGAGGAGTGAAGTGCTACCCAGCCCCAAGAATGCTGCAGCAGCCCTGCAGAGGGACAGGGCCTCTAAGAGGGAAAATGGGCAGGTCTGCACAGGGACAGGGGCAGCAAAGGGCAGGCTGGAATCTGCAGAGCTGGAATTTGAAAAGTGCAGGAACAGAGCAGAGATGATGTCCCAGTGCAGGAGAAGGCAGCAGCCACAGGGGACAGAGAATTAAGACAGTAATGTCACATCAAGCACAGTTCAAGGGTTCAACACCCAAGAGTTTCCAAGGAAAGAGAATAGCATGCAACTTGTGAAAATAACACAAGCCTTAATTTCTGGGGAAGTGCTCTATGGAATCCGATTTTTCAGACACACCAGGGGAGCCCTGGCACCCTCCCCATCACCTCAGCCACTACTGAACCGTGTGCTCCAGCAGATGATTGCTGCTCACCCAAAGCCAGGAGTGGATGGAACCTCTTGCAGGAGCTGGAAACCTGATGGCAATTTTGAAAAGGCAAGCAGCAGCAGCAGCAGCAGCAGCAGCATTATCTGCATTGCAGTCATCTCAGCAGCACACAGGCATTTCCACGTCAACAGGACCAAGAGTCTGCTTAAATAAGTGTCTCGTTTAACATGGCTCTCCCTCAGCATGTGAGAAAAAAGTCGTCTGGTTTTCTGCAAAAAGCCTAAAAATGGAATATGCGAGCATCCATTCAATGAGTGCTCAAATTTATTCTCCTTTTCTGCACGGAGGTGTCCTTCAAATGAATTGCAGGACTCATGGAACTGGATTAGCAATGTCATAAATCACACACCTGCCAAAATAACAGAGACTAAATATAACCTACATCTGATTTGAATAGATACAATCTGTATTTAACAATTTGTTATAACTCAAATATTAGCAGACACTTATTCAAATATCAACATAAATCACAGCATTAGTTTTAATTTTCCTATAGTTAATTGTTTTAAAAACAACTTTTAAGCCTTTGCAATGCCCTCATTTATGATTTAATAAGTTTTGAATTTGCATAAAGAAGAAACTCGCAAATTTATGCTTCACAAGTTTTCTGCCAGTACTCCAGCTTTTTTTCCTCCAAACCAAATTGTAACAAATTCCTATTTTACATGTCTCAAATTATCAATGAAATGCTTCACAAACCAGGATCACTTCTAGGACCATCATTTAAACTGCAAGATTTAATACAAGCCAAAATTTCCTTCACGTGTACTGGAAAGGACAGGATTTCTCTATGGGCTCAATTTCTAAGACTCCAACTTAGTTTCCAGATTTAATTTCAAAACCGATGTACTAAGATCATAAACTCGGTGTTACAGGGTGATTTTGTGACCTGTGTTTTACTGCTTAACCTGGACTCTCTCAACACTCCAAGTAAATCTCAGAAAACCTCCAGCCACAGCCCTGGAAGGATTTTTGAAAAGCCATCAAGAGGCATCCAGGCACCTTCAGCTCCAAGAGAATCAATCAGAATGGAAATCTTGGGAAGCACATTTCTAAACCAAGATCTGTGATAATTCATTAACTTAATGATGCAAGTAGATGTTGAGGCAGAAATGGTAACAGAAAGAACCAAAGAGAATTCAGAACCATCATCATTCACAAAACCAAGTCAGCATACATTTATACCAACACAGACTAAATTTTGTTTCAGAACACACAGTCAAATTCCCCTAACTCGACAGAAATAATGCAGAATGTTCCAAAAATAAAGGAACAGACCACCACTTCATGCTGAAGTCCTCAGAATAATGAAAGTACAAAACATTTTACATCTGAATCTCTAGTTACACTAGAGCTTTTCCTTTCTTCATAATGAATAATGTGTTAGAAAACAGCAGTTAAGAAAAAAGCCACGCAGAACTGGTTCTGCCACCCAAATATCAATGTCATTAGAAGAACTGCAATTACATTTCTGTGAATGAGAGCCTGAAATACCTGAAAGCACAAAGCAAACAAGAAGAAATATTCAAAGTTTCAGTCAGAATGAATTAGAAAAGTAAGCAGTCCACATCAGAGCCGCTGCTTTGCACCATATGCAGTTTATTCTTTTGCCTCCTTTTAAGGACACTTCATAGCTGACATTATCATAATGCTCCCAGTTTTCCTCCAAGTTTCCTCTTTCCTGACAGAATGATTTATAATGAATTGCTGCAATCAGCCACCCGTTCATCTGGTTACAGCCTTTCCAGCAAGAGTAACCTGAGCCACACCGGGAAATGTGCACAGAGAGACCCGAGCAGCCCCGGGTGATGGAGATGCCTGGAGGAGGCAACACCCAGGGGAACTGAGAGGGGGAACGGGCACTGCACCAGTGCCAGCAGTGCCACGACAGCTGGGTTTGACCTGGGACAGCATCTGCACGCACATCTGCACGCACATCTGCACACACACCTGCACACAGCTGCACACGCACCTGCACACGCATCAGCACACGCATCTGCACACGCACCTGCACACGCACCTGCACACACACCTGCACACACACCTGCACACGCACCTGCACACGCACCTGCACACACACCTGCACACGCACCTGCACACACACCTGCACAGCTGGTCCTGCTGTGTGTCCAAAATTGTGTGTCCATGATTCCCAGCAGGGTGGGAATGTCCTGAGAGCGGAGGAAATGCCCCGATTCTCAGCCCGTAATAATTATTTTTAAAGCACCCTAGAGGTTTTTGGCGGGTTTTATTCAGGTCAGCAGGATTGTGTCCAGCTCCTGGTCACTCACTCATGGTGGTTTTTCATTTCCAGTTCAGGTGGGACAAAACAGGGGAGGGAAAAGAAATATAGGAAAAAGGAGATGAAATAGGGTGAGGGGAAAAGGGGGACCAGCAGAAATCAGGAGGTAAGAGCTCAGGAGAAGCAGAGATCTGTGCTATCAGAGGCATTTGGTGAGAGATGAATTCCTTCCAGCTCCACTGTTCCAAGGAAGCCACTGAGGAACCACAACACCTCAAGCAACATCTCTCACCACTTCACTTCTGTCTTCTGGACAAAAGTTAGAGATGATGACCTTGCCTCATCTTTAACAGTTTTCCTATCATTTTGTCTTCCCCAAGAGTACCTTGTGCTTAAGATTCATTCCCTGCAAGCTGAACTCTTTTTTCAAGTCCAATCTTGCTTAACGAGTTACTTTTTATTATGGGAAAATTTTTAATGCTTTGTTTGTTCTGTCAAGCCCAAATAACTGCTGACATTCTAATCATGAGGCCCCTTAGAAAAAAAAAAAAACAAGGCCTTTTGCTTAAAAGCAATCTTTCCATTTGCCTATAAAGCAATTATATATATATCATGTTTAAATCATTTAAATATAAAAATAGCCTGCCCACATTTTAAATATTGCAGAGGATAAAATACATAAAACTGTCCTCTTCAGATTTTAATCATTCCCTCTCTTTCTTAAATCTGAATTTAATATATTCCTATAGCACCAGCTTTAGTAGTTCTTCCCAAGCCCTGAAGAAGGAATTATCTTTCTAAAAACCAGAGACCAATCTCCCTCTCCTAACATGAAAGCTAAAGTTTTGTTGTAGCCATATATAAAAATCAAATTCTATGGGGAAGCAGCTTCTAAGGCCAGCATAAATTTAGCACACCATGTTCTTGCATATATTTTGTCCATTTAGCCAAAAACTCTGCCCTCCCCTTTCTCCTCCTCTTTTCCCTACAGAGAAAAGGCAACAGCTCTGAACCAGCAAAGAACATAAAATACAGGAAGTTTTGCTCAACTGATTTAGTTATTCCAAGAAAAATGTAACTGTAAATCCCTGTCATACACTGCCTACTGCTGAATATTCTGAATAACAGTTATTAACAGCTACCCAGGACTTTCCCTGACACCAACCAACAAATGCTGTAATATCATTTTTGTTATTCTTGATTACAATTTGCCTGGGCGTATTATTTCTCAAGAGATTTTAATTTAGGTAAACTCATCAAATTATGCTACAAAGAAAACTGAGTAAATTTGTTTCTTTACAAGCACTCACTGTCTTCTAACACTGTGCAGTGACATGTGAATTTCCAAACCTTTGTTGTGAACGTGGCTTCCACTGGCCTTGCTGGAAGCAGAATTCCAGGATTCCACAAGGATGCAGAAGGTTCTGATTTTGGTTAGGACAAAGAGGAAACTTTTTATGAAAGGTATCCCAGTCCACCAGCAAAACTCCAAGTACATCAGAGGAACACCAGTAACTGCTCCACAGCTGGGTTTTGTGTTATCTCACATCCCCACGTGAGGAAAGACACAGAAATCCTCTCCAAAACTGTGTCTCAACACGAACTTGTGAGGCAAAAAACCAACAACTGTTTTCTGAAATGGCTGCAATGTGCTGATACCCCAGTGGAGCTGAAAGCTTTGGCTTCCCCCAGAAAACCTGTCCAGGATACCAGATGTCTTTTCTTTGCCAAAGAAATACTCCCAGGACTGCTCTCCTCTTGTCTCACAGCCTGAAGCAATGGGAGAGCAAATGTTCTTACAATAAACACTTCTTGTCATACCAGGGCAACTGGGACACAGACATGAGTGCAGCCTTTGTTCTTAATATCTACTGATTAAGTTTATGAAAATCAAACATGCTAAGACTGTTTTGAAAGACTTTTGAGCAGACTTCCTTCTACACCAGATGATGTACAAAGAAAAACCAACGTGACACGATGAAAAAATGCAAGCTCTGTGGCTGGTGCCATACTAGCCAGAGTAAGGACAGCTTCACTTGCAGGCTTATTTTGGCTGCCATTTAAATTTTAACAACAAATTCTCCATTTGCTGCTACCTATCTTGAAGCAGATGAATTACAGAGGGCCATATTTGCTCTGAACTTCTAGATCAAACACCAAATCTGTAACAGAACAAAGATGATAAATTACTCCAAGTGTTTTTCAATCACATGGGGCATTTTCTACTAATTTTCAACTAATATTGAAATCAGTTCTCTTTTATTATAAAAGAAAAAAGAAGGTATTTTTTATCACGTTCAAATTAAATTATATCCATCTCTAAATTTTGTTCCAAAGTGGAAAACCAAGAAACACCAATTCTGCATGACACAGATACCAAAAATGAAATACAACATGGCTCAAAAACCACAGTCCCCAGGCTGAACTCCTGATTTATGCCATGCCATAATCCACAGCCAGCCAGGAGGCCACGCTAGCCCTGAGTGACCCAGTTTTGGGGACAGCATCTTGGTCATCTCCAACATCAACAATGCCCTGAGCAATCTTAGAAAACCAAAAATGAACAAAACATTGACTGTGCATTCCTCCAGAACAGGTTACCATCAATACTTCGTCCACATTTCTACAAAAAAAAAAATAAATAGATAGTAGTAGTCCAAAACTACTGTTCTTTATGGGTAACAGAAAGTACAATCCATTCTGAACACTAAGCAATCCCAATGACAACTCTGATCTGTGGAAAATTGGTTTTATCTACAAAAAAAGGACAAAAAGCTGCCTGAAAAGAGAGCTTTTCCAGACCTCTGCTCAGGACTTTTATCCCATCTCAATAGCAAGCCACAACAGATTTAATGTCTCTGTCAACACACAAGTTTACCATCATGTACACTAACAGCAGTGCCACTGCCTGTTTATTTTACTGGGGAAAGTTCACTCAGAACTCGAATATGACAACTGGAGTGGAGACTCCAATTCAGCCCAGTCTCTATAAGGTGCATTACTCCCCAAAAGTACAAGCAAAATAACAAGCAAAAATGGTTGTATGTTACTATTCTGAAAGAAAAATTCTGCACTGAGGATGAGCTCTAAAAGGACTGCAGGGATACTAATTTAACTTTTTTTTTTTTTTTACAGTTATCAGTGACTGCAGACAATGCCAGGAATTTATCTTTTCAAGTACTGAAACAGAGTTGCAAAGTCAGAATGACTTAGTCATTAAAGGAAGTAAATCCACCCAATTTTACATACATAAAACAGGAGCTTAATAAGCTCAGTTGCATATAACAGAAACTAATTATCTTATCTGAAAATTATTACACACAGACATCATTGAAATGCTGAACAACTATTTAAAGCCATGTAAGAAACAGAAAGAGAAAATTAAAACCAAAATGCAGATAAGCAACAGGGATCCAAAAGTTCGAGAACTTGAATCTGTTTTCAGAACAGAGGATTTGGAAGCCACTGATGAGACCTTCAGCCTTGTCCAGAAGGTCACTGTGGAAATTTGGGAGCTGGGCTGTGCCTCTGGACATTCTGATCCTAAGGAGCAGGAGTGAAAAGCTGTGACTTTGACTAAGCACCAAACACACGGCTGGGAAGGGAAGGTTTTCACATCAGCTGCCATTTACTGGATTTCTCTTGTCTAATTTTCAGGTATTCGTGCCTTTCACCACAAAAAATGTCCAAGGGAAAAAAAAAAAATAAAGAAAGAGAAAGGTTTCTAGACTTCAGCTTCCATTAAAGTCAGACCAAAGGACAACCAAATAGAGGAGTCACTGTGATTGACCTCCCAAAGGGCTAACTCAGTACCCTTGAGCAGACAGCCCCAGCAGTGTTACACACACACAAGTATGTCAATTTATTTCAAGAAACGCATTAAAAAGTGTTTAAATCAACTCTGTGCAGAACCACTCTTGTTTCTACTCACAAGTGACCATCACTGCAGCCTTACCAAACTAACCCATGCCACTGCCTCTGGTGCAGTTCATGGACACTGCCAGATCCATTCTCTAGACCTGGGTATGTTAATAATTAATTTATTTTCTTATCCTCCTCTTCACACGCCTTACTGAATGATGAGTAATAGCACAAAACTCCTGTCCTAACGCCCTTTTTCCCCTCCCTCTCTTGTTGTTGCAGGGACTTCAGATTTAGACACAATAAACAGAGATTACACTCCTGTATTAAGGTGTGCCAGAAACCTGAGCTCTTTCAGCCACAGAAGTACTGTAACACATTCCCTCTGATTATTATGCAATATTACAGTTTTCTACAGCAGGAGGAGTAAATTCACGGTGAGGATCCAGCCCATTCACTAGAAAACTCTTATAAACACCTTCAGAAGGGAGGATTATTAATAAAGCAGGACTGTTGAGTCAAAAAGATAAAATAAGAAGCTAGTGCAATTTAGCTTTACCACACCACTGGTATTTATAACCTTTTCACACGTGCATGTTTTGTGTGAATTGTCTTAGAAGCGAAATGTCAGTAAGTGCTTCTGTTTATTTACCTTATAAAATTGTACATGAAAAGGATTGAAATCATTAAAGTTTTAGAAATCTGTATAATTACCTTTTCTTAACACCATAGATATCTGGCTCCCAATAAATGACAGAAATATCTGAATACATAACTCACTTTAAAAAATCTCCAAGGTTACAACTTCATTTTTCCAGTCAGAAAAACTCTGAAAATATTTAGTATGCTTAGAAATAAAAATATTTGCTTTATATATAGGTGAACTTAACCATAAGATCAGGCACATAGTATTTATGGTTTTCAGCTTCTTAACTCTCCAATTTCATTTTTTTTTCTGAGAACAAAGAAATGGGGGAAAAATCAGTTAACACACTCATCATGCTACAGCTCTACATGCAACTGCATTAAAAGGTAAAACTTAAAGCACGATATACCTGCATGACACCTGGTAGAATGGATATCCTGGGAGAGGAAGAGAGTTGGAAAATCCAGACTGGCTCGACATTGCCTCCAGCTATTGTATCCACTTAAATCTCTTCTACATTGCACATGTTAATTCCTCTCGAAAGGAACCCGTGCGTTTCTCCATCGGCTCAAAGGAAAGCGAGCGCACACGCGAAGGTCTCCAGGATTCTGCCCGCATTTCCAACTGCTTCCTCAGGAGCGAAATCCGAGCGAGCCAACACCCCTGATGACATCACATTCTCCCAAAACCATCAACCCGCGGCTGTGGCAGCGGGGCAAGGACGGCGGCGGCTCCGGGAGCGCAGCTCGGGCATCCTGGCCGGGAGCGCGGCCAGGCAGGAGCAGCCGTGCCCTGGCTGCCAGCCCAGCCCAGCCTAACACAGCTCAGCTTAGCACAGCCCAGCACAGCTCAGCTTAGCACAGCCTAACACAGCTCAGCTCAGCTCAGCCCAGCCTAGCACAGCACAGCACAGCACAGCCCAGCTCCGTGCCACTGCTGCAAATCCATCCCAAACCACAGCAGCCGTGCCCTGGCTGCCAGCCCAGCTCAGCACAGCACAGCCCAGCTCAGCTGAGCTCAGTCCAGCACAGCCAAGCCCAGCACCACTACTGCAAATCCCTCCAAACCACAGCAGCTGTGCCCTGGCTCACAGCACAGCCCAACACAGCTCTGTGCCACTGCTGCAAATCCATCCCAAACCACAGCCCCGTTGCAGCTGGATCCTCATCCCAAACCACAGCCCCGCTGCAGCTGGATCCTCATCCCAAACCACAGCCCGGCTGCAGCTGGATCCTCATCCCAAACCACAGCCCCGCTGCAGCTGGATCCTCATCCCAAACCACAGCCCGGCTGCAGCTGGATCCTCATCCCAAACCACAGCCCCGCTGCAGCTGGATCCTCATCCCAAACCACAGCCTGGCTGCAGCTGGATCCTCATCCCAAATCACAGCCCCGCTGCAGCTGGATCCTCATCCCAAACCACAGCCTGGCTGCAGCTGGATCCTCATCCCAAACCACAGCCTGGCTGCAGCTGGATCCTCATCCCAAACCACAGCCCCGCTGCAGCTGGATCCTCATCCCAAATCACAGCCCCGCTGCAGCTGGATCCTCATCCCAAACCACAGCCTGGCTGCAGCTGGATCCTCATCCCAAACCACAGCCTGGCTGCAGCTGGATCCTCATCCCGGCCCCAGCATCCTGCCCAGGGCACCGGGGCCGTCACCTTGAGCCCGGGGACAGGAGCATCACCTGGGCGGGCTGCTGAGCGCACACGGCTGTGGTGTGACAGCAGGGATCAGCTCGCTCTGCCGGCCACACAAATCACTCTGAGCTTCCCCTGCTGGAAAACCCTCCCGTGCTGCACCCCCAGCTATGGGAAAAGCAGGAGGCAAGGGCAGCAGATGGAATCTTAAGGCACGTTATTTAAGCTGCTGAATGCAGGTATAAAATTACGTGCATGCCTTCCTGCAGCATTTTACTACTGCTTAAATCAAAGAAATATCAAAAGCAGCGTTTCTTTTGATATACACTACAATGGTAAGTTACATTAAAGTTATTTGGGCATTCCCTCCTCCTTTCCTGCTGGAAAGCAGGAAGACATGTGAGCAGTCACAGTATGGCCCAGTGCCATGACTAATGCCCAATAGACTTAAATGATTATCCACCTACACTACTCTTAAGGAAGGTGTACAGTGCCTTCACACATTGATTTCCTTAATTTCAGCAAAATTTTAAATAAAAGAGATTTTTACATTATTTCATTACCTATGCTAGCTGCAATGGAAAACAGAAAAATGTCAAGTTTAATACATCTACCCCATGACACATTATTTACTTTCATATTATTTTCTGTCAGTTTTGGAAAAAGACTTATCAGTTTAACCTGGTTTATCCCAAGTTTATTATGACATTGTCATCATAAGAAAAATGACACAAAGCTTTTGTCACTATCCTAGGTACCTTTTAAAGCCTGATTTAAAAGACATAGGTTACCACATAGGGCTCCAATTCCTTAAATCCCATAGAAGTGCCAAGATAACAGAGAGCACAGTCTGCCAAAAAAAGTTTGGTTTTTTGGTTTTTTTTTATTTGCCCAACTGATATGTCTGGAAAAACAAAGAAGCTTCTGGGTACATCATTTTGCATAATTTTTTATCTTTCTCCTGGCTGTAAAGAGAGAGCTTGAAAAAGCAACTCAAGCACAAAGAATGTTGTGGTATCAGCTGAAATTTTACAAACAGACTCGAAAAAGCATCATCTCTCTCATGTTTAGTATGGAGCACTCACTCCAAAACACAGCTCTCCAAAACCACTTGGGGAACACCAAAAAAAGCTGAGAGCCTGTGAGGGGAAGAGAAAACTCGACTAAACCTGTGTGAGTCCCTGATGAGGGGGGTCAGGATAAATCCCATGGCCACAGGTGCAGGGGGATGTGCCAGGGACCCCTGTGCCCTGCTGGGGTTGTGTCACACCCCTGCAACACCCGAATTTTTACCTATGGATTTACTCATCTTCCATTTGCTGTCTTCTCCACACTGACAATGGCCCCATTAGCACATTTATGCACTAACTCCCATCTCAGAGTAACTCCTCCCAGTCTCAACCAGGATTTAGGATCTTTCCATTGGATTTACCAGCTGAAAAAAGAATGTTAGTGTCAAGTTGGCAGATTACAGGCTTATAAATTTGCAGTCTTAGAGGTTGCCAGGGCTTGCCATGACATTTTGCAAAAAATCACAGAGGCCCTTAATGCCTAGCTTATCCACATAATAAGGAAAATACTGCCTGACAGCAAAGGAATGATGTGAGGTTAATTTTTTTTGTAATTAAGTATTGAAATCCTCGGATTAAAGATTTATGAAGGGATAAAACAGCTGTAGCATTTGAGGGAGAAGATGTGTGGGAATATTCAGAATAGAGCATTTTTTTTTTTTTTGTCTCCTGCTCCTAGCTCTAATACAACAGATGCATTATCACTCTGAAATTTCAGTTTAAATATAAAAGCCATTTAAATTTTAAAATACGGTGCAAAGTGCAGTTTTTAAATGGGTGGACAGCATTCGAAGATGGGGATAAGTGAGATGACAATAGGCAGACAAAAAGTGTGTTTAGGATGATCTTTACAGACCAGAATACTTCACTGATAAACATCACAGCACTTCAGTCATTTGGAAACAGAAAGACAGAGAAAAGAGAAAATCTGGTTGGGACCACAAAGAAAGCTTCCCCACAATGAAAGTCAACATTTAATTCCTTCCATTTTAGTTCCACAAGCTGGACTGCAGAGCACAGCAACTTTTGGGATCCAGACCTACCCTGCCCAACACCAGCTCCACATAAAGACAGGGACAAGGGGGTTTCACTGCAGCTGCTCTCACATCCCTGGGAAATTCAGAGCCCACGAGCTCACTGAGAAATACCCACCTCAATCTTGGCTGGCCTGGCACGCCATGGAACACTGATTACTCTGCTGAACAAAATTAAACCAACAAAATAAGTTTGGGATGTAAATCCTGTGTGCTCCAGAATTCACAGTGCCCTTCATAGTGAAAGAAGTGACCTGTCAGAGCATTTAATGCTGCAACTTGGAAAGGTCTGAAATACTGAACTGAGCTCTAAGTGCAGTTCAAAAAGCAAGGGCAGGCTGAAAGGTTGGACAAGAACAAATTCATGAGCGTTTTCAGCTATTTCAGCATCCTTGGCAAATTAATGGAAAATTCGTTTAATGCCAAGTCAGGCTGAAGAAGAAATAGAAACTAACTCATAACTAACAATCCAAGTTCATCAAATCTGGAACCAAGAGCATTCTGTAGACAATTATGTGATTGTATATCAAAATGCATATAAAATGTTCAGTGTTCATAAAAACAGAATGAAGTGTCATGCAAAAATTACTGTAATATCAATACCATAAATAAGTAATTTACTCCCATCTAAAGTGCTATGTTTGATATTTTCACTGCCTACTGTATTAGTGTCTAATAAATTAGACAGTGAATTAGAACAAAAACAAGAAATGTAAGATAGAATTACATGCAGTTTGAAAATAACCCAAAAAATTATGAAGATATTCAATAAAATGAGCAGTACTTAGATGATGTAACAGAAAGTATCTCCCTCCTTTCTGTACAAAACACAAAAATAAAGAAATATTCAACAAAACTAAAGAATAATGGCAAATTTGCAAATGAAGAAGGAAATCACTGGAAGTTGAAAACTCATCCAGAGTTAAAGACTAACTGGATATTCATATAGGGAAAACAAACAAACAAAATTCCCAAAACCCAAACAACCCAGAAGTGGTGGCTGGAAGGAAAGAGGACTTACAAACAACATCAGTGCTTTGGAGAAAAAAGCCATGGGAGAAATCCAGGTAAGCTGAGGGCTGAGGGATGTCTCTGTTCCTCTTCCCTGAGACACACCAGGGGGTTCAATGGCAATGCATAATCTGTGCTGCACTTGCTGCTCAAACAAACTCAACTAAATATTGTTTCCTTTGCTAATAAGTTTTAATAACCAGTAGAGTTCCAATCTCTCATGTGAATACCAAGGAAAAAGTTGATCTCTTTTTCTTTCCTTTTTTTTTTTTTCTTTTAGTCTCCCCACTACTTTTTCCATGTGACCTACCCAGCCTTTCACTGGCTAACACAGAGTCCATCTGCAAATTTAAAACTCCTCCAAAAGGAGATTTCAAATAGAATGTCTTGGATAGGAGAGGACCTTAGGATCAACCTCCCTGCCATGGACAGGGACATCTTCCACTAGCTGAGGTTTCCCACAGCCCCATCCAGCCTTGCCTTGAACACTTCCATGGATGAGGCTCTCACAGCTTCTTTGGGCAACCTGTGCCAGTGTCTCACCACCCTCACAGGGAAAAAAGGAAAGGAAAAGATGAAGACATCCTTTGCAAGCTAAAATGCCAACTCACTCCTCCCTGCAGTCACACAGGCTGACAAGACAGATGGAACTCCATAAAGTAGAAATACTAAGAGCCTTGAAGTATAAAGCACCTGAAATTTAAGGAATTTGTTTCCATTAAGGATTTGTCCTTCAGGGACTAGTGAAGGAAAAGCAACTGGAGGACATGGCAGTGGGTTATATTTCAGGTACAGACACATTTCTGCATCCAGAAGCTTTCTCCTAAGGTCACAGAATCATCAAGGTTGGAGAAGGTCTCCAAGGTCAGCAAGCCCAACATCACCTTGTCACTAAACCACAACACTCAGTGCCACGTCCAGCTGATTCTTAAACACCCCCAGGGATAGGGACTCTACCACTTAATTAATGTCTGTTCCAATGCCTGACAACCCTTCCAGTGACAAAATCCTCCTGACATCCCACCTGAACCTCTTCCAGTGCAACCTGAGGCCATTTCCTCTTACCCTGTCACTGGCTTCATAAGAGACCAATCCCCACCCCACTGCAATCTCCTTTCAGGAAGCTGTAAAGATCAATAATTCCTGTATCTGAAAAAAAAAGTCTAGAATTTAATCTAAATATCTGAGAATTCATAGTGGAGTTACTAGGCTTACATGTCTGCTTGCTACCTTAGTCCTTCCAGATATTCTTACTTCGATTAAGAAATCATATTTTTAATGTTTTTGGTTTTTTTTCCCGATCTGGAACAAGAGGGAAGGAGTCATTAAAGTCTTATCTAAACATGATTTATTTTTAGCCCAAACATAAAACTGCTCTTAGCTACTTTACTAGAGAGGCTGTAAAGATGTTCAGAGTCCAACACCATCCCCCTGACTTGCAAGGCCACCTAAGCAGCATTTCCCAAAAGCCATTCAGCCCTGACCAGGAGTTATGGGACAGCCTGCACTGACCTGACACATCCAGTCCAAAGTCAGCCTCCAAGCACTGGTCACACCTTGCCATTAATGCTCCAACCACACCAGCACAGCCTCTGTGCCCAGCCCACGGGTGACACGCCTCCCTCTTTTTCCTTTCTCCCTCTTCCTGCAGGCTGGCACTCCACATTCATGGGTGGCTTTTACTCTCCTCTGGGTGCTCAAGAGGCAGCACCCTTCTCCAGGCTCTGCACATTAATACAGCCACCATCACTGATTTCAGCTGCTCTACAGCTTAGGCAACCCCAGCAGATGTTTCAGCACTCAGACACGAATTCTCAAAATTCTCAATGGCTCTCACACAAAATGTGTGATATCAAACCTGGGGGAAGAACGTGCACTAGAACTGGGATTAATAACCTGCAATCTTGACCTAGATGTCAGCCAGCCAGTGCATGTTTCTTGACTGTTTAGCAAGCGTTCAGGCAGAAGCTGAGCAACTCCTCACTGTGGCCAAAGGTTGCCCATTGACTCCTGAGTCACTGAGCAGGGCTGGCACCGTGCCTGGCAGAGATAACCCTGGGCTGTGGAGCTGCAGCACTCAGCCCTCCTGCCCCAGCCCAAAGGCACACACGGGGTGCTCAGTGACCAGGTGCTGTGCTCAGTGACCAGGTGCTGAGTGACCAGGTGCTGAGTGACCAGGTGCTGTGCTCTGTGACCAGCCAGGCACTCTGCCCTGCAGCTGTGTGAAGCAGCCTGAGACAATCTGCAGAAGGAACAAGAAAAATTCTTGACATCAGGATGTCTTCTGGGGCAGGAAAGAATACCTGAGCTGTAAATTAACCTCCTGCAGGTCATGAGACAACACAGACATAAAAAGCCACCAACCATGACAAGAAGGGTGAAGGACTCTGCCTGCAGCCTTGCCCTCCTCTCCACCTGCAATTCCAGGTGAAACAATGAGCTCAAGCAACCTGCAAGTGGGAACTGAATTCCAGGGTCTGCCTGACCACTGTGACAGTGTGAGGCACACAGACACGAGCTACCCTGTCCCTGTGCACAGCTGGAACAGCTGCACTGCACATCCTGAGCTCCAACCTAGGCAAACTTGGGGGCTGATGTCACCTTTAACACCAGAAGGAAACCTCAGGCACCACATTCACCCTTTATCATCCCCACGACCTTCACCCAGGAAAAAGAGCAAACAGCACCTGGCCACACAGGCATTGCCAGCAACTGTTCTTCCAGGAAAACACGTTCACTCCACAGAGCAAAGATTTTTTAAGGCCTTCTACAGGGACCATTTCAGAGTGGCAGTTCTATTTTCTTCTTGGTGCATTTGTAAATACAGGAGTATAAATTCTGTGTGCTGTAGAATGGGCAGGTATACACATTTCAGCTCAAAGATAATGTGGGAATCAAATTACAGGCTCTCACTGCATGAAATAATTACATATTCTTAGATCTGAAATGACTTCTATAAAAACCAGAAAAATAGCATTCGTGAAGACATTACATTATTATATATAGAGAAAAAAAAATACATGCAGAGCCAGAAATGGGATTAAGCTACTTTATACTACTTAAAAATGAATTATACTGGATAGAGACAAATACATCCTGCCAAGTGACACGAAAATATCAAACAGAAAACTAACTAAAATGATTGAATTTGAAAAAAAAAAACAAACAAAAAAACCCACAAAAAAACCCCACACAAAACCTCACATACCAAAACCCTCTGAGTCAGCCAAATAAGCTTTAAAGGAACTAACTAACTTTTGCTAAAAACAAACATGAAATTTAGTATTGCATAATTACTAAGCGTGCATGCAAATAAATTGGACTGAAGTGACTTAATTGGAAGAGTCACCTCAAACACATGTAGAAGTCAGAACACTGATAATAAAAGCAATTTTTTTGAATTACTTTGAATTTAGAAAGCAAGGTTACTTTCTATCATGACACAAATATTAACTTGTGTGAGCTCCCAGAATGCAGCAGATTTCTGTCTGAGCCCGTTTATTAATACAAATTAAAGAGATGCCTATTTAATGGCATTCAGCTTGATGAAGTAAATAATATTCTTCTTGTAGGATTGCAAATACAGCCAGGGAGTTTAATTTTGAGGTTCAGGATAAATCAAAGTCTTCTGCACATGAGGGCCATCACACAGTGTGCTTTTTAATCAAGACATATTTTAGGTTAACAGCCCTGATAAATTCTTATCCATTCTAATAATCTATTCAAAATTCCAACCAGCAAATGAACTGTAACCACAATGCCTTCTAATGGTGCAAACCATCTATCAGGTTACAAGCAGAGGCAAATGTAGCAGTGTCACCTCACTTTTAACTTGGCATTCCGTGTCATTCCATGTGCCTCCAAAGAACAAAAGCAAAAAGAAATTGTTGGGTGCACAAACTCCTGAGGTCAGGCTGATAAATCAAACCACTTCCCAAATAAACCTTCCTAATTAAGGCTTCTAAACCAGAGCTGGCTTGCATTCAGTTATTACCACTGTTACAAGTAATCTGAAATATTCTTGATAAAATATTTTTAGCATCAACGCCAGCGTATTAAAACCAGTTGAAGGTCATAAGGATGAAACAAATAAAAGTTCACACTCAGGAAAATATCAAATTCATTCCTAAAATTACACAGAAGTGTTGTGAAAACTCCCTACTTAAATCACTTCAAGATTTTTTATAGTTATCAACTTAATGTATATTCTATAATCCATGCATTAAAAAATGAAACAACATCCAGCCATTCTTGGATTACAGCTACAGGATTGTAATTCTTCATCCCCACAGGCACACCTGGACTATCACAAAGGGTGAGTTTTCTTTTGTTAAAAGACAGAAACATTGCATATATAGTTTTAATCAATTTTATGTCTTCCCTGCTTCCCTGAAGAAATATTAATTTGCTTAATTAGACAGATGGCGCTTTTTATTGTACTTGTATTTGCACTTAAGAAATTTAATTTGCATAGCAAACTTTTTTTTCCCCCCTAGGTCAATTCCTGTGCCACTAAATGACAATTTAGGACTACAAACTAAAATATTAAATCTATTCTCTGAAATGTAAATATTTCATACCAATATTCTTAAGCAGTGAACCACTGAAACTCTTCATTCTGTGTTGGTGTACAAACTTTAATAATTTTTGGCATTCTCTTCTATATTAATCGACATTAATCTCAGAAAAAAAATGCTAAAGAATCCTTTACATCCCTCACACAGGAATCTGTTCCATGCTTATTACTTCCATATTATACCTAATCTTGAAGTGGAAGAAATTAAACTTAACCATGGCATTGTACAATGCACATCTGAACCACAGTCAACACTTAAGAACTGAACAGACTGCACAGAATTCCAAAAGAACAAGGATATTAAAAAAAAATAAAATAAAAAAAACTTAAAAAAAATAAAAACCACAACCTAAAAGCACCAGGAATGGAAGCACACAAGGTGACAGGAGCCACGTGTTTCCAAGGACAGAAGACAATTGCATTTCTGTGCAAAACAGAGCAGACAAACAGGACATCCCTTAAAATGCACACTGGCTTCCACACACACAAAAATCACTAATTATATTTCAATTAATCTTCTGACTCCTGTGAAATGATTCATGTTTACAAAGTCTGACCACCTAACCTCAGGTGCTTTGTCAAAAGAGGAGGTATTTGGTTTTTTTTTTCTCTCCCCCTAAGAACAGCAAGGATAAAAAGGTGAAGGATATAAACTCCAACTTGGACAATGGCTCAGCATTGCAAGAAAAAGCCAAGGCAAGGCAGGGTTTGATTTACAACTAAGCTTTGGGTTGCTACAGCAACTTCATTACTTCAGAAGATATCAGAAATACTTCAATTCTTCCTCCCTCATAATAAAATCTGTTTAAATGCTTTGGAAATCATTCAGATACTTCTTTTCTTTGATAAGAATTAATCATCAATTTGAAGGCTAAGTCTACGAAGACCAAGAAACCAGCAGGATTTTTCAGAAATCTGGAATGTAACTCACAGAGAGAAAGGCTGGAATAGCTGACATTCCCTGCCCTGATTTCTGCAGATTATGGCCCTCAGCTTTCACACAGGTATTCCAATCACAAAGCAAACTTTGCAGAACACTCATTAAGCAAACAGGGCACATTCAGAGTTTCAGGATGGAAATACAAAATCCTCATATTACCTCAGGCATTCAGCCCACAGGAAAAAAAATACAGTTTCAAATCAAACATTACAATCCTTTTTTTTTTTTTCTTTTTTTTTTGGCAAGGACTGAGCCCTGATACATACCTGAGATAGGATCTTCTCCTAACACTGTCTGCAGACCCATCAGCTCCAGCCAGCCATTAAGAGTTCTCATCATTAAGCCTGAAGCACTCATAAGCATTGAAAAGTGAAGCACAGCCATTAAAAAGGACCATGCTTGTGCTCTCCCTATTAGCTGGGAAAAAATTCATTAATGCCTTCACTCCCCTCTCTCTGCCCAGGGACAGAAAGCAAGGGGAGGGAAGATGATGAGAGCAGAACACTGCCTACATTGGCATCATCTCCTCCCAACAGCTCAGCCCCACAGGAAAAGAACCAAAACTGCTCTCCGTGGTGGATTCAGACTGCATTAAGAGAAAAAAACCCAGAATTAACTTGATTTATGCAACTGATGTGAGTTACATGTGGCCCTACCATGACCACATCCACTCAGTGCCATCATTGTCTCGTGTCTTTGGAGACAAAGGCAATAAATTTGCATCAAGATACATCAAGAAACCATAATTATGACATTATATCCCAGGTAATTCCTAAAACCAGAATGATTAAATGATGTATCATTTTAATTACCTCTCAGCATTTGTCCCTGGCCAGAGTTAAGTTTACAGACAGCCACCTTCTGGTTTTCCTCCCATCCAGAACAAGTTAATCAGCTTGTTCTGTAAAGCCAAATTAAATATATTCTTTCAGGAAAATCCCTCCTCTGATTAATTACTTGAAGCAAAGCACCAACAGATATTGCATGGATGGAAATTGTAAAACTGGAGCACTTTATGGATGGGGGGATTAAACCTGTAAACTTCTCCTCAGATGTATGAATTAAAAATCTCTGCACCTTGGTGAGATAGGAAATTTATGTGAAGAGCATTGACATGTTCCATGACTTCAACTAAATTATCAGGAATTATTATGTTTTGTTTTAAAACTGCCTTCAAAACACAAAATGGCTTTTGGTCTAAGTGCTTCACTAAGTGTAACTGTTAAACAAACTTCCACACAAACCAATGAGAGCACTCACTGTTAGTGCTCTGGGGAACTAAATTTTGTCTGAACAATACTCTGTGTTAAAACAATTTCCTAACACTTTATGCTAATATAAGTAGGTCACATTGTTTCAATTAGATTTGCCTTAAAGCTCTTCCTAATAAACCTAGTTGCAGCAGACATGCTTGCCTTATTTTCTCTAAAAAGTTGTTAATTTAAAATTAACTATTAGGCAACCCACAGTGTTTGAGAAACTCAACACACTGCCTGCCACTTACATCAAAGCATTTTATATGAGTGTATTTATATGAGGGTATTTTATATGAGGGTATTTTATATGAGGGTATTTTATATGAGGGTATTTTATATGAGGGTTGTTTTGCTGCAAATACACAGAGAAGCCTTTGTCAAAATCCCATCAGTTACAAATGCATGAGTGAAATTCTTGCTGCATTTGGGAGCAGAAGGGGCTGAGGGGGTGTCATTTAAAGTTGCTGTGACTTTACTCTCATTGCTGAATGCAGCACAAACAATAAAAGGCAAAACTACCATGCTTGTTTTACTAAGGGATATAATTCTAAAATTAAGACAAAATAAAATCAAAATTTGTGAAACTGCAAGCCTTGTTTCCTTTCCTGTTCACCAAATATACATGTGAGAAATTAAACCTTTACCTAAGCTTTTATTTTCCTCATCACCACAAGATCAAAAACTTCAAAAGTCTGGAAATAATCCAATTACTCCTTACTTACCTTATAAATGAGATATGAAAATACATGCAAAGAAATGGTTCTAGGAGTAAATGCTACACAGGCACCTCCATTAAAATACACCAAGAGGTGAGATCCAGCAAGTAAGTGACAATCCATCCTAACTCAACATTTCCATTGATTTACATTTAACTGCAGGTGCTCACGAAGTTTAAAAAGGATAACGTTGATCTCTGCTCACTGCAGCATATTTTAATGTGGAATCATAATATTAGACAGTCACTTAGCCAGTAAGAAATAACATTTCCATGATGGTAGAGCAGCACACGGGTCCCAGGAGCTCTTCCAAGCTGCTCCTCTCAGCTGAGCTCACGAACTTTCACTCTTCAACTCCATTCAGATGCAGCAGAAATCTCTCATTTCAACCTGACCCCAGCTCCCACACTGCTCATTCCCACAGCCCGTGTGGGGCAGAAGGGGATGTTTGTATTCCTGCACTGCTCTGTGCAATTCCTGAAACCCCAGAGTCTCTTCTGTCCCTCCAACAGCTTTTCACACCAGCCAAAAATGCCTTTTCCACCCGGAGCCACCAGGAAAACCAAGGCTTGCAGCCCCTGGCTGAAAAGGGGGTTTTGCCTGCGGGGATGTTTAAAAAACATTACTTAGCAGTTGAGTTGATCAGACCGTTCTATCCAATTATTTTGGATATTTAACCAACCACTTCTCAGATTCCTCATTTTCCTTAACACCACTTCACCATGTTGGGGACTCTCTCTTTTTCTCCTCTGTTTTCCAAGGCTCCTATTGCATCCTCTGTCCCTAAAATCTGAATTTAGGCACTGTCTGTACTATGAAAACTTGTGGTCACATCCAGGCATCTGCAAACTACACAAGACCAGGATATTCTGGCCATTCCTAGTGGAACTATTACTTCTCAACCTGAGTTTTATTTTGGCTTGGGGGAAAATAGAGTTTCATATCTTCACCACCCTTTGGAAATCAGAGCTGTCTCATTACCAAGAAGTAAACAACTTTTAGCATGCTAATTTTAAATTCTAAAGGGGAATAGTTGATGAATATACTCAAAAAAAAAGAAACCCCATGAAACATGATCACCTCTTTTCCCACAGCTAAAGATCACAACCTTACTTCATGGTTACTTTAGCACACCTGAACAATTTCCTCACTTAAAAAACAGGTATGGAAGGGGAGACAGGTCAGTCTTTAATGATGAAAAAGGAAATATTAAGCATAAAATGAGACAATTTTCGAACTTGCAAAGGATTACTATAGTAAGTTAACAGATGGGAACATTAAACTCTGGGATCTGATGGCCTTTGAAGAGAGGAGAACAGGATTGCACATGAGATGCCTGATGATCTGTGGGCCAGTGTTCCAGCTCTGGTGCATCCTCTAAAGTGGAACAGACACAGGCTGGATCAATATGCTAAAGAGCTTTTCTGCACAGAGAAAACACTCTCAAGCTGCCTGAACAGTTTCCATTAGGTCTGAGCTTTTGGCATAGAAAATGTAATTCTGGAAGAAGCTCCAATTAAAATCATAATGGCTCTACAAGTATTTAAAAATCACCAAAAAAAATTTTAAAATTCCATTCAATGGATTTCTCCAAACCAAGGGAACATATCCCCTCAAGCATGACATGGCTGGTACTATAAAGAAATTAGAGCTGGAATACCAGAGACTACAAAACTACCACCTTCTAAGGCTAGACTTGAGATCCTTCAAATTCTGATTTATTCCTATCTAACATCCTAAAATGTCAAAGCCATTCCCGGGTTACTTGTGTTGCAGCAGATTAATTTTGCCATTTAAGACAGAGAAAAGCACTGCAATTCTACTACAGAAGCTTCCAAGTGTTTGTTCAGCCTAAAGACACACTGTAAACCTCACATCATAAGTGAGGTGTTATTACAGAAGACTTTTCCCTCTGTCTTGCAGGCTAAAAACAGCATAATAATGATCTAGAGGACCACAGAAGATATTCTGTGGGTTTTAATTCAAAATGTCAGAAGTACACTGCAGGCTTCACTAGATTTCTTTTTTAAAAATTAATTGTCAAAACCATAGAAACACCAGATCTCTCCAGATTCACTCTTACACCTCATCTTACTTCCAAATGCTTGAGCTCAAAAGATTTCTAAATATTTTTTAGCCAATTTAATTATCTGAAGTATGCCATTAATTCTGTAAGCATGCTGAAAAACATTCCAAAGGTGCTCCAACAATCTTAACTGGGAATTGTTTAAATGATGAACACTGCAGCAACTGCTAATTGTTATAAAATTTCCTCATGATGGCAGCATAAACCATTCTGATGAAGAGCTAAACAACAATTCCTACTCACACAGGAGTGAGAGCTCAGATGCTCCAGAAATTGTGTTCACAACCTTTTCTTCTCCTCCTCACACTGCCATCCTCACACCACTTCAGTCTTCAGATTTGGACCCCAGAATTCCACAGGAATATTATTCGACTTCACACATGTAATTAATGACAAAAGATAAGGCACCACCCTGCAGGGTATTTCACCAAGGGATAGTTTTACACAGCTTTCCCATACATTCCACTGGATTTTGTATCTTTTGTATATTCTGTATATTCTGTATATTCTGTATATTTGGAAGGTCTATGAGAACTGCACATCTGTGTGAATCACTCAGTTAATGCTTCAACCAAGATCCATGAATTTCTCCTGAAGAATCACCTTCCATCAAGTTCTGCTTGCTTTTAGTGTTTCTGCTCTACCAAGAGGACAATGCCACGAAGGATTCTGAAAGTTTGGCACTTTGTCTTATTGACCCTCCACAGTGTACAGATCACTAAGATTTGCAGGCACTTTTATACTTTTATAAGGCATGAAATTCATTGAGTTCAAATTCTGCAGAGATTTCAGCTTATGAACAAATCACAGCAATTAAGTCTGTGCTGATTAAGAACGGGTGTGAGATTAAAAAGATCATCACCATGCTTGGAAAGACTTTGTTTAAAAGTTATTACTAGTGAAAAATCACTTTTTAGACTGTGCTGCGAGCGTGGCTTTGCTGAGGTTCCCACTTCCAAAATCTCATTGCTTCCCACTTGAAAAGGTCAGCCAATGTCCCTCTCACATAAATCACCACAAATTGTTCCTAAACCAAGTTCTGTCAAAATAATCTGACTTTTTCAAACCACACAGTAGAGTACAAAGGAGCCCAGATCGCTGATGAAGAGACCACACCAACAATTCAGTTTAGCTGGTCCAAGGGGACAGCGAGCTCCTGGAGGAGAAAAGACTGAGCAGAAGAATGAGGGATGTCCCCAATCTCCTGCTCACTTATGAGTTTCACACCTGCCTACAGCCTTTAAAAGTGCACTAAGCCCCCACTCCCTTCTTAGAATGCCTACACAGAGTTTAAAGACCAGAAGTGTATCTTGATTTATTTCATGTTACTGACTATTACTGACTACCTCTGCTTAAATATACCTAAAACACATTACCAATTTGCAGGTTTCCACTCTACCTGATTAATTCCCAACTGCTTAAAGGAAGCAATCTTGAGACTCCATCAAAATGAAGATAAAGAGCCACTCACCCTACTTCTAGATGGTAACAAGCACTGAAAGAATAAACATGTGGAAGGCAAGGAAAAATGCAAAAACTGTGAGTCTGGTTTAGATAGAACAGAAACACAAATAAAGCATGTTTCTAACCCCTGAAATACAGGATAGATGTTCTTGTCCTGGCCTGGCATTCCTGGACAGAGCAAACATTGCTGTAACACCCAAAAGCAGCAGTGAAGGCTTTTTGGCTGTAGTTGAGATTCTCCTCTCTCTTTTCAAGTCTTGGCAGTTTTATCTGCACTATGGCAAGAAGGGTGGTTAACACTCATTTTCTCAAATCTCACTCAGATTACACTGATTGAAGAGACTGGCCATATCTTAATTTGAGGGTTTACAATAAGAAGATTAAAGCAAACCAGCAGCATCTTTGTTTTTAAGCACTACACTCCCTGAGCAGCAAACAAGGACCACATCAGAGAAAAAGGAGCTGTCATTACACCCCAGCTCCCAAACGTTTATGGTTTCTAAGAGAATTATCATTCCTCCAGAAACCTCCCATTTTCTTCTCCATACACCTTTACAGCACAGCTATTTTGGCCAAGACAGCAGCGGGGTTTTACCACATTTCCTCTGCTTAACAGGATTTTTCAAATGAGCAGCAAAGCCTGGGAGCAGCTGGAGCTTCAGAGGGGCATTGCCTCATTATCAGGGGCAAGGAGCAGAATAGAAGAAGAAGAACAAAAAGCCAAGTTCTCCATCTGAAGGGACAGTCACTAGGTTTAAAAATCACAGCCTAAAACCAAGACTCTGCCGCTGGTATGTACATCTGTGTGCATTATTCTGTAAAAACAACATCAGAACAGGAGTCCTGCATGAATTTACTGCTTTTTGTTCCTTTATGTAAGATTAGTTTAATTCGAGAAACACGATGGCAACCGAGTTATGTGAAAGAACTACCAAAATGCAATTAGAAACCACCACTTCTACCAGTTTCACTTCGAAAATATAATGAAATATTCATGGCCATATTGTGACATAAGAGCCTACAACCAGCTTCAAAGAAGCAAGAGGAACTGCACAACAGTCTGTCAATTAAAAAAGAAAAAAAATCATGAAAAGGTGTATTTAGCAAGACAAACTTTCCCTCCAAGTTTTTTTTTACTCTAGTCTTCTCTCATTGTTAGAAACTATCAGGAAACACTAACTTTTACACAGATGTAAAGTGATAAATACTGCAGGAACATTTTTTTTTTTTCAATTATCAGATGAAAGTTTTCACATGTAGGAGATAATTAGTTGAACACAAATTTAAGAAGAAAAGTTTTAGAAAGCAGGAGAAAAACAGAATATTCAAAATTAGATCCAAATACATGACCTAACAACTGAAAGCAGAGGAATGCAGAGATAATGCATAATGAATGCCTGCCAGTAAATGCTCAGCAAGCAGGAGGCACCCAGCAAAGTCACCACTGTAACATGGCAGTGAAAAAAACCAAATTCAGTGCAGGATCCATCACCACAGCTATCTCCAGAAGAGACAAGGAAATATTTTAAGCACCCTTCAATTGTGTTTCAGCAACTCTTTACCAAGAACGTCACTGCTCCATTTAGGACCCATCAAATGGGTGTGGAAAGGGCTTTGTGCACCTGGGGAAGAGATCAGGACACATCCAGGCCTCTCCTTTGCAACAAGCCAGGGCTGGTGGGTTCTGTAAAACACAGCAGGAGCAGGGAACACATGAGCAAAGCCAAGGCAAGGTGGTGTCCGGGGATGGGACACTGGGACACCCCCAGGTGTGACTGCAGCGCTGCTGGCTCTGCTTGTGCTGCCCTGCTCAGGTGTGGGGCTGAGCCTTGCAGCCCTGCCACTGCTCAGCACGGGCAGGAATTGATGTGAAAGCCTCCCTTCTGCGGGCTGCAGGACTGCTCTGCACAAAAACAAACCGACCAAGCTGGAATATAAACACCAGAGAAGGGAAAAAAAAAAAAACAGGAATGGCAGGAGAACAACAGACACCAGACTGCCACTGGTTAATGCCAGGCAGAACCTTGAGTTGCCTAAATTTATTTCTAACACATATCTGGTATATGTACAGGAAAAAGAAAGCAAAAAGCGCTCAAACAAACAAAAAAAAACCAAGATGCAATTAATCAGTCCATGAGGTAACAATGTGGTGAAAATCACAGGGCACAGAGTCAATACCTGCTTGCAGACATTAGAAACAAAAGGCAATTCACCAGTATTTTGTAACACAGCTCATGCAAAGAATTTCTTGCTGTTTGTAAATATCAATCAATATTTTGGATCCTACTACATCCCTAAAACCATGAAACTTCTCCAGTCGTGCACACACCTTCTTGTTTCAAACTTCAAAACTTCTGAATCAAGAATTCTCAGTAGAAGTCTTTCATCTGTAACATATTAGAAGATAATCTGTTCTGAGTTTACCCTGCTAAGCTACTATGCAAAGTAGATTTAACTCTTCTTTTCTTGTGTCCTTAAACTGCCTTGGTTCCAGCAACAGTGCTGGAATCTCCTCCTTACTCCCTCACCAACCAAACCAGTGACAAGGGATTTTTCCTCTTGCTGGCCAAGCAGGAGCTCAATTATCACACAGAATTTCATTAGGAATAAAAATTCTTCTGATACAATCCTAAGTCCATAATGTCAGGAATCCCAGCCTGCTCTGGATTCATCACTGTCCCAGAAGCATAAATTCACTTCAGTGCTGTCCAGCCTTTAAGGGTGCTTATATTCACATCCAGCCACTCTTCACAGCACAGAGCTAAAAAAGGAAACCAGTGCAAAAAAGTCAACCAAAAGCCAAGCTTAACAAACCTTCCAAATTTACCAAGACAGCTTTAAACAACACTACACTAGAGGGGATGTGGAGCTGCCACTTGGAGGGTGAGGAAATGCTGACAGAAACCTCCTGACATCCCAGAAAGGCAAATTCAGGCTTGCAGGGTGGAAAAAGCCCAGGCAGCAAAGGCTGGAAACCAACTGGCCACAAAACAGCTTTTTGCAAAGGGCTCCCTCCTATGGGTCTTCGGGAAGAAGTTGAACACAGTTTATTTATTTATTTCTGACACTATTTTCCTTCTGTTCTATTGACCTCTTCACTGTCAGAGCAGGGAAATGTAGAAAACAAAGAATCTGTACCAAGAGAGTATTAAACACCTCAAGTGTCCCAGAAGAAGCAGTACCAGGAAAGCAGGGTCAGGAACAGACACTCCTTGTCTCAAAACCAAGAATTAGCTTATCACAATAATCTGGATAATTAATAAGGACTGATTGATGGGCTCCTGCAGAATAGGACAGGCTGACAAAAAGAATTATGGAATCCTCTGCCATAAGGATTGCAAGTTCCTTGTCCCCAACACCTGGAACAGATCTGACAAAAACCATTTCCAGACCATCCTCACACACAGGGCTGCTCTGGGTGCAGGCTCCAGAGGACCAGAACACTTCCATTATTTCCATGAGGCTGAATTTTCCTACTCTGAATCAAGATCAAACTTTAACAAATCTAGAAATGGAAAATTACACCATTGATGCTCATTGTCTATCTCAGACAGATACAAACACTGAGATTTTTGAAATAAGAAGTACAAGTAACTTCTATTTTAAAAATACATGACATTCCTACAAAACAGGTTTTGATAAGGATGTTTTCAATTTGCTTTTTATTCCAGTATTTCTGTTTTCCCACTGTCTGAGGAATACTCACAAACACAGATATAACCACACACCATAGCTATAACCATACACCAATGTATTCCACAGATTCATCAAGAAATTTTCTTGGCTTTAACCTGTCTTTTTTAAAGCATACATTTAAACATAAGATTTTATATTCTTCCTGTTCAGAAGAGAGATTTTGTCTAAATCTGACCAACCTGTTTCTTTCTCCAATTTAATTCTTCTGAATTCTTTCTGAACTATTTTTATAATTCTGAAAATTGTAGCCCCTCATCAAAAAAGAGACACCTAAAATAATTGCCATCTTACATTAACTGCAGTCTGCTATTTCCAGTGAAGAAGAAATGCAGAGAATCAAATGTGGGACATGCCCATTTTAAAGAAAATGCCTCATTCCTAAAATTCTTTTTTTCTTTTTACATGAAACAGTATTCTGTTATTTAGAAATCCTCACAACTGATACACTGGAGCTTAATTTTGGAATTATTTCTCACTGATTATATGCCATAATCACCACTATATTCTACCAATAGAATTTCTTTTTGTAGATAAAAAGTTACTGTTCCCAACACTCCCCCACCCAAAAGCACAGAAATAGCCACACTTTATCTAATAAATAATAGCCACACTTTATCTAATAAATAATAGCCACACTTTATCTAATAAAACTCTTAGGGCTTAAGAAATATTCTAGTAAGTTTTATTACCAAACAAAACAACAAAACACTAAAACCCAACTCATAGTTCCAATGCTCTTTGTTGGATTTCATTATGAAATAGGCATAGGACAGGATTCAAATTCACCACCTCAAGTTAAAAATGTGAGTTCTGTTTCACCATCTGTGGCAACTGTTCTGAGGCAGTCAACACCACAAAGATCAATAAACCCCATCGTGGATTTCCTTCCCAAACCTTTGCAGAATTAACTCCAAATTAGCATAAAAAGCAGACAGCAGAAGATTGCAAGATTAGCTGCAGCTTTCAACGTGCCTACATAAACACCTGAAGAACAATAAACAATTTATCCCATTTATTCACACGAATCACTTCCATTTGCTGTGCAGGACAGGTAACCCTGAGCTCTGGGGGATAACACAGGTGTGTGCCCCTCCTGCAATTGGGATTAATGTGGATTAATGCTCCAGGAACGCTGTCCAGCAGCTGAGTGCCAATAAATGCTTTCTGCAGAAGTGTGAGGAAGGCATGGCACCCTGCAGGAAAGGCTCCCACTGCATTTTTATAATCCAGCTGGCCTTTCCTGGAGCTGCTCAGCAGCACATTCTGTTAAATGTCACACCAAGGGCATTCCATGAGATGGAATGTACCACGGTGTCCCTGCAGAAAGCACAGCCTCCCACCACAGCTGCACATTTGAATGATTCTTTGTACTCCTTGTTTGAAAAAAAACAAAAAAAAAAGGGGGGGGGGGGACAAAAATACCAAGATTTTTTACAGTAGTAACTCTCCATGTACCAAAACAATAGCTTGGTATTTTCCAAAGTTCTTGAAAAGGAGATGTCTCCCCATCTCAAAAAAGTAGAAAAACGAAGTGTCCCCTTGCCAGGAAATTGTACAAACCTAAAGCACATATCAGAACATATTGGTGATCTAACCTGGGTGTCTGCACATCCTCATGTTCAGTTTCTATAAACAGTACATTAAAGCCTAAGCTATGTTAAAAGAATTCATATCTGTATTCTAAACTTCTTAAGACATTAATTGTCTATAAGAATTGGTAAAACACCCATTTTTTTAAACAAAAGTTTAATGCTGTTCCAATAAAACTTTAACAAAAGCACTGTTTAGCAAATTGCTACTTTTTCCTATCTCTGGCAAAGGATTTTTGGCATAGTAACTTCATTTTAAAGCTCACATGAAATCCAAGGTAAGCTTTCACAGGTAAAACCATTAATTTTAATTACCCATTGTTTTTTATTTAACTGGAGGGATTTTAGTGCTGCTCAGGGAAGTGACAGGCATAAAAACTTAAGGCTAGGTAAGAGGAATCTAAGAATATTAATGGCATAAAAAGTAAAATAAAATCACAGCAAATAGGAAGCACATAAAGCAGACTTTGGAGGACAACTGCCAAATCTCAAGAAATGTCTGCTCTCCTGGGAGGTGAAAACCTCTAAGATGTGCTCAACTTAATCCTCACCTGCCAGGCAGCTCCAGCCATTGAATCATTTCCTAAAAAGCTAAAAAGTCCAACAAAGACCCCACCAGAGCTGAGAGGAGCAGCCCCAGCCCCTGCCTGCCCAAAGGCTGCTGTGCAGAAAGCCAAGCCCAGACACTGAGCTGAAACTCCCCAGGATGAGTTTGCAGCCACAGCAAAGAAGGGAGCTGGAGCACTCCAGGCTGCCAAACAAATGCCCCAGGGCTGGGCAGGAAAGGGCTGCAAAAAAGGAAAGAAATTGTGGAAATAGGGGCATCCCCTTGGTTGACAGCTCACTCTTGGATCCATGGAAAGCCCACTGAGATTTATCAGCCAGCCAATTTGTGCTGTGCTCATCCACAGCCAGCAGGAAAGGATTTTACACCTTTCCCTTCCAATGGAATTGAAGTTGTTGAACCAATTTGCCTCCAAGTCAGCCATGCAGTAACACAAAGCTCCAGGTTAAACCTTGAATGGCCCAGAGTGGTGAAAGGACACAATTGACTCTCGCTGTCCTGTGTTTCCCAGAAATGCCCAGGAACAGGCACATGTTAATCCTTGGCCTCTTCCAGTCCCACAGCACAGCTCTCAGCCCCTCTGGCTGCTGGAAAAAAATGTTCAACCAAGCACACAACAGCCCCTGACCAAAACAGCAACACAAGGGAGAAATTCAGGTGCTAGGGAGCAACAAAAAACCTCCCAGGGCATCATTTAAAGCCTCTGAGAATGCACAAGGCACATGGCTATGATGGACTGAGGGGACTTGAGAAATGGTTCCAGGCAGAAAACAAAACCACCCAAGGTCACTTGTTTTTAAAAAAAAGTCTCAGTTCTTCTCCCCATACATTTTATAAACTAAAAAAAAAGGTGAACATCTACTGAAATGAATGGAAAAAGTAATACTTTTTTTTTAATAGTATAACCTTCCAACAGGTACTGCAGTACCCTTAATGATTTATTCATGGATTTTCTGACATACACGACTCCAGTTCTTTGTCTTTCACTTAGATACTCCCCTAACAGAAACAGTATTTTGTTAGCTGTTAGGAATCTGAAAGCTCCCAACAGCTATTGTCACAAATGAGAAGCAAAACTAGATCTTTGTGGAACAGCTTAACTACATGCAGGCAGAAAACATCTGAGGACTAAACTGAACATAGTTAAATAGCAAGATTTCTGAGTCTGTGTTCAGACTCTATTTAAAATCAAAACTTTGTTTAATCCCAGATTATCTAGACTAAATAATTAAAACCTAGGAAATGTTACACCACAGAAGCTCTGAAATAATAATAATACGAATGTCAAGAAAGACAGCATTACTGTTTTCTTTTATAAATACTTGTTATTCCATCAGCCCCAGGCTAGCAGAAAGCTGAAAACACTGCACAGCAAGGAGAGAGCTCTCCTCTCTGCACCCAAAGCAGCGAGGACAGCACTTGGCATGTAAGAACTCAGGTCGGGATCTTTATTAAAAGCATTTAAGGAAGTTCTTTAGCCAGGGAAGTGACTTTTCCAGCCCTGTTGTAAAAGATGCACCAGCTGCACAGTGAATTGCTGGAAAGCAAAGCACATTCATTTTCCACATCAGACACATTCCTGTGTGTCTAAGCATCACCAGTCCCTGCATTTCACACTGGAAAGGAAGGGAATTTAGGGGAACAAGTCACCAGATCTATTTTAGATGCCAAGACCCACGAAGGAGCCCTGGTTTGACATTCTGCTGCCCACACAGGAACCCAAGAGTGACTTTCTCAGCTGTCACCTCTGTGTTACCTACAGCTGGACAAGAAGTAAATCTCATGATGTGATTTCTTTCTAGCTGATGGCCTCAAAGCAGAGCCATGGCTGGGCAGCACCCTTGGCAGCTGGGCAATCATAAAATAACCAAATCCCCACTGGACCAAGCGTGGATGGACAAGGGCACAGAGTTTAGAACACTTTGGTTTGCACACTCATCCTGCTGGCAGCTGACACACCATGGTCACATCAGGACAGGAGCCCAGGCACCCCCAGTGCCTCCCCTCTTATGGGGTAAGAAAAGCCACAGTTCTACTAAAAACAGCATTTCTGTATTCTTACTAAAGCTGATCCTAGAAAAGAGCCCATGTAAAAATGTCTTTAAACACAATATTAGTGAATAAAACAGCACAAGGAATGACAGATGCTAAAAGGCACAACCAAAACAACACTGAAGTAACAGTCAGCAATGGAAAAGCACACTTAAAACTGACCCCACTTAATTCTTTATAAATACTTTGCTTCTTTATGTTAAACAAATTATGGGGCAATAAAAAAAACCTTTAAATTATTTGTACCTGTATTTATGAATGCTATTGTAAAAATGTTTCTACATGGCAAACTTTTTAATGGACAGGACAGAAAATAATTTTGGAATTAATTGCATAGATTTACATTTTTAAATATAACTGTACCATATGGCTTTTTGTACAAGTACACACATACACTTTTATTTATATACATATTATGTATTTTTATATAAAGTATTCTGCCAACACTTTGTTCGTTCTAAGACCACACTGAAAAGATTTATAAGCTAAAATATTAACTACCAAAGTAATTTATTAAATGAATAGCTATTGTTCTTCAGCCAAGAGCAGCATACTGCTGAATACCCTCAAGTCACACAGTATTTATTGAGATACACAAAGAATTGTGCAATTTTACTGAATACCTGGAAGCTTCTCTCTCATAAAACTTCCATGTGTAATACCAAAAATTAAAATTAAATACGTATTAAAAATGCTGTTCAGCAAGTGCTATCACAGCATTTTTTGCAAAAAGGAGTTTGTAGAAATAGGAATACAGAGTAACTTTTAGATTGGAGCCTTCGGGATCAGATTATTTTAGGAATATCCAAGAACATCAAGGAAGTGACCACTGTTAAAGCAATCTGTGCCAAAACTGAAAAGACATTTAAATGGCTGAATTGGTATGACAGGAAAGTCTAGGCAAGGAGCTTTTCTCCATTCTCTAAGGCAGGGCTGCAGTTTGTCCTGGATCAGCAGGGAGTTCAGGACTCCAATTGGGAAATTATGTTTTAAAAGGAAGGCACTGCACATTGTGGAACTTCCAACTACACATGGGGAGAGTACACTGAATTACAATTTGGCCATTTGATTCTGACTATAACAAAGTCGTCCAGAGTACTTAGAGGAGTTAATTCAAACTTTAAAGTTTGAGGAGAAAATAAAAACAACAAAAAAAAATCCCAGCTCATAACATTTAGTCATCACAGAGATGGAAAAGATGACTAAATGTAACTAGTTTGGAATGACATTGTTTAAAACACTATTAATAAAAAAATTTGGGAAGAAGCAGAAAGGAATCTGAAAGTAGTGAGACTGGGAATAAGCCAACCAGAAACAGAACAACAGGGAAAAAAACAAAAAACAAAACAAAACAAAAAAAACCACAAGAAACAAATAGAGAATAACAAATACTCAACCTGATAAATAAATCTAATCCAGTACACCTCCCACTCCCACTTCATTTTTCAAACAAAGAGATGCATATAAACATATGATTGCAAGAATGATAACTGCCCAAAGGTTAGTTAAAAATAGCTAAATATTGCTTTTAAGACCGTTTCCCTTTTTGGCTTTTCTGTCCCTTTTTCTACTTCCAGAATATACCAGCAAGCACAGCCTTTGCTGTAATTTCTACACAGCCTGAAAGCTGAACTCTTGATCAAAATGTCTGGCTATGCCAAAGTGCAATATTTTCTGTACACAGAAATTGTGTTTCTTTAATCCAAGTACCCTGTTTTAAAATGCAGGACTCTGACAGCCCAGCTTTCCCAGTTTTCATACATTCCCCAGAATACTTCAGAAAAAGTTAAACTGCAGGACAGGAGAAATGCATGTCAGGAATGTAAGAGCATGCAAAAATGGATCTGTAACAAGCCTGGGGTTTATGAGAATATAACTACATTAATTTTCAAGACATTTAGGTTTTCCTTAAGCTTATTTGAGTGACCCATTATTTTATATTCCTCATTTTCCATCCATTACAATTTCACTTATGAATACTTCTCACGACTGTCAGCACACTCAGCTTACTTGAAAGGCTATTGTTAAAAGGAAACAATAAAGGCAGATACTGTGAATCTACCTCAGAGAAAATAAAGTTTCTGAGAAAAATCAAGGCATGAGATTTAAAACTGAGAGAATAAAGCCTTTTATTATTTATCAGCCAGCAAATCTTCCAAGCAGGCTAACTTAATAGTGTGCAAGTACCAATCATCCTCTGTTTCACCCACAATTTTCGCCTCCTATCTTGGCATACATTTGTTAATACTCACTATTTATGGATATTTTGGTGGAAGGCCCATCAGTAAGGACGATGCCCATCCTGGCAAACACCACCTGCAGGGAGGAGTCGCTGGAGGAGAGGGTCTGGGATGTCAAAAGTGCAGCTCCAAATTCATGACCTTGGCACAAGCAGGGAGCGAGGCTCTCAGGCTGCCAGCCTGAATTTCTGATTAAACAGGAGCACATCCATCATTTCTGGAGAGCCATGAGCACGTCCACAGCTGCAGAATGAACAGGGGAAAAAAAAAAACACCACACACCACCCTACTCCTTGCCACCACCACCCTGCCGTGCCCTGCACCCTGCTCGTGTCCTCAGTGACACTTTCCGTGTCCTTGCTGCAATCTCAGCTCCCCTGTCCTGAAGGGCTGGTCCAGCCCTCCCCAGCCCTGTTCACACATTGCTGCATTTCTGCTGCTGAGCACAGGAGCTGCACCACTGCTGCAGCTCACTGCAGCTCTGCTGAGTGGGGCTTGTGAGGAACACTCAGTGAGAGTTAATGCAATTATGGACACACAAAAAAAAAACAACCTCACACACCTTGCAAATCCCCGTGCCCAAGGCAACAGGTAGAGCACACTTGACAAGAGGTGGGACAGGACAAACACGGCCAGGTGAGCTAACCCAAACCACAGCACGATGGTTTCCCTAAACCTCGCTCACAAAATTAAATGCATGCCTACCTACTAAGTTTTAGGCTAGAGTTTAACTACCTAAGGAACACACATGGATATTAGACTGTTCCAAAATAAACAGCAACAACTGTCTTCTTGATTTGGGTAGTTTAGGTACAGAAATTTGATCTTTTTAAGTACTGACAGAAGACCAGCTCTATTAAGATTAGAAACTGTGAACTCATTATCTATCATCTAATTTCACCATGCAGCTTAAAAACAAAAGGCCTCGACAAATGCCTCAAAGTGGATGACAAGCTTGAACATTAACTGCTGCAGAAATTTCATTTTCTAAAAAGGTGATCTTTAAGGTCACCAGCTGAATCATCACTAAATAAACTTCTACATTTATTAACCAAGTCAGACATCATCTGTTATATTTCAAGATTTCCCCTCTCATAAAAAACAGGAGTGAAGCAGGCAGTAAATGCATCTGCCCACTCCTGTAACAGTGTACACAAGCAGCACAGACACCTGATTTCATACCAATTATATTAAGTGATGCAGAGATGAAGTAGAAAACAATTTATACATGTGCTGAGTTACAGGAAAAACAACTCCTATTTGTTTTAATAACTTCATTATTCTCCTGTTTATTATATAGCTGTAGAAGAGACTTTATAAACAAGCAAAGCTTTGGTAAGTGTGGTGTTATTGTTCTGGTTTTGTTCTAGTGCTTTATGCTCACAAATCACAAAGCATTCACATATTTAAGGAACACACACAAAGATACTCTGTTCCAGTCAAAGATACCCTCTCCAGCTTAACTGAAAGCGTTCTCCCCTTTTCTTTGTCCTTTTCAAACTCCTGGAATGTCAGCCACAGAGCATTTTACAGAAGTGCAGTGCCTATGTTGAGGTACTGTACTCTCTACACCCAACAGTTTTGCCTGCAATAGAATGGCAGCATGTGACATCCTGAAAAGCACTGCAAGGATGCACATCCTGCCCAAATTAACATTCCCAGGATTTGGCCCTGGCTTTGGAGCACCAAGCAGACGTGCTCTAGTTACACCTCCTAAGGGTACACTCTTTGTTTTCATAGCTACTCTATTTTTTTTTTTCCACACCAAGTAATTCAGCAATGACAGAAGTGAAGTGGGGGTTTCATGTTTCCTCCTTTACTGACCAGTACACAACTGAGTAACCTCCTCAGCATCCTTGGAAAAGCTCATGTCCAAACATTATCAACATCCAGCTGCTCCCAGTCTGTGCACTGCAAAAAGCAGAAAATCTCTTGGGCAGCACAAAACCACGACCTTCACTGTTCCAATGGTTCAAAAACAAACAGAGCATTTATGGTTTAAAATATTTCAAACAAGTGTTTTTTATTCTGGTGTATAAATAGAAAACTGTTATGAAAAATATCCAGCCTGTTCAATAGCCAATCATCTCAATTGAAGACACTATTTTCCAAAGCCATTCTGAAGGCACCACAAGTCATAAACAAGTTGAAAACTACCATTTACATCACATGTATGAACAAAAGCTGTGTCTGAATAAGGCTGCCTACAAACACTTGACACTACAACAGGCCCTTTATCATAGAATCCAAGAATTTTAACAATTTAAAGTAACAATGACATTTTGCTGGAACTTGCCTGGAATCTGCTCCTTGATTTTCTGGATAGCTCTCCACTAGAATATTTACTGTACTAGCAGCATCTCTGTAAAACTCCCCACCCAAAGCCTGCCCTCTGACAATTAATGCTGATTTTCCACAGATCCAGCATCATTTTTACCTCACCTGTGTATGAACACGAGTTCTGCAGTTCTGTGCTGATGCAAATGTTAATTCCTGTCATTTCCACACGTGCATGTGTGGGAAGAGGGAGGCTATGTTTGTTTTTAAATACACCTAGCACAACTTGTCATACTTCCCAGACTCTAGATGATATGAAAAAGGTTTTTGAAAGGTGTTTTATTGGCAGCATGTATGGGTTTCAAGTCATGCATGTATCTGCAGGCAAGCACATTTTATTGCACAGGGGTCTACCTTTGGACTGCTACCAGTGTCCCCTGCATTCAACACCAATTTACAGCAGAATTTATAGAGGAAAACAACAAAGATTCCATGAGTAACCCATGCCAAGCCCCAATTAAGACTTTCAAAACAATAATTACTTGGTGTCAATTATGCCAGCACTTCTTATATGAGCACGTTTTAAGAATCCAAGCAGGCCTAGCCAAAGACTGCAAACATTTTATTAGCCTTTATTCATTCAACAGAATTCTCTGAAAGCATCTATAAACCCAAATCTCCAGCAGCTGTCTACATTTTTTATTGTAACCCTCAGCACTGTGAAAAGAATAGGCCTTTAGTTTGGAACTAGTTATTTTTGCATTTCTATACAGAACCACAGTAAAAAGATTTAAAAAGAGACAGGTTAAAGGTTTTGAATTGCAATCCTAGTCTTAATAAACTCTTTTTAATGACTGAAACACTTTCCTTAAGAGTAAATAATAGGAGCTACCAACACATGCACCTTCTCATTGCAAAAATACTCCATTTCTGTAACAGCCTCAAAATGAAGTTGTTAGGAGACACAGAACTCAGCTGGTCAGGGATTTTTAAATGCAATATTGAGGTTATCCTTTCTGTCAGCACATATGGAGTTTGCTGCCTCCTCTTTCAGAGCACAAGCATTACAAGAAAGTTTTCACAAACTTCTTTTTCAAAGCCAATAAAGTAGATTCTCTTTTAAAGGGGAAAAAAAACACCAAAACAAATAAAACCAAACCAAGCAATGGAATAATCCAATTATTAGCAAGCAAGCCACAAAAACAGGCCCATCATATACAAAAACACATAAATATCAGGAAAAATATACAGCACAATTTTAAAAATCCCCCATAGAAAACTACATCAGGACAATAATTCCTGTTTTTCATGATGAACCATGCCAAATCGAAGTGGATAGCATTATTACAAGTTATTTAACTGATGTTTAGAAATTATTGGTGCCAACATACCCCTCCACATGAAGCACTCAGAAAGGCTTCAGACATTCAGACATTCTCTAAATGCTCATGCAGAGATGCTGCAGGACCAAATGACAAAAGCACAGCTGTTCTCCTGAGGCACAGCACACCACTCACTGACTTTTAAAGGCACAATTCCAGTACAAATTTGATTTATGAACTGGAGAAAAAAATACCAAGTGACTGAAGTAAATAAAGCTAAAGGTCTTTCCCTAACTTCACCTCTTATGGACAGAAATCAGATATTATCTTTAAATTTAATAATGCACAGGTTCGCTATTATAAAAATAAAGTGTTTTATTCTAAATGTGAGTTTGGTGGAGCAAAAAAAAAAAAAAAAAAAATCACATTAAAACTATCCAGGCAATTTTTGCTGCACACAGACAGAAATTTTGTGTCAGCTTTCCAAGCCCTCAGTGATGTTCCTCCAGGATTTGCTGATGTCTCCATCCAAGTCTGGCCCACCAAGCCGAGAGCACGAGCCATGGTTTGCAAAGCTTAAACCCCCATATTTAAAAAAAAAAACAACAAACAAAACCAGAAATCTTACCACAACTGTGCTCTGCACTCGGTGAGATTGGAAAGCCCCCGAGGATTCCCTGAGGTGTCAGAACAACGCCAGCCTGGCACAACAACTCATCCCTGCCCTGGATGCTCCTCCTTGCAGCCACACTTGCCAAGGAACGCTCCAACACAGACTTCACATTGGAGAAACCCTCCTGGCACCCTGCTCCTGCAGCTCCCCTGCCAGCAGAGCCCCCTTTTCACATGAGGATGGAGATTTTGGGAATGGGGCTGAGGGAGGGGAGGGCAGGGAAGGGGAGGGATGCTCTCACCTGGAGGACACCACGCCAGGTGAGCGCCGCGCCCGTCCCGTGCACCAGGATCCAACCACAGCCCAGCTCCTCCAGAGCCTACTGGAAAAAGGGTGAGCAGCTCCAAATTAAATGGTAGCTGAAGATTTTTATTTTTTTTTTTTCCTGCCCTTTTACAGCAGTGCTGATGGCTGGTGATTAAATGCAAACTCTGTAGAATGTTTGCATAATGATATCTTGCAATATTCAAAGCACTGCGTGTTGCTGTGTACAGTACACTGCCTCTGGTTTTACTGGCCTCATATTCCATATAAACAGAAGAGAAGGATGCACTCTCCTTTTATCAAGACCTCCCACACTGAACCTCATTATTTTAAATTACTGGTCCTAAAAGGAAAAACAATTCTAGCATCATTGTTCTCTTTAATATCCAACTTAATTCCTTGTTAGTTCCTCCAATACTAGGCAGATGATTTAAATAAACTTCACCAGACACAAAACTCCAAATGTAGCACAATTCTACTCTGAATTCTCAGGCTTTATGTGATTACAGAAATCATTCAAAAATCCCACCTTATCCAGGAAGACAAAGATCTAAACCTGTTCTTGGCTATAAAACCAGAGAAGCCTGGAGAAAACTAAGAGCCTAGAGAAAAGATCCATCATTTCAACTGTGTTTTTCGAGACTAATTAATCCGAAGTGAGACATTTAAAAAGTAGATTTATTCCTTAACAGTTGGCACCAAATAAAAGCCCTCTCGTGGCACAGCAGAGCCCTGCAGAGCCTGCCCTCGGCTCCTCCAGCTTCTAGAACAAGCAGCTATGACTCAGGGCTTGTTTTGAAACTCAAACGAGATAAGGAAAGCAGGTAATAAACTAAACTAAAACTGCAGGTATCATTCGGAGTTTGAATGCTCGAACCCAGCCCAGTTTCTCTATGTGCCTCTTTAATTGTTTTTTTATTTTGAGTGTCAATCAGTGAGTACATCTGGCCCTCCTATAAAATCTGAGCATAATCCAATTCCTGGGGAAAGCTGCTCTCTGCTTGGAAGGGAGCACAGTCACTCCAACACGTTCCTGGAAGGGGAGGTTTTGTGCTTCTGGAAACCTCTTTACTAAAGGAAGACGTTGGAATTGTTTTTATACATCTTTAACAGTAGGCAACCATTTCCAAGACTGCCTCACTTCCCCTCACCTCACACCACCAATTCTCAGATGTACCACTGGTTGTGAGGGGAACAATTAACTGATTGACAGAACTACAATCAACAGGTTTTCCTCTCCTGGAGCAAAGCCAGCACAGCACACATTTTTCTGTCAATAGAAATGTGGCTGCAACAGCAACAATTCCTGACTTGGAAGCAGCATCTTTCACACAGGTATTATTTTTGCTGCTTTTCTAGCTCTCAGCCTGCCAAAATGATCTTAAAAGTTCATTTGCAAGCAAACAAACAAACGAACAAAAAAATTAAGAAACCCTTTAAACCAAAGTTAACCCTCCACAAGCACTAAAATCCTGATGCCCAGAAATGAGGAGGGGCCTCTCCCATCCTGAGCCTGCAATCCAGCAAAGAGCACATTCTTCAACACATCCCTCAGAACACATTCTTCAACACATCACTCTCTTGGTTGCATCTGCTCAACCAAGGGCAGTTTTTGGCAGCCTCCCAAATTATTCCTTTTATTCCTGAGCAGCCTGGGTCCCTCACCCTGCTCCTCTCTGAGCTGTCTGCAGTCAGAGGTGCTGCTCTGATTTTCCCAAGCCCCAGCTCCAGCAGGCAGCACTGTCTGCAGGCACAGGAATATTTTATTGCAGCTGCCAGGTCACCTGCAAAGCCCCACAGCAAGGTCACACTCGCTCAGGTGAGCTCACTGCCAGGGCTGGGCTGAGCTGGCAGCAGCATCCACAGCAGCAGGTGGGAAATGTTCCACCTGAGACCAACATAAAACACCTTGGCCTTTTGCCTCAGTGCAATAATTAAAAAACCCTCCACAAAACAGTTTTACCATCTAATACAAACCCTCAATCAAGCACAAAACTTTAGTTAAAATATTAAGACAACTTTAGAACACAAGATATTTTTATTATCTGAGTATCTGACACTTTTTTCAGACACAAGCCATCCACGGCATCTTCAAAGTTTTCAGCTGAAGTTCCAAGAACTTTTTATAAATACTTGCTACAAAACCAAAGCATTTTAAAATGAAGCTACTGTTTAATATCCAGTGAAATCACAAGGTCATTTCATCTGTAAGAGCACAGTTGTAAACTCAAAAGAGTTAGATCTTTTTTCACAAGAGCCAGTGAGCATGCAAAATTTGAAGACATTTCTCCTGAAATTCTCTGGATCACCTAGCAAAACCAGAAATACTGTTACAACACTTCAAATTGCTCAGTGAGAGAGAAACCACCAGAGTCTAAAAATCCATATTATTGTAAATCCCTCAGCAAGGACTGCTCTGCATCAGTGCAGCAGCTCCTGCTCAGCACACACTGGGTATTTATGTAAAAATTCCTCAATCAGGTATTTTAATAACTTGTGTTTAACCTTGACACCGGATGCTCTGGGTTAGTAATGTTAACTGTGACTTCTGCTTCCACCTGAAATGGTTTTTAATCCTTCAGCTTCAAGGAGAATGCAGAAGCAAAACCTGAATTCCATGCCCAGCAGTCACATGCCACACCGAGGAAACAAACCTAAAGTCATAAAAGTGAATTCTGTTCTACTTCTGTCCCACAGCACACTGCCATAGACACATCTCAGTAATTTTAATTTCCCTTCCACCACGGTGGTGTTTCAATATTTCCCCAGACAATTCAATATTCGCCAGGAAATGCAACTCTCAATAAAGACTCTGCATCCAGGGCTGTAGCTGTCACCCTTCTCAGGTGACAATAAGGGGAGAAAAACCAGACAGTGCCACCTGAAAGCATCTGTTACACTGCCACATTTCACTGAAATAAAGATTTATCATTCCACATTTCAACTGGAAAAGGACTAAATATCCTGGGAAATGAGTATATCAAAGCCCAACTTGATACCTGTAATCTCTTCATTTGAACAATTTCATGTAATGATTTCACATGAGAAGTAAGTCATTGACTTTTATGTTTTTTTAAATGAGTTCAAAGTGCACCTCACTACAAAGCCAACTGGAAGAGCAAAAGGAAAGAGGTTAGGCTATTTAAAATTGAATACTGGGAAGAATAAAATGCAGTGCTGAAGGAATAAATCTCATCTCTAAGTGAAATAGTTTTAGGCAGTCCAGCATTTCTGTGCTAAAAAAGTAAAGCACAAAAGTAACATTTAAACAACAGCATTAATCTGTGACTTCTAAGGAAGAAAATAAAAGCATCTGCTCAAGCCACTTGACAATATAATTGTCTTAACTGGAAAGCAAGCAAAGGTTTTACATTTAAAAAACTGCATGTTCACAAATCCCACTCTTTAAGTAAAGGAATTTCAAAATAGTGTTGATATTCTGAGATGGTAACAGCAAACATCAATTGTTTGATAACTGTCATGAAATGGATTTCATCATCTTGCAGCTAACTTTTATTAACTTAATTTTAATTTTGTCCAGGAGATTCAACACGGTCTTGAATCCCACGTCCTCTGTGGCACAATTGTCTACATGCAGATTTCTGTCAGTGTTATCCCAGCATGCAAGCAGCAGCTGATGTTATAACTGCTGATCTTCAGCAGAAGGTACAGAAAATAAGAGAGCTTTACCAGCCAGTGACAATCACACCCATTAGCACGGCTCTGTCCCCAGATGTGTTCAAAGATTTTGCTGGAAAAGATCTAACAGATCAATTCTTCCAGGTATTGGGATAAGGCCCAGTTCTTTTCTTTGATTCAAAGCAAGCATCGAATTCAAGCCCTCGGAGGTTAACATGCAGAGCCCACATTTAAAACATCTAAATATTGGCTTCAAAAGACACACATTTAAAAAAATAATTACGTTAGTTTTTGGCCTCTGATTTATGCTGCTTGATAGAGAAACATTGCATTTATCTTTTCATTGCTCTCCTTTCTATTGGTATCAATTTCCTAAGTTAATCAAAGCAAATCTTCCTTCTCCTTCGAAAAAGAACCAAAAAGTAACTGCAAAAAGAACAATAAACATGAAAGTTAAGTGAAAGTTGCTGCTCAAGCATTTTGAAGATCAATATAAGACTCTGACATCTTGAAACAAATATGCATTTGCAGAAGGCAGTGACTACAATTTTTCAGATTAAATAAAAGAGAAAATTAACAGCAGCTTTCCTGCTTACTCATATTTTACAGAGTCTATACAGACCTCTTTGAAAAATTCTCCTGCATGTTGCAGAATTAATGTGTATTTTCAAATGTTTCAGTCAGCTCTTAGTTCAGGATATTTGGTCTCTGGTAAGTAAATATCAATATAATAAAAGTCCTCACTTGACAAAGAACTGTAAATAAAATCCAGCATTACTCATACGCTTCATTTCAGCAGCACATCCCAATCTCATTTTAAAAGTTTTGGTGGTTTCAGTTGTACTTTTTATTAAACTAAAGATAAAACCCTTAAAGATACAGATAAGCAATGAGGAAAACAAGGATTTAAACACCAAACTTCAGGCAGAAAAGCACATACCTGCTCTGTATTGGTAACAAGATTTTGTACCTGTCTAGACAAGTCAGTGACATTCCTGCCAACTACTCCGTGGCAGACAATCAAAAAGAGAAGGGTTGGGCACTTAACCAAATTCTTCTTGGATTTTAACATCTTTAATTACGAATCTGCTTTTAAATTAAAAGTTCTGCTTCTAAGGACATAGAGCAGACCTTGTAAAACAGTCTAATAATGCTGTAGGAAAAGACAATTAAGCTATAAATAAAATGCCCCATCTTTTACCGTTATCCAAACCAAGGCCATTAAAAAAAAAAAAAAAAGTTTAAAAAGTACATCTAGGAGGCAAAGACGAAACAAATTCGATTTAGCAGCAAGTCAGAGTCTCCAGTCATAGTGGCTAGAATTGGATGTGAGATTAAATAAATGTGACACCAAATTTATTCAAGTCTGTCTTTGCAGAGGTCCAGCACTACAATACTGAAGCAGTACATTTAATCTGTACCAAAGAAATGTAAATATTTGAGATAGCAGCAAACTTGGATCAGTAGTGAGGTTAAAACTCATTTTAGGATAATCCATCTGCAGCAAGAGGAATGATGGGGAAATGCAGGCTACAGAACACATGGATTTCACAGCACACATTTCTGTTTTTTCTGAAGCACTTGCTAAGATTGTTCAGGATTGCCAGACCTGCCTGGAAAAATGCACCTTTTTGCTTCCTCCATTTATAAAATACAACAACATCTTGCACTGTTTTCCTGCAGATAAATAATCCTTTTCACTAGATCCAGTTGCTAAAGTTTACTACTGATAGATTGAAGAAGCAACCTTTTCCAACAATACATGTAGTGTTAATATCAAGATTCTGCTGTCCCAAATATTTGAGATTCTCCCTTTTCTGGCAGACAATGGGTAATTAATAAAATTACAAGTGTTGAATAAATTATCTGTTTCCTCATCTGATGTGACAGGCATATTGCACAGTTGTAAAAGCAGTCTGAAAAGTAACTCAAGGTTATGAAAACTACTTTTGAGCCTACAGCAGTCCCTGCCCAGCACAGCTGTAGGACTGTATTTATTGTTCATCTTTAGACAGACTTTCAGAAATATTGAAACCCTCACTGCCATATATGCCTTCTTTGAAAAGACACACACATTCACCTGCACAGATCCAGGGAATGCAGAAGTGGGCACTGCTTTAGGGAAGAGGCTGAATGAAGTTTTTCTTACACATTAATATTCAAAAAGCTGGAATGTGTAGTAAACAAAATGTGGAGGCTGGCAGCTTTGAATAACGAGTTCATGCCTTTGTGTCTGAGCTGCAACACAAGGAAGCCACAGAACCCCAACCAGAACAAAGGAATGTTGCTCCATTTCCCAGAAAGTTTTGATTTCCAGAAGCATTCAACACCTAATAAAGTGAGAGCTCCAAGTGTGTGTTATCCTTGCTGGCCTGTTCAGGTAGTCAAATTTAAGTTTTCCAACACATGTGTATCTTGGAATAAAGGCAAACAGATTAATGACCTAAACTAAGTACTTTGTGGGGCAGCCTTGCTTTAAAAACAAACTCGAGCACCTTCCCTTCTGTGCTCCCCCCTCCCCTAAGGAATTCCCAACATCCCTCTTCATTCACATCCCTGCTGAACCCAACCACACCAGGCATTTTCCCTGCACACAGCTCCAGAGGGCACTCTGAAATCCAGGCACCATCAACAACACACAATTCTCCCACTTTCCGGGAGCTGAACTGCTCAGCACTTCCTTTGCTCCCTGCAGTTGTCACCCATCCCTGTCCGAGCACAAATCCATCAGCACCGACTGCGCTCGTTAATGAGAGAGCTCCCATTTGACCTGTCATCAAAAAGGACACTTAATTGTTTCCCCAGCTGGAACGAAACACAGCTAACTGTATCCAGCCAGCACATCCAATATTCCCAGCTCGGTTCTGCTCTCAATCCAGGACACAAAATGCATTAAACGGGCTGTGACCAAACCCAGAGCTGCAGAACAAAGAGACGCAGAGAAAAGACGCAGAGAACGTCGTACAAGCAGTGAGATTTACTCTTACTGCATACAGTCCTGCTTTCCCATAGCCCACACGGAGCCCTTTCTTCCAGGAAAACGGCAATTGCAGGGATTCCCCGGGCTGGCAGCTTTCCTGCCGCTGCCAGAGCCAGCAGAGGCCGCCCCAGACCAGGGATCGCTCCCGCAGAACTGATGCGCTGCCAGCACCATCCCCACCCTACACAGCAGCCACTCCTGGAGCTCCCTTCTCAGCCCCACAAATCACCTCAGTCAAGTCCAGCCCCCCCTCCAGGGCAGCTCCTGACTGTAGGTGGGCACTGGTGGCCACAATCCACAATTCTGCACTTGGTGCTTGGAGCTCACCCACGCCAGGTCCTCTGCCCCTTGCTGAGGAACCACTCCAGCTTTCTTTCCCTCCAGGTTCCCCCACTCTGTCGCACACAAAACCCATTCATTTCACCGTGAATGAGAGGCCAGCCTCACATTTTGTAGCCATGGTGCAAGCAGAGCATTTCTGGTGAAGTTCTCACTATTTCTGGTGTAGTTCTCCAGCTACCCAAGCTTTATTCCACTCCAGGAACCCTCCCCGACTGGAAGTGGCCCAGCACAGCAGACACTGAGAGGTGAGCCCAGCCTCACACCTGGGTTTCACGTCATTCATGCACTTATTTACACATTTCCTTCAGTTTAAGCACAGGGTCAAGAACCACAAAGGACATCATCTACACAGGAGATTTCATTATGAGGGTCATCATTATTTCCTTACTTATTTCCTTCCTTTCCTTTCCTTGCTGTAGTATTCTACAGCAATAACCCTCATGGAGAACAGAGCAAGAAATAATAATTTGTTTATAGCAGGTCAAGGAACACATACTAAATAGTGTTTTAGCCTACCTAAACAGCTACAAAAAAAAAGATGCCATTTTCAACATCCTACTAGGAGTGGGGAAGACAGGAATTTCTGCAGGGCAGAAGAAATGTGCTGATTAAATTTATTAATGAGATTATAAAACAATCTTCTCAGATAATCACAAGGACTGAACTCAATAATACAGACGGCCTCTTCCCCTTTGGGCTTCTGTGATTAAATAACCATTAATTAATTAATAATTAATCATTAATGCGATCATTAAGTGGGTATCATCTGCAGCCCACTGTGGCTGAATCTGAGCTCCTGGATGGTTTTCAGTGACCCTGTACCTGAAAGCACACGCAGAATCAAAGTTTAAAAGGCAGACTTCTGTTCAGTGTGTTTTGCTCCTTGCCTATTTCCAAACACTTGAAACACATACCTTGCATATTTCCTACACACAGTACAGCTAAATACAAGAATTAACGAATAACAGTTGCAAACAGTTACTGACCATTGCTACGCCAATTTCACGGGTTTGTTTCTTGTACATTCACATTGCTGCCCAAAGAAGAGGCCAAGCTGAACTAGAAACTGACTTCAGAAACAAATAAAAGGTGAACTTCAGATATTTAAGTGCTGGTTTCTACTTTTTTGTTCCTAATTCTAGGCTACAATTTGAATGCATGTTTACCTTGCAGATGTGCAATACCATTGAAGCTTTCAAAAAGAACCTCTGGAGCAGCAGGACATTTTTTAAACTTATTTAAATACAAGCCAGTTAGGTATCAAACACTGCAAGAACAGATTCTTTCACACCAGTAGCCACCTCAATCTCTGAAAGCTGTAAGAAGATAACAAAAAGGCATTCCACTCTTCCCAAGCTTTCCAACTTCCACAAGTCTTTCAGACAACCAGAAAAAGAGAAGCAAATAAAAGAAAACCCCTCACTGTAATGCATACATGCACTGCTTCACCATCATCCCTACCTTCCCTGCATTCCCATCTCCTTCTCCACAGTTTGCCAACCACAATTAACATTTCACATCAGCCACCAGAAACAAACCAGAGCCAGGGCTGTCCAGTCTTCATTCAGTTCCACAGATGCTCAGCAACAACATTTCTAGAGTGACTCTCCCATAAAGAACTTGCCCCACAGACATAAGGTATTTGAAAAACATCAGTAAACAAACAAAAAAAGAGATGGAAAAGTGTGGGGCAAACTGCATTCAGCACTCAAAAATGTGACAACCATTATTCCTTCAAGGACTACTGCATGGAGATACAGAAGAATTAGTTTATACATCACTTATTTAATGTTTTATTTAGTGATTTTAGGAAAAGAAGCAGTACTGCCCTAGCAGGGTTTGCCACTATCAAGAAAACCGGAGGAATATTTGGAAAAAAGAAAATAATTCGCAGAGATATGGATGTGCAGGAATGGGGAGACTGGAATGTAGCCTCCTAATAGAAATTATGGTTCTTAAAATTTAAAGCAATAACAAAAAAGAAAGACCTGCATGTCTCAGTCAATTGGCAGCATTCACATGTGCTGTCAGTGGGGGCATCTTCCCTAAATAGGCAAACAACCTAAAATGCAGAAAACTGAGAAAACTTTGAGGCCAAGAAAGCACTTTTGTTGTTCGAGAGCCTCACAAAAGCTCACTCCAGCAGAGGACTCTGTGCACTCACATCAACAAAGATGACTTCATATTGCAAGAGGTGCAGAGACAAACTACAGCATAACCAAACACACCGAGAGCCCTTTTTAAAGGGCTGAACAAAGAACCTGGCTTGCTTAGTGAGCAAAACAAGGCTAAGAGGGAACGTGATTTCAGACAAGCATCTCAAATAAACAAAGGGAAAACAGTGCCCCTGCAACTACAGGACAGCTGCCCAACTGCAGAAGAGCAAAAAACATTCTAAACCACAGCACGTTAATCTGGAAAGCCTCTATCCAACAGAAGTGGAGTTTTGGAAATTTTCAAGCTTCTGTCAGGTGGAAAGGAGAGAGAAGCTTACCTGGTTTTGATATGAAGCCTGACCACATTATAAACCTTTGTTTTACTTTATGATGTTTCAAACTTTTGTTTTACTTTTTGATGCTTCAAGTTTGTCCACAGTATTGAAAGAAGTAATAAAGACATGGAAGTAAATGGACATAAGAGAAGTTTTTTCCATCAACAATCACTCACATCCAATGTTTTATCAAATATTTTCATGATATCTGTACCAGAAATTAGTTATGTCAGTGGAGTTAGCCTGTATATATTTAAATAAAATGTTTGATTGAAGTTATTTGAAACAGCAATAATACTTAGTAATACCTTTAATTTCATTAGAGAAATAATAAGACTTACAAAATCCATTAAGTGGCCAACGTGGTAAAACTACAATAGGCTGTATTAATTGTGGAAATGATCACAAGGGGGAGGGGTTGCTTGGAACATTCCTCCTGACACCCTTCAATAAATTAGTATCCAAGGAGTAACAATGTGCTTGTGAAATTTCTGTACAGGACTCCAGACTGGAACTGTCACCAGTACAAAGAGGACTGGGTAGTTATCCAGGAGAGTTCATGGGTTTTGAGAGCTGGAATGCCAGAGGATGGAATTTAATAGTACAACATGTGAAATCATGCGTTTAGGGACCAGTAACCTTTTCTGTAAGCTGAGAACTCATCACGTGGAAGCAGCACAGGAGGAATGAAGAGAGCAGTGAGGGATGGAAATCATAATCTAAGGACACTGACGTTTACATGAGCACAAGAAAAGCTCAGAATACTCATGGAAGAAAAAATGAGAAATTCCACTAGGCTCAGGAAGCCTCTGAGCTGAAATTAGAGAGGCTAGAGCAGTGCATATATACTCCATTCCTTATTTTATTTCCTGCAGCAGTTCCAGCCCAAGGTGAAAAACACTATTAGCACAAGTTATGAAAATGCACTGCACATAACTCTAATTCAATGGATCAGAAATTAAAAGTTTTGTAACTTCCTGACAAACAAGACAAGAGATGGTTTTCCAAACAAAGCACTTGGGAAGAGGAATTTAAGCTGTTCTAAAATCGTACTAATAAGTTCCTGGAAAGGACAGAAAAACAAACAGATGTATTCCTATACCTAGAAGTTTATGCACCCATGTAAAGGATCTGTTTAGAGCACATTTACAGTCTGGACATTTTAGAGTTCCAGCTCTGGTCTGTGCAACCAGCAGAACTTTAGAACTTTTATTCCTTCCTTTCAACGCACTGGCCACAGATAAAGGGTGGCAGCTCTAAGCGTTATTGAGCTGCTATCCAATGCTTTGCTACTCCTGTTCAAGAGTCAAGGGCTAAACTAACTGCCCAGCCCAGCCCTAGAAGGAATTCTCTGGCTCAGACAAATGAAGATTGAATGTCTTTTTTCTCCTCTGCAGGTAAAAAAAAGAAAAAAGGACATTTTAGTACCATCTGGAATTTTATTTAACAAACATCCTTCATGGGAGGCATTTGTTATCCCTTCAGTCAATTGCTCCTTCACCCGGCCCAGTATGGTTTGGAAGTTTGATATTGACTAAAACCTCAAGTTACTCAAAGATTTTGGGGTACACTCTGCAAGAATTTCAATACTGGACAACTGTGACACTGCTGTCAGCCCCTGCCTTAACAACCAGTCCTGCCCTGAAGCAATGAGCATTTGCCAACCCTTTTCTGATGGTTCCATTAAGTTTGCCAGGCATTCAGATTTCCAAAGGAAAACGCAAAGACTTCACACGTGACACGCGACTCTATACCCAAGATGTACCAGAGTTTTACTCATTTGATTAAATCGCTACTTTTACATCAGAGTTTATCTTTGTAAAAACCTTTTATCGGCAATGTTTGAAAGGTCTCTTAGTTATCCTACTTTACACGCTGGCATCTCATAGAGTAAAAACGCGTCAACGAGCAGCACATCCGTGCTTGTAGCTGCTCTCTGAACAAGAAACCGCACACGAAAGATCCCGACAGCACCCCCAGCCCTGGCAAGGCAACTTCACCCCTTCAGCCCCGTCTCTGCGAAGAGACACCGCAAGCCTTTCACTTCCAAAACTTCCCGGGGCTGCGTCCACAGCCGCGAGCCATTTCAAACCACAACAGCACCATCCACCTCCCAGCCCGGCCGGCAGGGCACAGCTCCACCTGCCGCAAACCTCACCGCGAATAGCGGGCAGGGAGAGGCAGCAGCCAGCTCACAAACGAACGAACGAACAAACACACGCCAAAAAAAAAAAAAAAAAAAAAAAAAAACCGAACAAACAGCGAAAACTCAAGTGCCGCCTCCAAGGAGACCTGTTGCTGAGCCCCGCCAGAGCCGGGCTGGGGGGATCCCGCATCGCGCCGCGCCCGGAGCCAACTTTGCCGCTGGATGAGGAACGAAGCGGGCGGACGTGCGGGGCCGGCGCGGGGGCGGCGGGGCTGAGCCCGGCCTGGGCGCTCTGCGAGCCGGTACTCACTCGATGAAGTAGCTGGCGCCCTCCTCCGAGAAGCCCTCCTCCCATCCGCGGGGCAGGTCTGCAAGGCACGGGGGACGGGGAAACAGAGAGAGCGGGAAGGAGGGGTGAGCAGCCGGCCCGCGGAGCCTGCCGGCCGCGGGGCGCGGAGGGGACGCGGAGGGGACGCACCTGAGCGGATCATGTGGCCGGAGTTGACGGGCTCGCCGGAGCGCGGATGCAGCCAAGTGGTGGTGCGGGTCAGGTCGCTGCGAGGGAGAAGCGCAAAACACGCACCTGTTAGCGAGGGAGGCAGCGGGGCCGCGCCGCCCCCCGCGCCCCCGCCGCCGCTCCCCCTTACTCGATGAAGAAGACGCGGCCGTCCCTGCACACGCCGTAGGACCAGTGCTCAGGTAGAGTGTCCCGCCCCACCGCCGCCGCCATGTTCGCCGTGCGCGCAGCCGGCCGGGGCGGGCGGGCGGGCGGGCGAGCGGCCGGCGCTCGGAGCCCAGCGCCCGGCTCTGCTCGCCAGCGCCACGGCGGGGCGGGCGGGGGGCGGCACCTCCCGCCCCTCGGGAGCGCCGCTGCCGCCGCCGCCTTTGTCCGCCGCTGTCCCGGCCCCGCGGGAACTGCCGGGCTCGGCCAGGCGCAGCGGCCCCCGGTGGTCACCCCCGACTTCATCCCCCGCGGTCACTCCCCGTGATAACTCTCCGTGGTCATCCCTCGCGGTCACTCTCCGTGGTCATCCCCCGTGGTCACTCTCCGTGGTCATGCCCGCAGTCATCTCCCGCGGTCACTCCCCGCGGTCAACCCCATGGTCACCCCCGTGTCATCCCCGCAGTCATTCTCCGTGGTCACTCCCCGTGGTCACCCCCGCGGTCACCCCGCACACATCCCCGCCGGCACTCTTCGCCCGGCCAGGGTCCGGGATTGTGTCGCGCCCGGAGCGGGGGATGTACAGGTGTGAGCGCACCTGGCTGCCGCCGTGCCCCGGGGACGCGCCAGGTGAGGAGGGACAGACAGACAGACAGACCGACCGCGGGGACTTTGAACCTCGGGCACAGCGTGCAGGGGCACCAAGGTTAAAAGCAGCAGCAGCAGCCGGCCGGCAAAGCAGGGCTGGGACCGGCATGGGGAGGGACCTGTGCCAGCCCCTGTGCTCACCTGTGACCCAGAAAACGCAGGAGGGTGACGGGAGAGCCCGCTCGGTGCGGGTCACTGAGGCTGGGCTGGCCCCAGTCACACCAGGAGCCGGACTGGTGCTGGTGTGGTGCTTGGGGATGCTCCAGCGAGAATTTAGTGCTCCGGTCACTGAGGATGTGGTTTGGGGACAGAGTGGATGGGACAAGCCAGGAGGGATCTGCCGTAGAGCAGAGCCCGGAGTTCTCTTGCTCTCAGCCCAGCGCCAGCCAGGATGGGTGCCCAGGTGGGGAGTCCTCGCCTGTGCCTTGGCTTGGTAACTGCAGCAGGACAGGAGGATTGACAGAGCCAGGGGGTTCAGGATGCAGAAATGCCTCCTTCAGTGAGGACAGCAGTGGCAGAGCCAGGCATGGCACCGTGGGGTTCTTGCTGTCCTGATACTGACGAAGAAAGGAGGGTCAAAAAGGCAGGAAATGGGACATTTGCAAGCTTGGCATAGAAGGAGAGTGTTAAACGGCAAAGACAGGCTGCAAAGAGGGGTGGGAAAGGGTGGGTGGGTCTGACTGGGGACAGGTTAGGAAAGAAAATCAGAGACCAACTGAGGACACGGCTGTGGGGGAGAGGGAGAACGCCAGCATGCAGGAGGAGAGTGTGAGAGGAAAGAGTGCTGCAGAACAGGGAAAATTATAACGTTTGCTTTTTCTTCTAAATAACCAAAATAAATCATCAGAAGAAAGTAAGAGGCAAGAAAAGCAGCATCAGTCAGGAGAGAAAGGGCTTTGCTCAATTTCACGCCAGTTTCAGACAACACTGCAGGTCTGGTGCATCAGGATTGCTTTGCGTAAATTTCCCTTTTTGACCACTGCTGGAGAAGATACTATATATACACTATATATACACTATACTAGTATCGTCTAACAACCAAGAATGCTCATTACTGTGGCACATCAGTGACTAACTGATACTCTCATCTTCCAACAATCCACAATCATAAAGGAGGAGAGAGTAGAGTATCGTGTAGCCCTACATCCTAAGTCAGAATTCTGATTAAAACTCGTAATGATAAAACTTCTGTGCTGCCTTTTTTTTTTTTTTTTTTTAAACCTTATTGGGTTTCCATGGCAAAGTTTTGGGAGAGGAGAGGCTGCAGGAGTGGTTTCTGTCAGAAGCTGCTAGAAGCTTCCCTCACATCCAACAGAGGCAATGCCATCCAGCTCCAGGATGGGCTCAATGCTGGCCAGTGTATCGGGCAAGGGATTCTAAAAGAGAAAAGAGTTAGCACGAAGGAGGAATTGCAGCCAGACAATGAGTGAGAACACGTGAGAGGAGCAGCTCTGCAGACACCAAGGTCGGTGCAGAAGGAGGGGCAGGAGCCAAGGTTCCCCTGTAAGCCCCGGAGGAACACGGGCATGCAGAGATGCAGCTGCAGCCTGGGGAGGACTCCACGCCAGAGCAAGAGGCTGTGACCCCGTGTGCTGGAGCAAGGACCTGCAAAGCCAGGGGAAGAGGAGCCCAGGGTGGGGCAGGATGGCTGGCAGGAGCTGTCACCCTGGGGGCACCACGCTGGAGCAGCGTGTCCCTGAAGGAAGGACCACAGCCCATGGAAAGGACCCACACTGGAGCAGCACAGGCACAACTGCAGCCCAGGGGAAGGGATTTCGCTGGAGAAGCTGATGGAGAGGATGGAGAGCTGTCTTCCAGAGGAGCAGTGAGAGGAGCCCTCCCCCTGAGGAGGAGGAGGAGTGGCAGAGGCAGCATGTGCTGAGCTGACCACAGCCCCCATTCATTCCCCATCCCTCTGTGCTACTGAGAGGGAGCAGGGAGAGAATCAGGAATAAAGTTGGAAGGATGGGAAGGTGCTTTTAAGATTTGATTTTATTTCTCTATATACTATTCTGATTTGATTGGTAATAAACTAAATTAATTTCCCCAAGTTGAGTCTGTTTTTCCCGTGACAGTAACTGGTGAAGGGTCCCTCTCTGCCCTTACCTCGACCCACGAGCCTTTAATTTGATTTTCTCTCCCCTGAACATTTGAGGAGGGGGAATCACTTTGCTGGGTACCTGTTATCCAGCCAGTGTCAACCCACCACACTGGCCTTTACAATTCTGAGTCTTTCTGGTTAGGTGTGAGTTATCAGAGCTGGCAGTAAGGTCAGTTCTAGTGCAATTCCACAGTCAATCAAATACAAGTTGCTTCGTTTCATTGCATGTTTAGGTCTGTGCAGAGGAGATTAAGACCAGCTCTTGCTCTGGAGTCACACATTTGCCACGATGCTCTAAGCAAATTTTCCATGCTCCATCAGCTCCATGAACTCACTGCACTGAGCTTGTAACTGCACCAGGCTTTGGCCACTCCACCACCGTGACAAAATGTGCTCATCCACCTCAAATGAATAGTAACTGCATTGAATAAACATTATTGTGGTTTGGGTTTCAGGTCCTAAAAGCATCTGTACTGGGTCAAACTGAATGTCTAATATTCTGTCTCATGTCCCAACAGGAGCAGGTGCTGGGAAAGAGCACAGGAGCCAGGCAGTGACAGGACACTCCCCTTCTTTCCTTAGCTCAGGTACCTACACCAGGGCTTGCCTGCACAGGCTGTGAGCTCAGAAAGCTCCTGCTCGAGGTGGTGTTTCCATATTAACTCCTAGTGGGTCTTTTCTGGGAACCTGTCCAGACTAGAGCCCAGTAACTTCTGTCATCCAGCAGCAGCAAAGTGCTCCTAATGCTCACCTTACCTGAGCTGTGTGTGAACAATCACCTTCTTTTGTTTGTTTAGAGCCCAGATCCCAATTCATTGATTTTCTTCAGTTCTTGCAATGAAAGAGACTGGGGTCACTAGTGCAGCCTCCTGCAGTGTCAGCATTGGTGTTAGACCAGGTAAGGATGTGAAAATACTCCAAGGACAGAAATTCAACAGCCTCTCTTAGCAACTAGTTCCCATGTGCTTGTGGTGAAAATACTTTCATTATATCAAGTTAGAAACTCCCTGTTCCCATTTGTCACCGTTGCCATATGACCAAATCCTGAGTTGATGCATCATGGTGCCTGAGGCATTAGCACAATATCACATACACCTGCACATTACAGACAAATGCATTATTGAAAAAGCAGATTTTCTTACAGTAACTTGCAGAGCTCTATTCCAAAATTAAGATCAGGATGAAAACTTAATCTAGATTCACAAAAGCTCACAAGCTGACTTGTGTTGGCCTCGTCAGGAGGAAGGTTTGTGATTTAGAGCCCTGGAGGAAGAATTCCTCCAAGCATCATTCAATAATAAGATTACCAGATTCTTCTGGTTCTTCTGTTCTTTTTTTTCTTTTTCAGGCTCTGGTTGAGTCCTCCCTGGCTGACATCAGACACTTTTCTATTACATATCATTCATTGTACCTTAGAGGCACTGACTGGAAGGAGCTGTTTGGGGTAAAATTAGGACTTTAGGGCCATAATATCAGGAACTCAGCTAAAGGAAGTGAAATATGCTCTTCAACAAGGGTCTAATAAAAGTTAGGATATTTGAAGCTCCCTTTGTTGGTAACTGGATAATTCAAGGAGACATCATGAGGTCTCTGAATACTGCAAGTTTGAACCCGCATTTGACAGCTTTATAGGAATGTGTCACAAATGTTCCTTGCTCTGTCTGCATCCTCTGGGAACGCTTTTTTGGATGACTTCATTAAATTGGGAGAGCACTGATACAGTTTAAAGTACACCAAAATCAGTCTCTCCACTTTCATCGAAACAGAGAATCACAGAATGGTTTGGGTTGGAAGGGACTTTAAAAATCACCTGGTTCCAATCCCCCAGCCCTGTGGGACAACCCAGCTTCACCCTGGCAGTGGCAGCATCTAAATACTCTCATTTCCTCTTTTTTCTACTTTCATTACACACATCCCCACCCCTTGCACCATTCAGGTCTGCATGTTTCCCTGCACTTTTTCAACCCTTCATGTGCTATAACTTTGCAACAAAACACGGAGTAGGAATCTGCAAATAATGCAGGGGACACTATATGAGAGGCATTAAAAAAAATAAAAATAAAGATGCCATTTCCTTCAGTCACAATTAGATCCAGTGTGTAGAAGGTTACAGAATGACAGCTGGATTTCAGCATGGTGTGTACTCTAATGATCTATTTCGTATTTTTTGGAGAATTCAGTACAATTGAATTTGATGATCTCAGAGGTCAAAAGCTGCTGCTATTTCAGGAAGCTTAAATGAGGTACAATGCATAGACAAGCCTGCTAGTTATGCCTTTTTATCATGACCTGTACATTTCATAAAGGATAAGCACGATTTCTAAAAGGTGTGAGGCCAGACAGAGGCAGAGCATTTGAAGAGTAATGAATCTGAATGATTAAATCCTGGTTAAGAAAGCTTATAAGCCATAATGCAAATCATCTCTTATGCCCTTTAGCTGCAAAACATGGATTGTGCCTTTTAGCATGATTTTCCAGCTCTGCTTGGAACAGCTGAGAATGAAAATCATGAAAGGTTTCATGGTGAGACGGATTAATTTACAAAACAATTTCAGAGCAGTTCATTGCCTGATTATACTGAAATATAGGTTGTGCAACCACATTGTTCTTCAGGATTGTGCAGTGTGATTCCCATCTAGCAGTGGTAAGTGCTTAAGACACCAGAAATTAGTACATTGATTTTTAGAGGTAGAAGAATGTATTAATCAGACAATAGGGGAAATAGGGAAGATATCCTGGAGACATTAGGCAAATCCACACTCCTGGAAAATTTCCAACATCATTACTCCAAAACTGCAATGCTTTTTCACATTATGGAAGAGCTGCACTAAGGAATCACTGTGGGATATTTGCTCAAATTGGGGAAAATAATTTCAGCTGTTGGATTCTCAGACAGCCTGGGAAAAGCCATGTCAGGAGAACAGTACCAACAGAACTCCTCAATTTGGGAAAAAAAAAAGGCCATGCACAGCTAGAGCCAATGTCAAGCTGTGGGATGAAGAAGCACTTAATGAAATAGATCAAACATGCAGAAAGATTTTTTTTTTCCTGTCTGAAGTCTTAAGATTGTTTAAAACATGAAGAGGACAAATTAAAAAGATTCAAGTCCAAGAACAAACATTACCTTAGTGGGTAGGGAAAGCAAACAAGATAACAAAAAATCATTATTGTATTATTTTGAAACTGAAGTATAGTTGATGAGATTTAATGCATACCAATCAATTTTATTCCTTGTTCATCCATGTCAGGATGAGTAGAAAACAGCTTGATTTATGCCCAGATAAATTTGAAGATGGATGATGCATAGAAATTTTCCCAAATGTAATGAGCAGTAAAGCAGCCTTAGTAGGAATATCATGGTATTTATTTCCCTTATCACCAATTGCTAAAGGCTGGCTCAGACAAAATTTCTGTCAGGGAAATTCTAAGCATATTTATTTTGTCTCGGGTCAGGAGCTATGAAAAGATGATCTGAAAAGAATCATTTTAGTCTCTATTTCTATGAAAATAAATGCTGGTTCAAACTGTTCAGATTTTTAGAAATAGATGGATGGACATGTAAAATTGTGATCACCTGATAGGTACTAAAGAACACCTTCATTGAGGTGGCTTGGCTTGGTGACAGGAAGAATTCACTGCAACCTCTTGAATTGAAAGATTTCTGTTATTGACAAGGAGAGGAAGGACAAAATCTGATGCAGTAAAGAAAGAGAAGCAACTTGCACAATGGATTAGTGCTGATGGCATGACTAAATCTAGAGCACGTGCTCATTCCTGCTCTGGAATGTTTTCTCTTGAACCTACAGAAGTCAGGAGAGCTAGACACAAGGAAGGGCAGCAAGAGTCACGAGATAGGTACAAAAATCTGGCACACCATCTGCATCACTCATTTCCAGCCTAAGCACTTTCCAGGACAGAATTTATATATTAATACAATGCCAAAGAAATCTTGAGCAGAACAGAAACAGTATTGTCACCAATAGATTGTGTTTTACCTTTTTATAAGTGCTCACATTAAATGGAACATCTTGTACACTTTTAGACAAAGTAAGTTTTTTTGGAGCCTATTTTCCCTGCAATAGATTGAGAAGTTTCCCTAAATTTCCATGGGACCTGTGTCAGGCAACAGAATTCTAAGGGCACCAAAAGATAAATATAGCTGATAAAATAAGAAATATTAAATAATGGTAAATCTATTGTTGAAGGAATTCCAAATACGGAAAGAGGAATTATTCATTTTCCTGGCCACTGGAAGGAATATAAACAAGTTCAGATTGTGTCCACAGTTCCTTTGAGGATGATATGGAGCATGACATTGTACAAGAATAGTTTGGAGGCTCAGTGTCCCCCTGTGCAGCAGGATCTGAGTGGAGACTGCACACAGGGAGCAGCCCAGACAGGGACACTGCTGAGCAAGACAGATGGGAAATGACATTGAGAAGGCAACACTGGTGCTGCATAACAAATCTCAACTTCTCCTACGAGTCAAAAAAAGGGTAATTGTCTTTAGTGAAAAGGTTTTCTTTTCCAAATCACCATCGGTTTTCAAAAGTATGTTCTCACTGAAAGTGCCCTTTGTGGAATCCAGAAGATACCTTCAAAATAATTCCATTTTCCTTACAAATGTCCTTCGTGTTTAAAGACATCCTACTGATTTACCTTCTAGATGCAAACATCTGAATATATCTAATTACTTCTCTCTCACCTGAGTACCCATTTGCCCAAAAGAATTGTATTCATAGAATGGAGTTAAGCATGTCCCCTGGAATGCACAGAAATGCACACAAAAGCAAAAATGAATGAATGCATTCCCTAATTACTGTCAATTTACAATCTCCTGTCACACCAGCTTTATGATTACTATATTTAACACAGTCCCATCTCCTCTTCATTTTCTCTCTTTTGCATTTCACAAAGTCTCAATAATTTACATACCCAACACCTAGAATCCACACACTAGGATATATTTGGTAATAAACTAAATAACAAATAGTCATAATTTTGTCATGACACTTCTCATCATTCTAAACAGAGCTGGCAATGGTTAAATATCTGCACAGTGCTCAAGTTATTTGGAGAAGGGAGAAATACAAAAGAACAATTATGTGCCAAAGTCACAGGATCATTTCCAGAAATTTAACTTGCATTTTATAATGAACACTTGAGGGTATTTCTCTTTTTTTTTTTTTTTTTCCTTCTTGGCAAAAGACACTGTAAGCCTGGCAGCACTGACAATCCCTCACTTCTTCAATACTGATGTACCTGTGACTATCAACATTTGGTTTGTTTTAAGCAGACACTTGAAGCCAATTCCATATTTATGAACACAAACAGACTCCCTGTCATTCCATGGCACCTAAGCATGAAGAGATGAGACAAATGCAAAGACAAATATCACTGATCCTTAAGACTAAAATCTTCAAAATTTTAAATCAAACTGTTCAATTCTCTGATGTTGCCTCAGGAATTATGCATTTCTTTCCCCAAAATGAGCTACCTCACTTGATTCCCATCAAAGCTTTTTTCCCCAGTTTTAGAGTCCACCATTCCATGACTGGTATTTTCCTTTTTCCAGCCCTTTTGGCAACTGCCATTTTTTGCCACTACATATTAAGGCAAGCAGAGTGCCACATATTCCCAACAATCTTCACTAGGATATTTTTTCCTAAGAAAGTTAAGACCCCTGAATTCACTTTTTGGGCTCCTCCCTAACTTTGCTCTCCATTTGCTTTGGGTGACCCAAAGCTTCACCCTGGAGTCCCCATAGTAGTGACAGACTAACCTGTTCAACGGGATGGTTTCCAATTTGAATATGTCAAAGATAAAACAGATTTTTTCACCTCATTTTTCTCCCAACACCCATAACTAGCTTGCTGCCACTCTGTGGATCATTTAACACACCTCTGTGCATAGCAAAGCAATCCCCACACAAGACTCCAGACAGGATTCCACTGCAGCACCTTCTGCCCTACCTTGCCAGGGATGGTATTTGTCAGCAGGCTTGTGACTTGCCAAGGTCTCAGTCCTCTTCCTAAAGAACTTCTTGCCAGGCAGAGCAATCTCTTCTTCATTGTGCTCTTCCAAATCCTCTTTTCAAAGACCCCTTTGCAAAAGAATCCAAGATTTTGATTGTCTGCTTGGCTCCAGAAGGAGGCAGCTGAGGGTTAATCATTCTCCTTCCTATTTCTGGCAGCATGAAGGGTGCATACCTCCCCACAGCTTCCCAATATCCCACTGCTCCAGCTTCTTCCTGCTTTTTATTACAATCCCAGCACCTGTGCCCTCTTGACAATCCTCCACATCGATTTTTGTCTCTTCCTATGCTCGGGCTCAGGTCCTTCCTAGTTTTTATTCCATAGTCTCCTGCTGCACACCTGTACCCCTTCCACTCTTGGCTTCAGTGATTTGCAACAGCAATCAGTTTCCAAAGACAATGTGATAAACCATCTATATGTGAGCATGACAAAACCAGTAGCTATAGAAACAGGAAAGCTTTAAACAAAACAGAAAAAATACAAATCTGAGGGATATCACTCAGCTGTTCCTCCACCCCCAAATATTGCATGGTTCCATAAATGTCCTCCTGTGTTCCTTTGACTGATTGTATCTCCAGCTAGCCCAAAACACTGTGAGATAAAAATAAAACTTTATTTTACTTGGCTTAAAGAGAAAAAATAAATAAATAATCACACACAACAAAACTAGGAAAAGGTTGTCTCTTTCCTAAAAAGAAAATAATAATATCTCTGTAAGTTACAAATCCAGGATAGGCAGAATTGTCACTATCCCAGCACTAAGGCCACTGGTGATACCTGTGACACATCTCCTGTCACAGAGCTGGAGAGCAGAACAGCACAGGGAACTTTAAAAACACACAAAAAGAACCTTCTGCAGGTTCTTGAGCAGAACTCTTGAATCTAACTGGACTGAGTCAAAGTAATAAAGAAAATGCTTTTTTTTTAACTGGCATATACTTTTCATTCCCTGGAGCCTGTGTAGGTGGACTTCCACAAAAAGCTAACTTGACCACTTGAAAGGTCAGCAAAACATTGCTCAGAAATTTGACACACTTACACCTGAGTCACACCTTTTCATTCCTGCACGTTAGAATATGCAGGTCAAAATAGAGAAACAATACAGGCTTAATTGATACTGAAAAACCTCATTATTTATATAGATTAAAAGAAACGAAACCATCTTCATTTACTGCAGTATTACCTTCCAAAAATTGTTCTTTCTTATTTGATCCTTCCTTCCTTGAGGGAGTAGGACTATTCCATATATCTTTTAAATACATACAAATGTGTTTCTCTTCTCAATAAAACCCACCTGAAATAGATTTCCTTTTAATCAGTGAAGTAAGTAGCCACACAAATCAGGAGAGAGAATTATGTATCTCAGCAAGGAATAGCCTGATATTTGTCAAACTGGAATATTATTATACCTGATCCAATTTTACACATTGACATCTCTCCATTGTTATTGATTAATGGTTAAAGCTCTCTAAGGTTGTTATACAACACTGTTATAAATAACTTATATTATTTAGATACATAATGGATGTGATCTCTACAAATGATGAATTATATCCCCCTTCTTAATTACAGCATCCTCTGAAATCTAATTTAAATAGTAGCTAAGCAGATTAAACTCAAAAGCAAGAACAACAGCAAATCAGTTTGCAAAATGATAAATTTATGGGGTTTTTCTCTCAGTGCTGTAGAGTTTTGCCACAGAATGTTTTGTAAAGTATCATCTTTCTCAATATCTTATTAGACCACTGTAATCTGGATTTCCATATTGATTCATTCAGTTTCAATGTCAATCAAGACGTGAAAATTTAATAAAAAACAACTCTAATTGCTCCTCGGAGACTCAGCAATAATTGCTGCCGTATCATCTCAGAGAGGCAGGAGTCTTTAACATGTTCCGTGTTTCAGCAAGAACAATTGGACGTTTCTTTTGGGCACTGCCTACTCCTCGAATCAGCATTTCACTCACTGAGATGTTGAAGGCTGCCTTAACAACACATCACACAGGGGCTACACTTGATAAAATTGAATCTGTGTTCTGTCAACAATAATTATGTGGGTGTTTTGCTCATTTCCTGCTGCAGCTGTCCCATGGCAACAGCGTGAAAACAGCGCTGTTTTTTTTTTTTTTTTTTAAATACATAAATGCCTGCTTTGATGGCACATTTCTGGCTCAGGTTTGGTGAGAAACAAAGACTTTTTTTGAGAAACTATCACAACTACTTCTATTCTATGCAAATCTGTAGGGAATGTGCTAATTCCCAGGTGGAGGGCTCAGCTTTGAGCTTTTTTTTTTTTTTTTGAGCTTTTTCAGTGGTGGCAGAAGTGGCCTGAGGCATTTCTAAAGAATGACAACAAGCCAGCATTTCCACTTCAGCCCATGCTCTCCACCTTTGGTGCATTTCTCAACCAATGCCTCAACTCAAGGTCATTATTCCACTTAACCTTCCTTTGGGGTTGTTTCTGATAACACCATGCTAAAATTCCGTGTTTTATAGAATTATATCCATCCGGAGTGCTGAAAAAACAGCTGGTGGTATCGATGATTTTGGCACATAAACTCTGGCACGAGATTATTTTGGTGCATGAGAAATCAGCTTTGCAATTTTCTTTTTTAAGTTTAAACTGTTCTGAGAATATTTACTTTTCTAAGATTATTTTATGGCTGGTGAACCAAGAAGGATAGGTGCTGCACAGACAGTTCATGAAGCAGTTACAGGATAAATTAGGATTTTGCAGGTTTTACCCTTGGCTCTGTGAACATCTGTGTAACAACACCTGATGGCAGCATCAAGTGCTCCTCAACTCCAGCCTTTCAAATATCAGCTTCACTGAGAAAAGTTGCAAAAATGATACCATTATGGGGTTTTTTCCCCATTATGAGCACCCCGACTAAACTTCTTTCATTTAAGTTGATACTAATGCAATGAGAAACATCTGGAGATTAACAAAGTGAACCAGATTCAGGCTGGATTTTTATAAGGAACCATTTAATAACCCACCATATGTGCCTGGGAGCATCCTTTCTTTTTGTTTTAACATTACAAAGGGATTTTAAGAACAGAATGTAAAATCCATAGATTTAAGATAAATCTATGATACAAATCGAAGAATAGAACAGTTTTTGCACTAGGGAAAAGAAACACAACTCAAAGTAAGGCAACACATCATGTCGAGCTGTACATTGGGGTATTACCAAAGCCCAGTGTGCCTGGAATGTCCAGAGTGAATCTTACACTGGCCACATATCAATTGTCCTTTGTATTGTCACAAGGATGTAAAGGAAACCGGCAGTGTTTGCTATCAGCATCTGATTAACCACTGAATTCTAACCGGAGTTTTGGAACAAAGAACAATTTTATTTGATGCCAACCATTGTCTGTGGCGGGGAAACAGCACAGTTTCCATTAGAGGAGGATGGATTTGAATTCTGAAAAGATGTGGGGATGAAATGCTAACTTAAACCAAATGAATATTCATATAGGAAAGTGAAAATAGGTGTCAAGGACTTGCTGCACTTAAGTCCTGGGTTACATGAAAACTGTACACCATTCAACAAAACAACAAGGTTTCTAATGATTACTTTCCCTATATAATTTATTCATCTATTCCAGAGCAGTGTTTCAGGGCTTAATGAGTATTTGTAAAGCTCTGACTGAAATGCACTCTCAAAATGCAAAACATTAAACCATTTACAATGAATGAAGTAGTGTAGATTACTGGTTCAGAAAAGCCACTGCAGCTCATCAGCATGTGCATTTGAAGGGTGCATTACTTCACCAGGGCCCTGTTCACAATCCTGTGCAGTTGAAAGGCTGAGTGTGCTTCCTTCCCACCGAGTCCACTCTGATGTCCAGGCACAGAGGAGAGCCTGGGCAAGGTTCTCTCCTCTCAGGTTTCACCCCATGTCACTCATATTTTCCCCATATGAGGCAATCTCATATCACATCTCAAAGAACTACTTGGAGAATAAATAAGATTAGCATGAATGGAGAATAAATACATTTGGAGAATAAATTAGGTAAGTAGCAACAGAGTGGTGTGGGTTGGAAGGGACCCTAAAATCATCTCATTCCAGCCTCCCACCACGGACAGGGACACTTCCCACGGGGCTCAAAGTCCCATCCAACAATGCCCCTGAACATTTCCAGGGATGGGACATCCACAGCTTCCCTGGGCACCCTGTGCCACCCTCACAGGAACTGGACTCACCTCTCGTTCCTTGCATGGCCACGTTTTTTTCCTGGAAGATCAGCATCCTGAATCAGAGATTTATAAAGTCTCTGATACAACAGATTTCTATGAGCACAAGTGGCAAACAAGATGACCTCATGCTCCACGTGCTGCCTGCTTGTTGTGCTTCTCTTGCCCATCCTTGCAGTGCCACTGCACCTCTTACAGATGCTGAATGCTCTTGAAACTAGATAAATGTCTACTAAAAAAAAAAAAAAAGAAAAAAGACATTAAGAAAATTAACATTTGAAAAACGAATTTTTTTTCTTCTTTGTACACTATGACAGTTGCTTTATCAGTATTAATAAAATCTCATGTGACACTAATGATGGTAAAGAGTTGTCCCAGTAATTCTACAGGAAAGCCAAGACTTCATAAGCCCTGATTTTAGTAAGAAAAAAGAAAGATCAGGCAAAATAAAGATTCTGGGATTAAGTAATCCTTCTTTCCTCATTAACTAACTGTTGCCCAGACACTTTAATTCTACATCATGCTGTGCACAATAAATGAGAAGTCAGGAAAGGCAAAAATCTTGGCTTTTAATATCTCAAACTTTTCTGCCCATCAGTTCCTCTCTCCTTCACCTGTCAATGGTGCTTATTTCTGTTTTTTTACTTTCCTCATTCACGGCCTCTGCTGCATGTTGGGACACAGGAGAGGGGGTAGTTTATGTTTATATACATCAATGCCAATGTACAAACAAAAAATAAAGCTGTCAGTGGTTCATGGCTGCCTCCTGGACAGAGAAGAACAGACACTATTGTTGGGTTCTTTTTATTAAATTAGCCAGCTTGCAAGTGTAATGTCAGTTTTCCTCATTAGCAAGGCATAGCAACTACTTTGGCTGAAATATGATCTAATAAGGGGTCAGTGTGGGGACTGAAGGAAAAAAAATTTAAAGCAAAAAAAAAATATTGCCCAGAAGAAACATGACAAAAATCTCAGATTATACCAATTTCCTTAGCAGTACTGTATATGCAGATAATATTTATAGAAAGCAGCATCTCTCAGAAATAGGCATTACGTTAATTAAAATGTGTTGTAGCCCAAGATTACATTTTATTAATTCCTGTTTGCAAGAAGGTCATGTCTAATGATTTCCTCTTGGAGTTACTGGTTTTAGCAATCAGACCATTAAAGATGCTGATTCTTGTTCTACTTGTGAAATGACTCAGATTCTTGCAGACACAAGTGCCAATTCCCTGATATTTGGGTGTTCTTTGTAAGTTTTTGCCCCAGTGGGATTTTCGTTTTCTTGAGGGAAAACAGCTGCATATACAACATCAGGAATTGTAATTAATTTTGAATCAGTCCAGAATAAAAGCCACGTGTTCAGATAACCAGGATACTCCAGCATTCCAAATACCCAGGATAAATTACTGTAACAGACCAATACTGTTCTCAATTGCATTATCACTGCATTCAATGCACAATTGCAATTGTGCTTTACAGCTGGCACAAATATACAATTCCTTGTGAATAATTAATGTTGAATTACACTGTAAAGGCATATTTAAGTACTCACGACATTTTGCAGAAAATCACGTGTGCAAAGTTCTCCTGATAAATGAGATAGGAATTAAAAAGTAAACACCACCTTCACTTTAAAACCTTGGGGAATAGGAACATCTTGACCACTGTCAAAAGAGTGTCTTGAAATCACATCTTTTAAAGCATTTTGGAAGCGTGCAGAAACTCTAGAGTGGTTAGATGGACAAGCAGAGGCACAAAGAAATGCAACCAATTTATGTTTCAATAGAAGGCAGTGGTTTGTCCTGAATCTGTTCAGAATTCATCAGTGTCTAATATCACTAGTGACACTAGCACATGGCACACAGCACATTCCACCCTTCTAAGTAATATATTAATATAAATTTAAACCACTGCTAAGTGATATTAATCAATCAAATTACTGACCTGAGCTCACAAAGGGATTGAACTGAAGGCACTTAACCAATTAAACACAAGTGGTCAGTGCTGTGGAAAACGGGGGAGCAATTTTGCAACTTCACACTTATTTTGCACACCCTGAAGATTACTCAGCTCAATTCCTCTGAATTTTGGGCAATATCAACACCTATGGTGACTGAAAGCATCTTGGTTCTGTGTCCAGGGTTCATTCTTGTGGGTGCTTTTAAAGATGCAGCCTCCTCACCTTCAGACACAAGCTTAGCTGTCCCTGCTATATTAACTTATGCAATACATTAATTAATTATGCAATATATTGGCACAAGAAGTGCAAATATCTGTGATCATATCTCACCCGGGGTGCCTGGTGAGCCGAGAGCTGTGAAAACAGAGGAAAGGGCTTTCAGACAGGTAAGGGGGAGCAGGAGAAATGCAGCTCCTCCCTAACACAGCAAGGATCAGGACAGATCTCCCCAGAATTCTCGGAATTTTGCTCGTTTTATATGTTCTGAATTTGTTCTACAATTTGAAATTTCTCTTGTTTTGATGTCTGCCTAAGCAGCAATGCCATTCCTAGCACCTGCTTTGAGCTCGTGGAGGAAAGTCTCTCAGTGAAGGTAGCTGTCATCGAAAGAGGCAGCAGGTCAATGTCACAAAACTTGTTCACCAACTTCCTGCCTTAAGAAACGGGTCCTGAAAGGCTTCTTCAAGGAAAAAGGAAAATTGTTGCACACCAACAGTCATAGGCAATGTTTTCTAGAAAATGTTAAGCTTAAGCACCCACTAAGGCTTAGCTCACCTAAAGAAATCCCAGTGTAACCAAATTCATTTAGCAGCTTGCTTGGTGAAGGGCTATGCCCCTCCTGTGAGGGATGTGTCAGTTCATTCAGGCAGTCTGAAAAGCCACATGTGTTGTTTTGACCAAGAGCAAGGGCACACGACTGAGGAGGATGGGGCTGTGGCAGCTGAGGGCACAGCTCCAGCTTGTCACCAGTCCCACATGGTCAAAGTGCCCTTGCCAGCAGCACAGCACCAGTGAAAAGATCTGAGAAACTCAGCAGCATCTCCTCTTTACCTGCAAGCAAAATCAAAGTTGCTGTTCTTTCCCCAAGCCTCTAGTTTGGCTTTTCTCAGTCCTTGAAGGTGACCTGAAGCACTCAAACATTTCTCTCTTCCCAGCTGGTGTCCCCTTCCTTCCTCCCCTAACCTGACCTGAAGCAAATCCTGCCTCCAGACTTGGCTCATCTTCCAAAAACAACGCAGCTGCAAAATGTACAATTGCTATCTGCAGTCTATTCTACAAAGCTTTGATAACATAGTTTGCCAGATAAGAATGTGAAAAGAATTCCATATCTGATGTGGCTACGTTGGCAAAGTGACAGAATATTTTGTTGGCTTCCTTGGTGGCTTTCAGGGAAGCAGGGAAATAAACCCAGTAGAAAAACTTGCCTGTGTGACGTGCTGCATCTCCCATATGGCCCTCTGCTATCCTGGCTGCACCAGCACAGGCAAACTAATAATACTTACAAGTGTGAGATGTGCAGGTTTCAGAACAGCATTCCAGTGGGAGTAATTGAGAGCAGGTTTAAAACAGAACTTGTCAGGTTTGGGAATGAGACTGAACGCGGTCACACCTGCCATAGCAGAAGGCTGGCTGCAGTGATCCAACAGGCCCTACATTTCAGAGTAAAAAAACCCAAAAAAACAAAACTAAACAACCAACTGGAAAAAAAAAAAAAAAAGCCAAGCCTCGGAAAGAAGAGGAGCAGAAGAAAGGCAGTTACACATTAGCCAGCACACGTGCTCCCGTGTGCCTTCCGTGGTCACGCCACGTCACAGTCGCTGCCACCTGACAGCTCCTCTGCCACACGCCATAGAAATGCATTACCGAGCAAGGAAAAAGGAAATAAAGACGTTTAAAAGCAGCCTTTCTCCATCCCCGCTCCCAGACACGCAGCAATCTGTGAAAAAGAGGGAGAAGGGAGAGAATATTTTCCGCATCCACAATTCCCAGCAGCAGGCAGGCTGAGCAGGCTTGTGGTGCTCCAGTGACCACAGAGACCTTAACTGCACTCAAGGTGCTGCTGACAGAGTGCCATGAAAACATGTGCTGGGACATGACTCCTATTTGGAAGAGTTTAAAAAGATAGGAGAGACAAAATACAAGAAAAGAGATGGAAAGTAACTTGTCCAAAGGGTGAGTCAATATTCAGAGCAAAATGTGCATAGAGCCAATGCCCTGTCTACCGGGGAGCCTTCAATTCATCAAATAAAACCTATCCAGTGGCAGTCCAGGCAGGTTTTGGGGGGGTCTCAGGACCCAGAGGTGGATGCAGAACAAGGCAGAGCCCCTGAGCCAAGGAGCAATACAAGGCTCATCCTGCCCAGGCTGTAACATCAGCACAGCCTTCCCAAGAGAATCATGGATTCATTCTAAAAAGCAACAGTCTTCCACATCCTAAAAACCTGCCTGCAGTTTTGGGAAATTCTGCAAAGGAGGGAGGAGCTTCTTGCCTTGAAAGCAGCACTATGTGTGCTGTTGGCCCTGGACAGGGAGCCCACCTCCTTGGCAGCCTTCTGCAACTTGCATTGTCATCTCCACTGAATGACATTTCAAATCTCAGGCTGAAAAGAATTACCTGCAACTTTTGTAGCTGAATTAAGGCCACCTACAATTGCTAGTGTCTCTGAAGTGGGGTTAACACTATTCCCCTGTGTGTAGGAGAGAAATTTAGCTGTGAGAGAATGGATACACCGTGGATTATTTGTGAAGTTTGTTTGTGCTTTACGAAAGTTGCTATGCAAAACAGTCTGATTTACATTTGGTGGCATTTTTCATCCAAGAATATTATTGGCATAAATGTTTAGTATACCCCTGCCAAAAAAAAAAACAAAAAAAAAAAAAAACAAACAAAAAAAAAAAAACCAAAAAAAAAAAAAAAAAAACAAAAAAAAACCAAAACAAAACAAAACAAAACAAAAAAAAACAAAAAAAAAACCCCAGAAAATTAACATGCAAGGCAAAGAGCAAAAGACAGATTCAAATCCCCTTAGGATTTACTTAGGAATCAAAAGCCACTTGGAGTAAACATTTGCCAGCTCAACAATTTGAACTGCCCTCTACACATCTCTCTAATAGCCTCTGTAATAATTGACAGAGCACAATACCTAGAAAAGATGCCAGCACATCACAAATATGTTGATAGGATTAAGCATAATCTTGTCTCAACAATGAATAAAAAAAATAAGGAGTGGAACTGTGTAGTGTTGAATAGCACTGAGTCCAAGATACACTTATGACAAGCTTTTGGTGGTTTTTGTGCACAAAAACAGAGCTTCACTGAGAAGGTCATGCATGAATTCTGAAAAAAATGGCATTATTACTGAGGAATGCCAGGCAAAGCAGGAAATAATCTTTAATTAATTTGTGAGGAACTTTCATTTGGCAGACACAGTCTGCCAAACAAAGACAGAACAGTAGCTTTCTTATTAAGCTGAAAAAATCGACCAAAAGTGAAGAAATGCCATAGTCAAAAGGCATTAGAACAATGGATTTTTACTGGGAGATGTAGTAGAAATCCACAGGGAATCCTGGCAATGCTCACCAGGTTTTTTCTCCTGAAATCAAAGGTATTTCTGACAGAAAAAAAATTTGAATCTTTACATTTTCTGCTTTTCTAGATTTTGACTCAATATTTGATCCCAGGCAGAGTAAAATGGAAGCAGATTCAAACTTGTTCATTAATTCTAACAATTCAAAGTCCCACACTTTGTCTTTTCTTATCGCTATTATTGTCTCTGTAATTTCATTTCCAATTGCCACCTCCATCTCCCACCGGCTTGCACAGGTATTAAGGGATATTTTTGTCATTTGTAAAATGCTGGGGAAACTCTTGATAATAGGCACTTCATAAAGGTAAGGTGTTATTTTAGTGAAACTGGGACAAACTGCTGGTTTCAAACATAATTGGTTACAATAGAAAAACTGGAGCATCCAGTAGAAAACTGGGCCATGGTGTGAGGTGCTAATATTTATCCAAATGTGGCAGATTTGTCTCAATTCATAGGAGCTCAGTCCTCTGCACTGAGGTGTGTGAGCAAAAGAACGTTAAAAGAATTTTATCTTTATTTGAAAGTGCTTCCTGGGAACAGGAAGCAATTCAGCAAATCAACGTGTTTGTTTTTCACATCCACAAGCCAAAATTTAAATCTCACTTAAGCCTAGAAGGAAACAAGTTGGGTGATTTCAGTGTAATCCCTTCAGAAATGTATTCTCTTCACAGTAGCAGCTCTGTGCAGGAGAAGCCTCACACTGAAGCATTAGAACTGCTACAGTTTAGTTTTTTTGGCAGCCTTTATAACAATATCCTATATAAATCCATAAATAATCTTAGCATATTGGCATCCTGGAAAGGAAATACAGAAAACTTGCCTAGGAGCTGCCTGCATTAATCTTCATTCTATCCTGTACTGGCATCTTTCCCAGTTTCCTATGCCCAAAGTTCACAATGTCTGTTTTTAAAGGAACACACTGACCCTTATAGAGAATAGCCCAGAAAGCCTGATTTGCTACTAGTTTTAATTTTTCTATCCTCTTTTCCTAAAACGAGTAGGTTCTGAAGTGCAGCTTCTAACGAGCCAAAGGAAAACAGCCTTTATGTGAAAAAAATTTGGCATGCAACTCAGATGACTAAAGAATGTGGATTGATCACGCCACAGGGCCTTTTGGAGAGAGAATAAATTAGCAGGATTCCCTGGAGCCGAGCTCATGGTCCAGCCTCACTAACCTGGGACCAACAGCCCCTTACCAAGAGCTCTGAGCAGCAGTGCAGGAGCTGGCCCTGTGAAAAATCTCAGCAATGTTTTCAGTCTGCAAACTCCTTCCCGCTGGCCAGCGGTGATTTTGCCTTTGTGAGGCAAATTTTAGACTCCAGGCACCCCCTGTGATGAGGAAGGAGAGGTGAGAGCAGAGCCAAGCAGCTGATTGATAGGGGCAGTGCAGACACACTCGTAAAGAAGTTCCTGGAAAAATAAAGCACTTCATGCTGGGAGACAAGGAGCTTCAAGGATTTCTGTGCAACAGAACCACTTGATCCTTCCAGGAAACTGTCACAGCAAAACACAAATAGTGGATATGCAGAGGGACTGGCAAAACAGGGCTCACGTAGCCTCCAGGACAGCCCGTCCCTGCAGGTGACACAGCCTGGCTTGTCACCCTGCCTGCTCCACGTGTGCATCTCCAGCACGACTTCAGGAGTTCACCCCTCTTCTCTACAGAGCATGAGCTCACCATCAAACCTCATCAAAGCCCATGGTTTGATTTGGCTGCTTCTCTTAGGAGCCCCGAGAGCTCTGGCTGCCCTGGTGCAGCTCTCCCTCTGCCCTGCAGGGCTGAGTTCCCTCCTTGAAACCCCTGGCTCAAGGAGCAGGGCCTGCTCAGGGGTCCTGGTGGGAAGATGTGCTTGCCACGGTCTCACACTGAAGAGAATGTGTCACCAACTCTAGGGGACATGAACACAAAGCCTGGTTTTGGGGTGTGTATGTAAATCTGTAAGGAAACCTGACATGGGCAACCATTATTCCTGCCTCTGACTACCCCAAAATGCCTTCCCAAGATCTTACTTTTTCCTTAATGGTGATGGTGATAATTCATTCTGGGTTACAATTAATACACAGTTTCCATACTAATCAGCTCCAATGTTAGCAAATGATACTGCCTGCTATTCTTGCTTATCTAAACTAATTTATTGAAATTAAGTTGGTTGACCTGCTGACCTCTATGAAATGCATTCAGGGTATTCCTCAATGCTGGGAAAATCGGCAGCAGGAGATAAGACTAATACCTTCTAAAACCTTTGACAGCAAAGCTCCCCTGTAGCAAGGTTGTTACCCTCCAGCTCCTGTCACATACAGCACATGCTGTGCTAATGGGGATGCAGCACTAGCAGAGATTCTAGGTCAAGTTTCACACACTTCCAGCACAGCTACTGTGGATTTATGTTGGGAAATTTGAAAGAAGTGTTTGCCCCTCACTGATACCGTGAGGATGTGAGGACAGTGTGAGAGATGACCACCTAAATTAAATACAATGCATTTTTTATGCACTGGAAATCAAGAATATCTTTGTTTCTAACATTTTGAAGTTTTCCCTCTGATGCATGCTCATAATTCCCACTGATATCTACAATACAATCCATGCCCCAATTCCCATTATCCTCTCAGTGACAAATGACATAGAGGATGAAGACAACAATAAAAGAGACATTATTAAGGCAGGTAAAACTTCCCACCAGAGTAAGTCTTAAAATATGTATGTTAGATGAATGGACCCAGAAACCATTTGCCTGAGGTTGCCTTTATTACTCAACTAAAAAGCTCTCTAGGAAAAAGATATTTCCACTGCTTTGGCAAGAGGCACAGCCTGCATTTGCTCCCTGAACACACTCAGAGCTTTCCCTCGTTTTTATACAAACACCAGGGGCTGATCTCTCCAAAGTTTCCCCCCTGTGGCTGGCACGAGTTGCAGTTTGGCTTTATGAGCTGTGCACAGGAAAGTAAAGACACCACACCAGGGCTGCTCCTTGCACCTCTCCTGCTCCTTCTCCTTCTCCCTCCCCACCTGGACGTGCTGCACAAAGGACAAGCAGCTCGAGCAGACCCAGAATGGAGAACTCGGTGTTGGGGGCATTTGCAGCAAAGCCCAAAGCCTGCTCCAAGCCTCTGGTGTCAGGAAATAAAGGAGTCACAGCCCAGCACACAGCCCTGCATTTTGGGTTTTGAGATGGGAAACACAACTCAGTGTTACCAACCTGCATCTTCAAACCTGGCTCAGTCCCTAAAACTAACAGTAACAGCTTCGAAATATTTTGATTTTTAAAAAGTCTTTGTTTTCTGATCCTTGGTGTTTTCCAGCCTTAGGTTCACACTCCTGGGACCCTAATCACCCTCAGGAGAACTGTAAGCATTTCATTTTCAGAGAAAATCTGGCAGTCTGGCCTAATCCCATGACTCAAGGCTGCTAGAAGAAAAGGGGGGGGGTGTGGAGAAGAGTATTAAATACATAATAAAGCATGAAAGCTACCAATATCCAAATCAGAATTGTATTCTACAAAATGACTATTTCTAAGAACTATTCTAGCACAGCAGAAAGCAAAGCCTAATAAAACCCCTTAGGTTTGCATTTCACTTGCAAACATTCTGGCAGGGTGAAGGGCCAGGCAGAGACCTTTAATTCATCTCTCACTTGGAATTTTTTGGAACATCTTTGTTACTGAGGGACCGAAATTTTGCAGCAGGGAAATTTGAGTGTATGGGAATGGGAAGGAAGGGCAAAGGGAAGCACACACAGACAGAAGCTCAGGGAAGAGCTGCCAAACACAAGCAGTGCAGCTCCAGAATTTATTCCACTCTCCTCTCACCCCAGCCATGCAACAAACCAGAGGAAGGATATCTCATGATTGAACACTGGCCTGGAACATCTGAGTTCAGTTCCCAAATATTTCATAAAGTTTCAGACTCAGTTGTCATCTTACAAATATACAAAGGAAAATAATGTTTCCTTTCTTGCACTCTGGGTCTGTCCTTTTTCTTCATATTGTGAATCTGCCTCTTAACTGATGTGTGTGAGCTACTCAGCAAAAGGAAGCTCTGATTTCAGCAGGGGCCTGTAGCTGCTGTAACAGCAAATGATAATCTGAACCAAATCCTACCTCAAACCTTTGCAAAAAGTTCAGCTCTGGATCTGCCTTTGGGAGCAGGAACATTACTGCTGTAAACAGCCTCTGAGCCAGAGGCTCACACATCCTGCAGTTCTTACTCCAGCAACCTTCAGCTTTTTGACTGAAATACTTAAGGAATCTAAAAATGCAGTGTGAAATAAATCACGCTGCCTAAAATTCTACTTTCCCTCCCCTCAAATTTTACGCCTTTTATTCTGAAATGGAAAAATGGCAAAAGCAACAATGAAAGGGTGATTATTAATCTTTGATCCTGAGTCACTTTCTCTTACAGAGCCCTATTCTTCACCTCAGGAAGTGTGATACAGGAGCACTCCCACAGCCTGATTAAAGGTCCAGGTATGGGGTCACACAATGCACAAAGAGAGCTGCAGACTTTCAGAGAGCAACGTGTATTTAATGTGTGACTAAAGGCAAGCACGATAAAGAATGCAATAATGAACATCCCTAATGATTGCCATAGCTGTGAAACTGCCACAGAACCGTTTGAGGTAATTGTGCTGAGAAATTGAGTTGTTTGTTAAGAAAGAAATGGTCAAATCTGTTTTCCAGAGTGCTAGCCTAGCCTGGGTGATTACAAAACAGAACTTGCTGGGAATGCCAACTTGCTGGAAAATGGCAGTGTGCCCTCGTGAGCTGAGAACAGCCAAAGGGACCCAGGTTTTACTGGCTGCCCCGAAAGCTGAGCAATTGGAGCTGAAAACAAGCAGGGTGAGGTAGCCAGCAACTGGGATTTCAGGTTTGTCAGCAAAGAGATGCCTCAGAGAAGGGTCAGGGGTTACACCTGGGGATTCAGAAGATAATGACAGAGTTCAGACAGGCACCAAACCCATCTGGTCCCTCAGAAAGCAAGTTGTCATGAAGTCCAGGTCTGAAAAGAACAACTTGGCTTAAGATGCAAAATTCATTACTTCCTAAGGAAGATGCTCAGCCCAGCTCTCCCTTCTTAAATGAAGAATTAGAAATATTTAAAAAAAAACAAACAAAAAAAAAACCCTCAAAGTCTGAATTTTTTAAAAGTCCACAAACAAACCAGCTGTTGCAGAAGCCCCACACAATCCCAGGTGACTGAAACAGCAATCCCCCTGCAACTCCCTGTAAAGATTACTTTTATGGCAACAACTTTCCTGCAGGGGAATGGCAGCTCTCTGGAAAGCACAGGAATTGCAGAAGGGAACAGAATTGTGCCTCTGGGAGAGCAGGCAGTGCAGGGGGAGCAGAGCCAGCCCTCTCTGGGCAGGAATCTCTCTTTTCACCAGCACAAAGGAGGACGTGTGAGCATGAAATGCACTTTGAGCCCTGCTCAAACACTGCTCTTGCCTGGCCACCACGAGGAGCTGCATTTTGATGCTCACACTGCCAGAAAACACCTTTTTTCTCCCTCCCCTTCCTCTACTATTCAGAGGATTTTTATGTTCTAAGTCACTTTAGGAATCCTTCTCAAGGACCTGATTCTCAGTATCGAGAATTTACAGAGTTTCCAAAAGGGAAACAGCTGTAAAGATTCTAGGAAATCAGGAGATTTATTGGTAATCTACTGGTCCCTCAAGATTTCTGCATCTTTGGACAGATACAAAAAAAGCAACTTTTTTTTTGTGAACTCATATTTTACACTGCCAAACTTTTACAATCTGGCAAGAACTGGCAAAACAATAGAACAAACACATTTCACATGCATTTTACTAGAGCTAACACCAATTCAGGCTGTTTCAAGAACTCTGGTCAGTTTGTCAGCTGATGAGCAACCTTATAACTAATCTAAACATAAAGGCTTAATCTAAATCTAATCTTTAATCTAAATATAAAAGCATGCTCATCTACTCTGTCAAGTCTCTCTCAAAGAAAATGTTATTAGACAGAACATAAAGAAAGAGTTTCCAACCATTTAATAACAGAAACTATTAAATAGCATACACTTTTCATTCAGACCTGGATTTAGTGAAAGGTATTCTGGAAAGTCCTGAAGTATGAAAACACACTGGCTATCAGATATAATGTGGGCTGTTGTGCTGACAACTGTATATGAGCAGGAGGAAAAAAAAAGATTTTGTGACCTTGTTTCTGCGTGTACCTGTGAACAACAACAACAAAAAAAAAACAACAACAAAACCAAAGAAATCCCAAACAACCTCCATTTGTGAGGGCTCGTGAAAAGCTACAGATCTATAAACTCTGGCAGTCCTTTGTCTCATCTTGCTCCATATTAGGGATAAATTTCACATTCAAATTTGGCTGACAGCAGTGAGCAGCCAGCACAGTTCATGCCCCGTGTGACTCACAGATTGTATCAAATACACTGTTTCACAAAAGGGGTGTCAAGGACACTCGTCAGCATTCTAGAAAAAAAAAAAAACCAACCAGAACCATCGCTGATAATTCAGACACTAAAATCCTCACACATTTTGTACCATCATTACTTAAAGAACTGAAGACAGTAATGGTTACAAAGATGAAGCACGGATATTTCAGTATGGTGGCTCTGCATTATGTTATTCTTAACCTTTCCTATATTTTAGTTTCTAAAAAAGCTGCAGCATCCATCTACTGTACTGGAAAATTCAGTGGCATGAATGGTTCTAAATTTAGGCTGCAGGACACTGCAGCTGTGATAGCATTTCGGAAGTGGAAGGCAGAGTGGGTACACGACATATTTAGATAAGACAACTATTTTTAGTCAAAATGAAGCTCAGTTTTGGCTACTTTAGCAAGTGCACTAATTTGGCTAATCAGTTCAGATAGGCTTTATCCCAGCTCCCATTCTCACTGCACACACTGCAACCCCTTCTCCCTATTTATCTTTTTAAAAAATCACAGGTAAAGCAGGAGAAAAGTAATGACAAACTTGTGACATGCATTTGTGCTACCCCTCCCTGAGCATGCAGTGGCAGACACTTGGAGAAAGGCCAGACCTGTCGAGACCATTGTACTCTGATGCAGCTCTCCCACAGTTTGCTCCTCTCACCCAACTGCTTTTTTAGGTCTCCTCCAAATGGAACAAATTATCTGCTGATCCATTTCTGCTAAGCTCAGCAGTTTATTGCACCAAGTGCAGTCTGCTATTTCTCTTCCACTTACTTCAACCTTAAAATGTTTCTCCATGACTGGATCATTTTTCACCTCTTTTTTTTTTTTTTTTTTAAACCCCCTAGCCACTTCTCCCCATTTACATCCTTCTCTCCTTTAAACACATCCTGTTGTCCATCCTGCTTTCTTGTAATCCATCCTGCTGTCTTAAGCCTGAGCCTGGCTTCTGTAGGATCTCATTTTGACACATACTTGCCTTGTCATTTTTAGATAGTGAGCTCTCCATCACATGGAAACAGATCATTGACAGCCCCACAGTAAAGTGGCAGTTTTAAAAATCAGAGTCCAGGCTTTCAAGTCAGGAGCTATCAGGGAAGTGCTTTAAAATATTTAGTATTGGTTTTTATTGATAGAAAAATATTTTTAATCCATTTCAGTGAAAATCAGTAATTTGATCAAGACTGAAAGCAGTTATAATTTGCAATATCGAGACAGATTTTTCACTAACAAGCTGCACACAAATTAAGGTTAATTATTTCCACACTAATCCATACCAACTTCTCAACTTAAAACTTTTAATTTTTTTATTTTTTCGAAGAGAAATTGGCAGTCACATATTTCAAGCTCCTCTGGGAAACCTGTGCCAGTGCCCCATCACCCTCTCCCAGTAAGGAATTCTTTCCTAGCACATAATTTAAACTTACCCTTTCAGTTTGAAGCCATTCCCCACTATCCTGTCACTACATCCCCTTGTCAATAGTCCCTCCCCATCTTTCCTGTAGGCTCCCTTCAGGTGTTGGAGGCCACAATTAGGGCACCCTACCCAAATACACACACATGTCCAGATTACACTCTCAGAGTGCTTTCACTGGACTCACACTGGAGGGAAAAAAAAGGAAAAAACATATTTAGATTATCAGCAGTATGATGAAATTTTCAACTCCTTCAAATTTTCCAAAGAATCCACAGCCATATCAACGATGCCTTGAAGAAACTCAAATCTCAATACCAGAAATTAGTCCCCATTCATTATTTTTATCCCTTAATCCCGCTGAGCTCCCAGAAGATCCGTGGTGCTGCATCCGAATTTCACCGCGCATTTCCATGGCAGAATTCCAGTGCCCGAGGCTCTCAGCTCCCCCAGCTCCTCGCACCAACACTGCTCTCTTGTGGCAGACACTTCCCGGGAATTCTCCCAGCACAATCCGGGGGCGAAGGGCATTTACAGAGCACCCACCAATAAATGCCCACGCCTCTGATAGAGAAAACAGACCAAATCAACAGCAGAACACCACCTCTGGCTCACTGGGTGTGAAATATTCAGGTGTTCATCCTCATGGCTCTCTCACAGCCAAAACTTTGCTGCTTTTGCAATTCTCTTTTCTGACCTCTTCTACCGAGATACATTTATCAGACCGAACCTAACGACTATTCTGTGCATTTTTAAATGTCTTTCAGAAATTCAAATCCACTCCTCAAAATGAAACACCATTGTTTCTCTCTATCAACTCTCACCTGATGGTTTGAATTCATCATTTATTAAAAAAATTACTCTTTCCTAGGCAGGATTCATATTAGCAGGCTATGGAAGACAATAAACTGTTAAATACAATCATTTTCTTGATTTGAAGAGTGCAATGAAGACACAAATTGAATGAGCAGGAGGCCAAGTGACTACAAAGTTGCCTAGAAATGGGAAAAGGAAACCAAAACTGCAGTTCAATTAGATAGCTAAAGTGCCTAAATAATCCAGAGTTTTAATGGATTTTTTTCATCTTCATGGCTCTGAGACTATCCCTGATGCCCTGCTGGAGCAATTCTCCCCCGGATAAGCATCAACCATCAGATTTTCTACTTTTTTCTTATTCGCAGATTAAAAATGAAAAAAAAAAAAAGTTGGTTTATTTCACTCTGGTAGTAAAGACCAATTTGTGTGTAGCATGAACACCAACCATCAAAAAGGCAAATACCCCCTGGGCAGGGATACAACAGCACACCCAGATGTGACACTCACAGTGATACAGGTGAGACACTGATTTAAAACAAACACACAGTGTTAGTGACACACTGCCACAACAGGCTCGTGGCATTAAAATAAATCCCGAATAAAGGGGATTGACATCATGGAAAAACATGAAAAAAACCTCAGCTAAACGTATGTACCCCAGTGTGATAACTCAGTGGTTTGTTTTTTGATGCCATTGAACACATTCAGGTACTGACCAGAGCAGAGCAGGTGAGCTCACTGATGAGCAGGTGGGGGATTTTTACCAAGTGACAGCTTGTCCTTCTTCTCCTCTGCCTTTTCCTTCCTTGCTGCTCCATCTGACTTGCAGAAGTCCCAGGTGCTTTGTATTTGTCAGCAGAAAGGAGAGGCCTGTGGATGTAAATCTGTCCCTCTGGCCAGCAGGTCAGTCCAGCCTCAGCCTCAGCCTCAGGGCAGCTCCTGCAGCTCCTGCAGCCCCTGCAGCTCCTGCAGCTCCCACACCCTGTGCCCTGGATGGTGCCCTGTCCATGGCAAGGATCTGCATGTGCTGCACCTTCTGCAAGCAAATTAATTGAGCAGCTTCCCCAGGCAGCCTCCAGGAATCAAAGCTTTCTGTGTGCTCAGCTTTTCCAGAGAGGTCACGGCAGTGATGCCAGCACTCCTTTATCCCTGTTTGCTTCTGCCAAGGCCAGGAGCTCAGGTGCAGTGCCCAGCCCTCCTGGCTCCTGGGGGGAGAGCCAGGGAAGCCACTGGCCAAACACACCTGCAACAGCCCCAAAGGAAGGGCCAGCAGCAGCACCGTGGCTCTGGAGCTCCAGGAGGATGAGGCAGGGCTGAAGGACGAGGGGTTTGTGGTGGAAACCCTGCCCTGCTCCAGCTTTTCCCACTGCAGGAAGATGCAAATCCTGAACACGGGTCCCAAGCTAAGGCTGACTGTGCTTTGTCAGTGACAAGCCACGGTGTGACAGAGCACAGGCACCCAGTGTCCCACTCAATTGTCATGTTTTGATTGCATCTGTCACACACTGGAACATCTTCAGGCTGAGGGAGATGATGAGCTTTCAGTTTTCCTTTCTCCCAGCTCCACACTGGATGCCTCTGCAGGAATGAACTTGTCAACCCAGATGCAAAATGAATGAATGGCTTTTAATCACTTTGATAATGTTAACGTTATTGCTTTGACAGAATAGCAGCAGATACAGTTTGCTGATTCAGCCACTTGTATAACGATCTAATGGGCTTTTCTGGCTAATGCCATGCTCTAAAAATATACACTGGACTAATAGATGAGCCTCTGCTATACTGAAAAACAGGCTCATTAAGACAATTCCTCTGAAAAGTGGCATTTTTATGACAAGATACTGAAGCATTTAATTACCCTCTATCCTGACAGAGTTGAAAGAAATTAATTAAAGAGAAAAAAAAAAACCCTTTGCAGCAATGTAGCAGATCTTGAGGTGGAAAAGATGCCAGCAGTCAGTAGTGTAAAGGGAAATGTGAGAAGTGTGAGGCTGTTTCCCCAAAGGAAGCAGTCTGTTGATAGGCCACAGATTGCCCTTCATTTACACCAAACAGAAGGCCAGGTTCTGAGAGGGGGGTTGTCATTACAGCACGATTAATTTTCCCTGCTCCAGTCTGTGCCAGGAGAATATCAGTGCTGCTGAAGGATGGGGAACCTGGAGATTTGGGAGGGCAGGAGAGACTTGGGTGGTATTTGAGGTAAGGGAGCTGTTTTCACTGCAGAGTTAGCCTGGATTATCCATCCCTAAACTCATTCCCTGCTCTCCAGGAGTAGGTGAGGAGAGGCAGGAGCTGTGTTCACACTGCAGCAGCACTGGCACAGGGCACAGCCCTGGGGCCAGCACTGCAGCAGATGGCATTAGCTCAGGGCTGGTGCTGGCCCTGCCATCACACACAAAAACAAACCCTGGCACTTCTGAGGCAGAGAGCTGCTCCTGCCTTTGCTCTGCTTCCTGACAGAGCTGTTTGTGCAGCAACATGGGAAAACACATCAGAGAAAATATTTAGAATTTCTTTTAAAAGAATCAACAAAAGAACCTCCCTACTTCCTTTATGGTTTGGATTTTCCCCTTCTCAAACTCTCTCGTCTGTGTCTTGCTGACACCCAGGGAAGGGCAGAGGGGTGGGGAGAGGGGCTTGAGGAGGAGACTGCTAAATCCTGCTTAAGCAGGGCTGGTACCACATGGGAAAATCCACAGCCTGGGTTACCCCCACTGCAGCCTCAAGGCACATTTCCTTACAGAGAGTTGACACTTAATCAGGCTAAAGACTTTTGCATGTGAGTGCAGGCTCAGCCTGGCTGGACTTCCCAGCCGTGCAGGGGTGAAGACAAAGCCGCAGTGAAGAGCAGGTGGAATTCTCCCTCCTGCAAAGAAATCATCAGGGCAGCAGCCTTCAGGTCTCACCTTTACAGCAAGTTCCAGACTCGAGAGGAGCAGGGGCCGTGGCCTGTGTGCCACACACGGATGTCAGTCCAGCCCTTTCTAGCAGCTCTGTTCCATTTCTGTCACGGGCACGCGTGGGTGACACAGCAGGGAGAAGTCTCACCCGAGAGAAGGAGCTTTAGAGGCTCAGCCTGTGCCAGCGTGTCCAACAATGAAACGAGGCTGATTATTTTAACCCTTCTCCTTTGGCTGTTTCACTGTTGGATTGCTGTCCCGAGGCAGAAATGTGTGCCAGGTGTTGAAGCCCAGTGACAAAGTCACTGATGTGACCAGCAGAGCTCACACCCTGCAGAGCCAGGGGTTCTCTCTACCAAAGGCAGTGAAACGTGTGCTGTTCTTAGCTTTGGGTTTACGGGTGTGTGCAAAAACTGGGATTTTCCATTGTTGGTACAAAAGCATAGCCACACACACCCATGTGTTTCAATTCCTTAGAGAATTTTCACTGTTTTAAATATCAGCAAACAAAGAGAAACCCAAGGACCGCTCTAGGAGCCCTGATCAAAGGCGGGGTTTGAGTCACAGGGGCAGGCATCGGTATCGGCAGGGAGTGACAGAACATCACCAATACTCCAGCCAAGAACACACCTATAGACCCCCGGGACCCACCCACAGCCCCTGCCATCCCTATAGACCCCCGAACACACACCCACAGCCCCTGCCATCCCTATAGACCCCCAAACACACACCCACAGCCCCTGCCATCCCTATAGACCCCCAAACACACACCCACAGCCCCTGCCATCCCTATAGACCCCCAAACACACACCCACAGCCCCTGCCATCCCTATAGACCCCCAAACACACCCACAGCCCCTGCCATCCCTATAGACCCCCGAACACACACCCACAGCCCCTGCCATCCCAGCAGACCCCCATCCCTGCCCCAGAGGCACATCTCAGCAGCTGCAGGCAGCCAGTGAGGCACGGGACACGGGTCTGTGGCTGCCACTCTGCCCTGGGGACTCCATGGAAGAACAGGTAATCGGCTGCATGGCTGAGTGTGCTGCTGAAAAGATGGGGAAGCAATGAGCTGGATGGTCCCCCTGGCGCTTCCTTGCCTTTGGCTGGCACTGGCAGGTTGGCAGAGAACGGCCCTGCTTGCCCTGGCCCCGGTGCCGGTGGAGCAGAGGAGCCCCACACCTGCCTGGGAAAGGTGACCCTTCCTGGCAGGAGAGAGGCTGCAGCAGCTCCCTCTTGGCCAGAGGCACTCCTCACCAGCACGGTCAACACCTCTGTCCGACATGTACAAGGTTTTTATTGCTGCAGTTAACAAAAAGAAGCAGCTGCTCAAACAATGGGTACCGATACTTTGAGGAAACACCCAACTACAAAATGTTCAGCACATCCCTTCCCTCCATCTTGGAGGAATGAGAAGGACTGAAAACAGCTGAGTGGACATAAAGAGCTCACAAATGCCTTATTAATAAGTGTGTTGGATCTAATGATCTGTGAAACTGAAATGAGATTATTTGGATTATCTCATTAAACAAGAATAATAGCAATAGTAACTGGGTAGTAATTAAGAGTGGGCCAATCCAAGGACAAACGAAGCAATAAGGCCAAAAGACTCTTAATTAACGCTCTGCTTGTTTGTGCCTGTACTTCTACAGCCAGAATTTATGAGGAAATGACAAACAGTGGTTAACGAAACTGCCTGATTTTAACAACCAGAAAAGAACACTGGCTACCCACACCTGCATGGAGCATTCAGTCTGAAAAAAAAAAACAATGACTAAATGGTTCTATTCGGGCAGAGCCAGCCCTGAGGGAACAAAAACATGTAACCAAAATGTAAAAGTGTTTTCAAAGGCTCAGCAATTAGCAACCAGCTCCGGGGAAATCTGCAGGGCAGGAACAGAACAGAAACAATCCATAATCTCAGGCTTCAACCACCAGCCTCCAACAAAAGCATGGCTTCTCCTCAAAGCTTGAGAGCAATTCCTGAAGGCTCCAGTGCAGAATTTGAAGTGAAAGAGCACATGAATTTTACCTTTCAGGCGTTGTTTCTATCAAAGTATCAGAAGCTCAGAGCACCTCTGCAGGCTCCCAGGGACGGATGGAGCATGAGGGATTAAACGTGACAGAATCAGCCTGAGTGGCATTAGGTCAAAAGGTCCCTGCCATTGAAGCCTGAAGTAATTACTGTTGTGCAAAACCCACTGCTCCCCTCGCCTTCCCTAAGCACTCCTTATTTAACAGCAAAAGCACTATAAAATACAGTATAAAATACTGTATAAAACACAGTGCAGGGCTGGAAGGCTTTCCCAGGGGATTGGATAAACGATTCTAAAAGGTGAAGACAAACTGCTCCCAGGACTTGACTCTCTTGTCCTCTCGTGGCTCTCCTAAGGCAGCACGATCTGGTTTAATGCTCCAGGGCTACTGAGCCCAAACACACTCCAGGGACTGCATCTGTCAAAGGAACTTAAATCCACAATGTCGGGACACAAAGCATTTGTCTCCCTTTAAGACTTTGCTTCCACATATTGAATTATTAACATTAGCAGAGAAAGCAAAAGAAAAGGGTAATTGGAGGAAGGTACCCTGAAGAAAGGTGTCTTTGTTACCAGAGTTATTACATCAAGAACAGGAACTGCACCCCTACATAACACACTCATCATTCTCCAGAGAGAATGGTGCAGTTTGAATCCTGCTTTTGTAGCACATTTGAACTGTAAAAGAGCTATAGGGGGGGTTTAATTAATTTTAAAAATGACAATTGCTTATAGACATTCGAAAGATAAAGAGAAAAAAACGGAAACCCAGCGACTGCTCAATTACCCTCAAGGGTAAAGAGGAAGATTAACCTATGAAAAGCACTCAGAGTAATTCAAGATTGAGGGAAGAAACATTTGAACAATAATTAAAAAAGAAAAAACTACTCTACTAAGAAGTTTGGTGTCTCTCTGAGAGGAACTACAACACTGCCACATATAAAACTAATTATCCTAATTTTCTGTGTGACTTGCCCCTCACTGGGCTGCTTGGGCTGTGGCCTCTATCCACGCTGGGCAATGTCTCTGTGCCAAAGCTGCTTTCTCTTGGCTGTCCCCCTTTTCATCCAGACCTATGTGGGTCACACAGCAGGGAGGGGCAGAGAGTCTCCCAGAAAAGACATTGGTGGCAGCATCCTCCTGCTGCCAGGACCCACAGACTCACGTCAGGCACCCTTTCCCAGATTTGCTGGGTCGGTGGCAGCAGCCAGGCACGGAGGGAAAACTGCTGGAGTGCCAGAGCTGTGTGACCCACACACCCTCAGCCCTGTGCTCCCTGAGCCTGCAGCCAGAGTGGCACAAAGAGCTTTGGACAGATCCTTGGGCTGACAGGGATCCTCCCCTGCCTCCTTGGGCCAGATCTGCAGCTCCAGACCACACTGCAGCCCCTGCAGCACCAGGCTGCTCCAAGGGTGGGCTGCACCCTGCATCCCACTGGGACAGCTTCTGGCTGGTGGCAAACAGCGATGCCAAAAGTGCCAGGGGCAGCAGAGGGAGAGAGCATCGGATAGCAGCAATCAGCTGCACTGAACAGGGAATATATCCAAAGTGCACAGGTACACTCCTGGGGAACAGGGAATATACCCAAAGTGCACAGGCACACTCCTGGGGAACAGGGAATATACCCAAAGTGCACAGGTACACTCCTGGGGAACAGGGAATATACCCAAAGTGCACAGGTACACCCATTGCTCCCAGTGAGAGCTTCACCCCCAGAGCAAGCTGAAGCCTGAATGAACATGAATGAGGCTTGGCACTTTTTCCAGCCATGGAGGTGGGGAATCTTTAGCAGATCACCAGTATACACCATCCTGGAGGGGAAGTGATGGAAGAGACAGCTCTCAGACTACCCCAGCTACATCGAACTGGCACAGATCAAAGAAAGGTACAAATAACACACATCAGGACTCCAGCACTTGAACACACTCCCTGAGGAGTTTTAGTGCTCTGATAAGTGCACAAGTACACAGGGACTGGAGAGCAGAGAAGAGCCCCACTGCTTGAAATAGCCAGCACAGTCCAATCCACAATCTACTGCTGGGTTTGTGGCCATAAAAACTTGTAGTGATGCCACTGCTGCAGACCCCCAGGACAGCTGCACCTTCACCCTTCTTCACAGCCCTGTATCTCCCCATGAACAATACAGAGCAAGAAGCAATTTCCTACTATCTCACAGGAGAGGAAATACTAAGACTAAAAATACCCCCATGACCAACTCTTTTACCCACATCATGTGCTTGTACCCACTCTATAGTCTGATTGTGTACAGCTTTCTTTCTCTTTCACTTTCTAAAACAAATGTTTAAGGATTAAAAGTCAGGATGCTTAGAGGAAGGCTTATTACTTAGCCTAATAAAAGTTCTGCTTTTTAACACTGGCTGACACACATTCTACATGTTCGAGGTGTTTTTAAGCAAAAATTCTCACGAATTTGAATGAGTCTGGGAGACAGGGATTTGTGTTACCCACAAAGTGTCCCTTGTGCAAGTTCCCACACAGGCTGCTGAACGAAATCCAGTGATGTGTCTGTGGAAATGCTCCTCTAAATCAGCACTTCAGCACATCTGCTTCACTGTTGGTGCTGACTCTTGCATGATCCAAAACTGCTGCTCAGTTCCTTGTGTTTCCAGAGAGAGCCACTGCAGAGACACCAGAGTGGAGCCCAGTGCATGTGCTGTTACACCCAGCACTGCTGGGTAAACCTCAGGCTCAGCATCCCAAATGCCATTTCACAGAGTGAGGGAGGAGGCAGAGCCTGCAGGGTAACCTGGCTGCCAGTGGCACACTGCAGTGAAAAACACGAGCCTGAGCAGGACAGTGGAAGGAATAATCCCAAAGTGCAGGCTGCATAAACAGTCCTCAACTGCTGTGTGTCCTGGGATTATCCATCAATGTGAGGAGCTGCAGCCAAAGCCTGTGTTTTGTTAGGCCATATCTGTCACTGGTATCTGCAGGGTGACATTTCTGATTACAGCTGCTTTCAGAGGAGCTTGGCAATTTTGTCAGGCAGACAAATCTAATTGCTGTTTAATACCAAACAACGCTGCAGCAGGACATGATTGCTTTGCTTAAATAACATTGTTCCATTAAACTGCTCAGATTTAACCCCATTAGTTGGATCTCTGGATCAGAAGCAAGGGTGACAGGAAACATTCCATGAAACAAAATCTTTTACTTGACTGATTTGCAACTCTCAGAGTTTCATTAAACAGCTGCAGAAGGGACTGATGTTTGCTAAGAAGAGGAGATAATTTTCAGAGACCACTGAAACATAGAACTTACCTGTACTTTAAGGAAAACCCTGTATATCTGGAGCCTAATTGAGGCAATTATTGTGCAGGAATTTACCACAGAACATGTAAGCAAAGAAGTTTCAAATCTGAGAAGTGACACTGTCTCAGCTGCATAACAGGGCCAAGCTCCTTAATTTTCCTTCTTTTTAAGTCCTCCTTTCCTGCATCCAAATTTGCCATACACAGAAAGACAAGCTAACAGCAGGAGACCAGATCACGACCTGCTTTGAGCTGACAGAAGGATTGAGTTATGTGCCCAAGAGCCCAATCAGGGGGACAAATCTCAGGGACAAAGCTGCCCCCATGTCCCTGGTGCTCCTTTAGGGTCCAGCCCACCCCCACTGTGGGCAGGAAGGGGTTGGGGAATGGTTCCCTCCACTCGAAGCCTTGCACAAACACCAGGGCAAAGAGGGATTGGTGTCACTGCCCACTGCTGTCCCCTGGGACCCTGTGCCAGGGGTCTGTGTCCCCAAAAGCCTCTGAGCCACCTGGTGACCCCTCCCCACACAGCCAGTGACACAGAAACACCCAGCTCTGTTTGCAGGGCAGCTGGCACAGGCTCACACATGAGATTGGGATCCCGGGGAGCTGGTGCCAAACTCTCCTGCTGCCCCAAGAAAACCCTTGCACTGATTTATTCTCTGTCACCCCGCAGAACTGGGGGCTTTCTACTCTATTTTCACACAAACCACTGAATTTATGAGTCAAAACTACAACAAAAGAGCTGGACATCAGTGAAATGGTGTTTCTGCAGCATCACACTTGCAATAGTCAGATTTGGTCAATTCCAGAAACCTAAACACTCTCCAGAAACTATTCCCAGGTCATCACCCAACATCCACAAAGAATTTGGGACCACTGAAACCATCACATCCTTGCACATTACAGGAATGCTATTTTTTTTGTAAGGGCTTTATTTATTAATCATATATGGTTTTGAGATCCTAGCTTGATTGTAACTACCTAAATACCATTTAAAAATATTATTCTTGTATTGCTTGCCAGAGTACTGAAAATAACAGAATATTTAACCAAAAGAGAATCCAGACCTGAATCTACTGCTGAAGAAAGTTAACAGGAACAACTACCTAAGTGATGTGTAAGGAGATATCTGCAGCATGAGTTTGAGAGGAAAATGGAACACCCAATATAATAGATAGTTATTGCTCCATCAGCAGTTTCTGAGAATTTATCAATTTATAGTCCTGGTTTTGCCAAGGCCAGCAGAGCTGAGCAAGATGGGATGGACTTCCAAAAAAAAAAAAAAAAAAGAAGAAAAAGGCAGATGCTATGTGCTGTGGTTTTATTGTAACAAAAAACGACAGGAAAAAAAACCTCACGAGGAAACCATTTCTTTTATAGCCTGTATTTCACAACAGCTTTCAGTGTGTCCTGTGTCCACTAAAATATATTGTACTGAAAGAGGTTTCCATCCCCTTTCTTTCACATCTCAAATGCTTTCAGCATCAGAACTGCTCCCCTTAGATTAGGATCCTTCCCAAGTTCATTTAACCTGATTAATTTTTAATGGCTGTCACTGGTTTCTTCACCCAGTCAGTCGACAGCTTCTACAGTTCAAAACACCAGTCACCCTCTTCTCACTCCTGCCTAACACAGGACTCGGGATCTACGGAAATTATTCATCTGCATCAGAAAGAACTTGAAGGAGCTGTAAAAGAGATTGATCCCTGACAGCTGCACTAAACTTGAAAGCCCCTTCCTGGCTCTGAAGAAGGAGAATTCTGACCTGAAAAGGGGTCTTGAGTGAGCAGCCTGAAAGGGAATAAAATATCAGCCTGTAAAACCAGCAGCCACCAGAAAACTCAGGTGATCTTTTCATGTAGGTACACCTGTAGCCTCGGGCACAGCCGGCACCGTTACCTGCCAGCCCGTGTTCCACTCAGGGCTGCAGGTAAAAGCTGTGCTGCAGTGCCTTGGCCCTGAATGCTGAGCCAGGTCCCCCTGCAGCACAATGAAC